>NC_140965.1:9584812-9689812 GCF_056783735.1 Eptatretus burgeri | reverse complement strand
GAGAAATTATAACACTGTGAATAACTGCAAGCCAGTTGGACTTCTTTGCCAGCTCTGAATTAAAGTAATTGGGTCACTCATGTCAGCATGTCAAAAACAGTGTTACAAAACCAGGACAGTGTGTTCGTCATTTGAAACCTTCATTGACAAATGGTATTCAACACATGTACATGCAAGTTAAAATAATACGTCCAGCACAGTGTGTCATCGAAGCCGTGCCAAAGGAATCATAATTTACTATCTATTGCCAAGAAAGAAAGAGTCATTGTTTGCTATGTATTTATCTCATAATAAACATGATGCAATCCATCATGTAGCATTTTGTGAATCGAGCACTGCACTCTTTATACACATGCATATATATATATATATATATATATATATATATATATATATATATATATATATGTACATACAAAGGAAACATATACAGGCGGAGGCAATTTGACTCTTTAGTCCTGTGATTTATCCTTGATCCATTTAGAGCTGCAGCCACACCAACTATCAGACCGACTTAATCCATCTACCAAATACACAGACACATCATGCACCATTGCAAATCTTCGTACGTCTATTTATTTAATGTGAGGCATGATATGGAGTTCAAAAGTGGTGCAGTTTCCCAGAAAAGCGACATTAAATGGCTGCCTACAACTTTATGAAATGAACGATTTATAACTTTATACATTTATTTACAATTTTATTTTGCTGAGTAAAGCTGATATAATACGATGAAAAAAATCATCATGCATCGATGAACTATCATCGTCATCATTATCGTGATCACGATCTTCATCCAAAGAACTGTGAGGGTAGCTGTTTCTGTAGCCCTCTTCACCTTGACATGGACACAGTTCTGTGCAAGGTTGGTTCTGCTAACAGCATGTACAATTGGAGACACAAAATAATGATTTCTGATGGTTCGAGAACACAGCACGTCCTGCAGTACGTTGACCACAGACCTGGCTGTAACTCATTGCACTTTTGCAGGTGTGGGTTTTTTTTCTGCTGGTGGACTGCTTGAGCTCACGAGGATTCAATGCAACACTGCAGATGTCATCCACATTGACATTCCATGCCGACAACTTATCTGGGCATCGCACATCAAGGTATCCCTCCTCCCTCCTCACAGGATCCGGATTTGGATCTTCACTAAAACTGAATCAATTCTTCCTTTTCCGACACCTACCGTGTCCACCAAATTTCGTCCGAATCCGTTCACAACTTTTTGAAATATCGTGCTATATATCGGATTTTGCCCCTATCTCTCAATGGTGAAGAATCTCTCAAAAATTCTAGTTGCCGGATCTAGATCCGGATCTTCACCAAAATCTAATGATTTCGTCCTTGTCACACACTGAACCTCCTTCCACCTTCGGTGGTGGAGGTAATAATTGTTCCTGAAATCATACACAATCCTGTACTATTCCCTGTCGTAAAATCACAATTGTCAAAATTCAGAAATATTATGAAATAACTGACCAAATACTGGATTATCAGGAGGAACCAAAACAGACAAAGATGGAGTCATTCAGAGGAACCTGGATAGGATTCGGATTTCAGCTGCTACTCCTCTTCCCTACAACCCATCCAGGCACAGCTAAGTGAGCCAAGTGAACCTATAATCGTTTGTCTCTTGACTTGAATTAGATCCAATCCCAAAATTATTGACATGCTTGTCTCCGAGATGTTGTTGCATGCACATGCCAAATATGAAAGAAATTCATGCACTCATTTTCAAGTGGAGGACGCACGGACAGACGAAAAGACCAACAGCACCCAAAGAATAAGATCCCAGCCGGGCTGACAATCTGTTGGGGCAAAAAATGTTGAGATCGGTTTCCTAGCATTAATGGGGGTAGAAAAGATCGAGGGGTAGGGATGGGTTGTGATATGAGATTTAGTGCATTGCTCTCTTGAAGGCCTTAAGGGAAAATCGAGCTCGAACCGTCTGTGAAAAGCAGTTTCACAAACTGGGGGGGAAAAAATGAAGAACAAAGGAGTGGAGGTGTTCCTTGGAGCGGAGGCAATGAGGATTTTATTTCATGAATATGTGTATTTTGGAGGAGCCATGGAGGGTTGGATGGAAGGTATGACTGTTTAAAACATCACTTTTGGGTGACGATTGGCAGGTTGAGGGAGTGTAAATTTGCTGTCATTAGCACCACCATAACATCAGCAGGATGTGTATACTCTCAGGTATGGACAATCGTTTAAATTTCTTGACGGTTCACCTTGTTGTTGACAACTCCTCTTTGCAGGAGCAAAATACAAAAAAAAAAAACATTGAAAACATATTCCATTCATGAATCGAAATATCAATAAAATAACTGAAATCGATGCTTTTTAGTTATTTTTCGTGTTTAATTCTTCCTGAAATTGGCATCTTGCGTGATGTTTATTTGTTCCTACCATCTAAATCCCACTTCTTTCACCATACCCTTCCCCCCTGACCCTCACCCTAACCCTTAATGTTTCACCCCATATTGCCATGGGCCTATTTTCATTTCCCAAACTCATAACTATAGTTCAACCTGCTAATAGTAACCATTAGTTAAAGCAACTTGTCTGGTTCTAATTAAACTTCCAGTCAAGGCTCCACACATATTTTGTGCAATGCTTTATTTTATAATATAATAACATTCAGAGGCGCGATGAAATATAACAATATGAAGACATTTTATGTTTGTCTATATTCAGACGAATCTTCCGACTGCACTGGATTATTGTCTTGGGATGGCTAATAATCCAGTCTGATTGGCACGACCACGGCTTAACGTGCGAAATGTGCATTCGTGCAGCAAAATAGAATACAAATGCAGGCTGCGGGTCATAAAAGTGGCAATCATGGGGGATGTTTGTGCTTGTTCATCTGTTGTTTCGTTTTGCTTTCCTGAGGCAGAATGCATGAAGACTCTTGCAACATGAGGCTGTTTCTTGCTGGCTCATACACTTATTTGGAGTTGTTTTGCTTTTGCACGCAACAATGTGGAATGTGGTTGCAGCCACTAAATAACAGGAGTCATGTGACATAAGAGCATGGAGGAATCAAATTGTTTTCCCATATATAGCAAGAAAGGGGGGGGGGTGGAGATCGATGCCTCACCAAGCATCACTACACACTCCATGAGGGGGGTGGGAGCAAGGGGAAGGCAGGGGAAGTGGGGAAGGAGTTTCGGAGGAGGTAAGCATGAGTGGAGCGGGTCCTGGACTTGGGTTTTGGAGGGGGACTTATGGGGGGGAAGGGTTCCAAAGTTGCGTTTGGGGGTGGGACTTGTATAGAAGTGGAGGAGGGGGAGGTGGTAGTACAGGATTGAACAAAATGGGGTGCGTTAAAACAGCACATTAATGCAGCACACGGAGGCTGCCTGGAGATGTCCATCGGGGGTAGAGAGGGGAGGGGGTTTGGGAGGTGGTAAGTGTGAGGGGTGGGGGGAAGGCAGCATGAGGGGAATGGAAGGAAAGGCAGTGTGAGGGAAGGGAAGGCAGCATGAGGGGAAGTGAATGTGGCATGAGGGGCATGGAATGGAAGGCAGTGTGATGAGAGGGGAAGGGAAGGGTGATAAAATGCTCCCAAACGCAACATTTTCCTTTTTCTTTTAAAGGGAGCACAACTTAAGGTTATGGCATGGTCACAATGCCGCATGGCCAGTTTGGTTTGGATCTGGTTGTTTGTTTCGGAGAAGAAGATTTTTGAACAAAATACCAATATTTGGACCAAAATCCCCTTTGAAACACCTTTAAATGGGTGGATCCAGATGGGAACCACAACCCCATGAGACCTTTCTGTCCTCATGTATTGTGCCAAATTTGGTCCTTATTGTTCAGGTAGTTGTGGAGACGATGTTTTAGTGAAAATGAGAGATTCGGAGAGGGGGCCCGTGACCTTCTTTTCGGGTAAGATACGGCCATTAATTCCCACTGTCTACGGTTCAAGCGCTATCATTCCCCACAGAAATACAAGTCATGTTCATTGCTTTTTAAAACTTACTCAAAGTTACACACACACATACTTCAATGCAGTTTTGAATATTTCCACACTCTTAGAAAGGCAACTTTACACTCATGTGTTTAATGTAACCCTTTTATAGGATACGTGCTATGAATCAAAGTCTGTATCTTGCACTGTCGAAACACGCGTGCCAGCTCTGGAGTTCAGATGCTCCCGACATGCAGTTTATGACAGGCCAGCTGTGTGTGTAGAGTGAGCAAACCCCGTGGGAAGTTTCTCACAGTGAGGATTCACGCTGCACCCCAGCCACCATGTTGTGAGGAGGGAAGAGGGATGACCTTGACATGGGATGCCCAGATGAGTTGTCGGCATGGAATGTCAATGTGGACGAGACCCGCAGTGTTGCATTGAATAGTCGTGAACTCAACCAGTCCACCAGCAGGAAAAAAAAAACCTCACATCTGCAAAGGTGCAATGGGTTACAGCCAGGTCTGTGGTCAACGTGCACCCTATGGTACAAGGCTCATGAGCCGTTACAGCTCGTCTTTTAAATCAGAAAAAAAAGAAAATTTGGTAGCACAGCCATTGTACAAAATAACTGCAGTCAAGCACCACCTAAAGCCATGAATGAGCTTCCTACACCTTTCCACCTGGCAGTTTGGCCCACTCTTCTTATGCAAACTGCTCCAGTTCTCCCAGATTTGAAGGGTGCCTTCTCCCAACTGCTGTTTTCAGATCTCCCCACAGGTGTTCAATGGGATTTAGATCTGGACTAATTGTCGGGCACCTCAGAACATTCCAGCATTTTGTCTTGAACCATTCCTGGGTGCTTTTTGAAGTGTGTTTGGGGTCATTGTCCTGTTGCAAGACCCATGACCTTTGATGGAGACCCAGGTTTCTGATACTGGGTTGAGGATTGCACTCCAAATGCCTTGGTAATCTCCTGATGTCATGATGCCATGCACACATTTAAGACACCCAGTGCCAGGGGCAGCACAGTAACCCTAAAACATCACTGAACCTCCTCCATGTTTGACTGAAGGGAAGCTGTTCTTTTCTTTGAAGGCTTCGTTTTGTTTTCTGAAAACAAAGAGATGATGTGCTTTTACAAAAAGGTCGAATTTGGTCTCATCTGTCCACAGGACATCCTCCCAGAAGGAGTTTGTCTTGTTCAGGTGTGTTTTGGCAAACTCCAGTCGGACTTTCTTTTGTCTCTCTCAGCAATCGGGTCCTCCTGGGTCTCCTACCATATAACCCCTTTTCATTAAGTTGGCGACGGATGGTGCGAGTTGAAATTGTCGTACCTTGTGACTGAAGGTCAGCTTGAATCTGTTTGGCACCTGATTGAGGTCAGTAGATCCACCATTCGAACAATGCTTTGCTGCAATCTTTGATAAGGTTTTCTCTTGCGGCCACATCCAGGGAAGTTGGCTACAGTGCCATGGGCCTTAAACTTCCTGCTGACATTGTGTACGGTGGACACAGGAACATCAAGGTCTCTGGAGATGGACTTGTAGCCTTGAGATTGTCCATGGTTGGCTAAAATCTTGTGTTTGACGTCCTCAGAAATTTCTCTGGTTTTCCTTCTTTTCTCCATGCTCAATGTGCTACACACAGTGACACAAAACAGCAGAATGACTCCTTTTCTCCATTCAAACTGGTTGAATGAATGATTTTTATATTGCAGGCACCCGCAACTCACCACAGGTGAGTTCAATTCCAATGTAAAGGAGAATCACCTGCTTGAAATCTAATGATTTCTAACAACTTCTAAAAGGTGCCAATAATATTGTCCAGACCATTTTAGGATTTCTGTGTGGAATAAGCTAAGATTTAGTGATTTTTTTTCAGCTTTTTTGTTTTGTTCCACTGCAAACCAAAGAAATACATATGTGGATACCAAAATATATTTTTGTTTTCACAATTTTCTGGAAGAAATGGTCCATTATTTGAAAAAAGTGCAAGGGTGCCAATATATATCCACTCCTTCCATGCTCTTATTGCTGATGAAGCTGCATAAAGCAAGCATGAAAGGTTACACAAGGTAAGCCTTTTGCTTTGCTCTAACCCTTCTCAGAGTTCCTCCACAGCTATAAAGATGTGAATGTATGTACTATCTTTGACAAGGACAAAAACACATGCTTGAATATTGCAGACAGACAGAGTGGGGGGGGGGGGGGAGGCCGGAGAGGAGATGGTAGAAGACAGAAAGACCATCAACCTGCCTGCAGTGAGATGTTGATGAGAGCAGTGTAGGGTTCCCACATATTGCAGAGAGAGACTCTGGATGAGCTTGCTCTTCTGTCTCCCTGTATCTGACGTTGGAGTTGAATAGGGCCATATACTCCTCGACAACACGATGTTCCAGCAACTCGGTGAGGTCCACTAATTGATAGACCTCAACCAGGTCGATCACTGCCTTGAGAGCGCTCCACTCCATTTCAGCAGCTCTCACTTTGAGTTTCTCTCTGTCTGGCATCTTGGCAAACGTCAAACATTTGCTCAGAGGGACGGGTGCATGGAGGGAGGTATTCTTATTGAACACCCGCTCTCGCAAGAAGCTAGTCAACTTTTCCTCCCCCACAGCACGGGCTGAGTTGAATTCCGCAATGAGCTCATCAGAGGCAGGCATGGCTGACTGTAGGGTGTGGAGGGTGGGTGAGGATGGGTCGAACGGAAAGGAGTCAAACTCATGCATGCATGCGACTAGGTCTAGCACACACTGCTCATCTTCTCGCATCCATTTTGGACCACATTCCATGTGCTTCCTCTTGGCTTTTTTCTGGTTGGCCAGAGCATTATGAGCTGCCCGGATCCGGGCCACATTGTTCACATTTCTGGAGTGCATCAGCAGCTGCTTCTCATTCTGGAGGATGGAAAGCCAGCCAGACTTCATTTTGCTGCCCTTGTTCATGGTGCATTTGATCCACATGTCCCAGGCCATGTTGGAGTAGGGGTTGCCTGTGATGGACTGAGCGAAGTCAGTACGAAGGAAGGCGACCTGAGCAGCAGGGAGAACTGTCAGCATCACCCAGAAGTCAGATAGCCACCTCCCATACCTATTGTTGTCGTACGCTACCATCCATGGCAGCATGGGGCGCAGTGAGGTAACGTACTTGTCCCAGTTACAGATCTGGACTGCTTGCACATTCTGCATGAACATGTCCGTCATGGACAGGAAGTCCCTCCAGTAGTCTGCCATGTCACTGGCATCCACATGGGTGAATAAGTTGGTGATGAGGCTGTCGAGGTCAGCATCCTCCTCCAGTGCTGCCTGAGCAGCAGTGCGGGATTCTTGGGAGAGGCTCATTTCTCTCAGAATCTCGAGGTTCTCCCTCATGTCATCAGCCAGGTGGGGAGTGAGCCTCTCGTGCACCATCTGACATATGAGCGCCTCATACATGAGCCTCAGACAACACAGCCCCCTCTTGTAATGCTTGCCTTTCAGTGCACGATCGACGGAGCCCTCGGCAATAACTCCTCCCGCCACGAGTACATCTCCTCGCTCACTCCCCTTTTAGTGCTTGTAGATCGTACTCATCATCACACACTGTGTATGGAAGGGACCTAGAAAGGGCACAATGTCACAGTATTTCTTTGGGTTCTCAGCCTTGAGCAGGGTGATGAGGACGTACACGGGATGATCTCCCACTAAGAAGGCAAAGGGCATGCGCTTCGTGGTGATGATGGTAGACAGCTTGCCCATGATGTCATTCACAACTGACTTGTTGGGTGGTTGATTGTAAGACGTATGAAAATAAGCCTTGCTCTTCCCCTGCTCCACATTCAAGCCAACATGAAACCCGTTGTAGAAAGGGATAGTCTGCTTAGCTGCATCAGGGTGGTCACAATTCAGGGTGGGAAAGGCTTGCTCAACCGGGATGTTTTCCTCGTACTCTGGTACAAGACGTTCTACACGCTGCAGAAACATCCAGTTACAGTGGTGTGCAGTACCCCCTCCTGTCAAGGTGTCGTTGGTAAAGTCGTCATTGTCAATGATACTGAAGCTTGGTTATCCCTCAGTGATCTCGTCAGGACAGATCGAGCACCACTTGAGGTCATGCATGGCCCAGAGGTCACGCAGGAGAAGTACGTTCTGGTAGATGATCCCCATGCCCAGCTTGTAGTACGAGTCAACAATCTCCTTGCTGCGAGTTATCCCATGAAGCGTGATGGTGGCATTGATGGCGGTCATGGTGGGTCGCTTTGTGATGTGCTGTGTGATGAGGGAGGCGAGAGAGAATGTGCTGGGAGACAGATCTACCCCCTTCTTCCCCTGCAAAGCAGATAGCAGCTGGACCAGGAGAGATGAGAGCTCTTCCTCCTCTTCTTGCTGCTCAACTCTCGGTGGCCACGGGTTGACTTTGATTGGCTTGACATCATCCTTTAACTGCTCAGCCACGTTGCGCATCAGTTTCTCAATGCTGACACCGATGGCGGAGAGCGCTGCTTCGACATGTGAACCACCCCCAGACATGTCATGGACTAGGTCACTCTGGTTCCTCTGAGGGTGGGAGTAGTAGCCCTCAAACTCCCGGGGCAGGGTGATCATGCCCTCAAACCCCCGGGGCAGGATATCTTTGATAAAGAATAACTTGACGCCGGATGTTGGGAAGCCATACCGAGATATGAAAGAGCTGTAGTCTTTGAGGAGGCTCCGCAGTGACCTTAGCACATATTCATCAAAGATAACTGTTCTGATGTGGTCAAAGAAGATAGTTTGAGCCTCATGGAGATTGGCATTGTGCATGCGTGGGAGTTTGTCATCTTCACTCATTTTCTTGTAACTACGCACATATTTCAACCAGCATTTGTTGCGATATCTAATCTCAATCGCGGAGGGTCATCAGCTGCATAATCGATCACACAGTTGATTCTGTCTTGCATTTTCTGATCTTCGAGGGCCACCGTGTGGCTCTTGGAAGCTGCCCATACATTATCGTACGATATCAGGGACAGCTTTGATTCAGGGTACTTGGCTGACTCCGGTTTAAAGCACCACACACATTTTGTTTTTTCATGTATCAGCCCTTCTACACTCGATCACAGCCGTTTGGCAGGGGGAGCGGCAGCTGAGGGGAAAGCCTCAGACATGGACGAAGACTGAGATTGGCATTCCTCGACCTCTCGTTTTTTTATGTCTTGTCTTGGCCTGTTCCAGTTTTTTGGCATTCCATATGGACGCCGGGACCATTATCCCAATCGACCGTTGCGTAGACGTCTCCGAACTTGTCAAGACCACTCCATAACAGGGCCTTTTTCTTGAGATTTTCCCAACGCTCAACGTCGACAATGGCATCGGTGGCTTCATTGCAAAGCCCGCCACACTGGAGGACACACGTAACGGTGGACATTGTCTTGACAGCTATCTTCTCAATACTGTGCTTCTCAGTTTTGTCTTGTACACTCATGCATTCCCTGGAAAGACAGAAATCAGTATTTGAAGAATATGTGGGTGATATGAAATTACACACACACACCAACCAAAAAAGTACAAAAAAATAACAATTCACTAAGCAGGACCTCAATTCCGTGACCATTTTGATTTAGCAGAAATAATGTTTTAATTTATGATCATTGGTGCTCCCATTCAAAAGTTGTGTTTTCGCTCTACTGGATAGTGGCCATCTTGGATTTCTGGGTCAAAATGATGTCATACTGTCAAATTAATGTCAGATTCGGAATCCTCGTGGTTGACTTATTCGAAAAAGTGTCTTTGTACATGATTCTAGGTGCTCTGGTTCAAAACTTAATTTTTCAAGAATTAAGTCAACTGGCGCCGCCAGTCAACTTGGATTTGGGCCTCTGTCAAAAAATGCCAGGATTTTTGGGATGGACATGGGGGCTAAATTTTTTATAGAAGTCAAATCAATCGTCAAACCTTACTGTCCAGAGAATGGCCACGGAATTGAGGTTCTTGACCTAACTAAGGTGTTGGTGGATTTGGATCAGCAAATGCATAAGGAAGCTGGTCGTTTGACGAAAGTTTCAGGAGTCGAGAAACATGGTTGTAGGAGGTGTAAGGTGAGAGGTTAAAAGAATACAGGATTTTTTTTAAGATTAGGTGAAGGAAAAGTTGAAGAACAAGCTCAAATGAGCTAAGATTCTCGTCCTCTTAATGATGACGTCATAGTGATGTATCATATGTGCGGTAATTCATCTCTGCTAATGCCCTGTTTGATTCCCACAAACAGAATTCAAAAAGCTTGCCTAGTTTCGGAGATAATTTTTTAGGCCATTTCCATTAGCGGAGGTATTTTGACGTCATAACGTTTTTTTCTAGGAGGAATTTTCAAAATCGGAGATGGTTACTGTCTGCGCAGGGTATTTTTACATATATACACCAAGTTTCAAGAAGTTTCGATGAAAACTGTAGGCTGTGAAACAAAAAAGTCCACAAGAAGAAGCAGAAGAACAACAACGTAAGACTTAAAGATCCTCCACAAGGATCTAAAAAAAAAAAAATGAAGGTGTATGGTGAATGGGTCGGCAAAAGTAGATGGTAGATCGGTAGAAGAAGGAGGAAGAAGAGTCGGTACAGGAAGTCACGTGGTCACGGTAACAACGTGAGGTGAAAGGTATTTTTTTGTGTTGTATTTGTTTTTATATTTTTAGACATGAAACAGAAGGTACAGTTGAGAGGGATACAAGGAGGGTGGAGGGAAAAGTGGAGAAAATATAAACTGATGGTAATAAGGAGAAAATACTATAAACACGATCGCGCATACAAACGGGAAGAAGTGTAGGCCTCAAGGAGACCCGACATGAAAAGACATCGAAAACTTAACAATTTGCACAAGTTTTAACACAAGACTGAATGAGAAACACCCAGTAAATACAGAGATAACAAAATGATCGTAAAAACGATCGGAAAAATTATCTTTGAGAAAGTCGGCAGAGACCCTGAAGAGGAGCGATCACTGTCGCTCACGAACCGGAACCGGAAGTCTTACTTAACAGCAGAAAGACTAACTTGAAGTTAACAGCAGAACATCCCCTCTTACAAATGCTGATGGTATTGGTCGACTCAAAATGATGCTTACCAATTCTAACAACTTTTTGAATGTGTTTAGAAAGGTCCAGCTCTGATATACAGCACATGTCGAGGCTCGAAATATTTTTTCTTGGATACAGAGTCGAGGGTCGTGGAGGAGCGAGGGCACATGACAAAACGAAAAGTACATTGGAAAGGAACGGGAGGGGGGGACACACCAAAAGCAGGGTAGAGGGACAAATTCGAGGGAGACCTGGAGAAATATAGGATGTGGAGAGAAATGAGAGCAAGGGGATAAGAACACAGGAGGAAAACAAGATGGATACACCTGGAAACCCATTCAGAATCTGAACTGATGCTTTGAGATCAGGGCATTGGAGAAAAAAAGGAATGATTTTATGTCAACTGCGATGATGGATTCCATGACCTTGTTGATGATTGGAAGTAAGGTGATAGGTCTGTAGTTAAGGGGATCGGTTTCTGTACCTTGTTTATGTAATGCAGTGATGTTTGCTGATTCCAAGCAGATGGAAGATGACTGAGGGCAAACGATAGGGTGAAGAGTGCAGCGAAAGAATGCGAAAGAGCAACAGAACAGGTTTATCTTTTACTCGCTCACCTTTGCTGCTTTGGATTTCTGCACTTATCTTGTTCTCGTTCATGGTGGCCGTTTTCACTTTCATTGCACAAGTACAACAGATATTAATGGTGGTGTTTCTTTGCAATTTTTGGCTTTTTAGGCTGCTCATTGGATTGTGTCAGAATTTTAATTATCACTATGCATGAAATGTTAAGCAGAACTACTGACTAGTCCACCGGACAACTGGCACACAATTTTGACTTGTCCGAACATAATTTTCACTTTTGCCGAACAATCGGACAACCATTGATGTTGACCTGCGGAGTGGTATGTATTTCTTTCTCTGAAAGGCATTAGTCGACCTTTTTTGCATTTTTTTGTTTTTTCGAACAATAATCACACAGTGACAATGGCCTATAATAAAAACGTGTATATTTGATGTTAGAAGATGTCCCATTTGATGGTAATGCTTATGGTCGGCACAATTGGTGAAAATATTTTTTATTTTGTTTTTCGTCTTCGTGATTTAAATTATTTAAGTTATCCAAACTTGTTTGTGCTCTTCGGGTCCATCTACAAATAAGTCAAATAGGTTTAATGGGATATTATTACCGTGCGCGTGAAGTAAAAAACGGTGTGAAGCAATTGGTTCACTTCTGTCTGTCTGTCTGTCTCTGCTGACATCAGTTTATGATCAAGGAACTACGTAATCTCAATTTAATTTTTTTATTTTGACCACTATAGAACACGAATCGGAACACACCAACATTTTAACAGTACTTCGGCTCTGAATTTGGCAAATTGTACGAAACCTTGTCTCGATTGCACATGCGCAGAGATGAGTAAGGTAATATTTTTACTCTGCCTGTTTGGCAGTGAAACAAAATTGAAAATCATTCCAAACAGGAAACTGACTGTTTTTAAGGACGTCATAAAGGACACAAACAACAGGTACACAGAACTAATGTAACGTGTTAATTATGGTGGTGTAAAAGACGCTGCAAGAACGGCAGTTTTTTTTTTTCTTGACAGACTTTAAAATGTTTATTTCAATTGATTTGTATACTTGGACACTGGAGAAGACGAATCTTCTTGTTGGCACATTGAAAATCCTTCCGTTTGGCAGTACTTGGACAAGATATTACGCCATTTTATGCCATCTCGACCAATCAAATTTGCCTTCCACGCTCTCCGCATTGGGAAATACAGAGATTCAGACAAAATTGCGGCTTATAGAAAATATCGGTTGTGCTTGGAAATGAAAAGCAAGAGTTTAAAAGGCACTTCTGAGGTCCTTTTTCTCAACATAGTTAAGGTGTTCTCTGAACTCTAGTTCACATTTTTTTGCACCATGTTTATATAACGGATAAGCAAACATAGGTTGGCAACCACTGTGCACCCTTTGATGGGCCTAACAGCCTTCTGCATTGAAGTTCCTTGCAAGAAAGCTCATATTAAATATACATTACCCGTTCATATAGTGTGGGTACAATTCATGCACGATCTTATGCATTGCTAATGGTTGTTGAGCCCTCTTCTAATAGCACAATCCACATTATTTTTAAATAAGAATTAAACCTTTCAATAAAAGGTATCAGAAGGGTTTATAAAACAAATAATTATTTACAGGTTTTCATGAATTGAATTTCCAAAACCCATGCTTCAACGGTGTTTAAATGCTTTAGAGGGGATTCAATTCTCGTATTTATCAAGAGCCATGAACTGAAATATAATTTTATTTTGTTCATGTACTTCAGTCGGATTTAAGGTTGTACGGGCGAGTGTCCCTCCACATGATTATCAAAGCCACACTTGTACATTAATTGCACCCACACTACATAATCATGTAATGTATATTTAATATGAGTTTCCTTACAAGGAACTTCAATGCAGGAGGCTGTTCGGCCCATCAAAGCCTGCACAGTGGTTGCCAACCTATGGTTGTTTATTCATGTTCTTTCCTTTAAAATGCTGAGAATAAAGCAAGGAAGCAGCATGTACCCTTCTTAAAGTCTTTGATATGACGCGGCCAGGGTTCGAACGACCGGCCTCTCAGACTCATTGCGGATGCTCTAATCATTAAGCCACCGAGCTTGGTCAATTATTTAGGGTTAATTACTTTGTTTTAATAGTATTTATTGTTATGACCAGATTTGGTGGTATAATGGTTGGAGCATCTGCTCTGAGTCAATCCTGACTTTCGTTAAGTCATACCGTAGACTTGGAAAAACAGTGTGTGGTGCATCCTTGCTCAACACTCAGAATTTAAACAGGATAGAACATGGGCAAACAACCATAGGTTGACATCAATTTCTGCCGAGTGCAGAGAAAAAAGCGACGATGCCATAAAGATAGCGTTGCCTGCCATCCTGAGAGCCCCCAGGAAGTTCTGTCACTTCCCCCGAGCTTCACAGCCGTGCTTGTTTAAAGTCAAGTCCGGGTCTTGTCTCATATATCTATCTGTCTGCATGTGTGCCTGGTTTGTGTTGCAGCTCCTCCATGAGCCTCAAACACTCTAAAATAAATAAATATGAGGCTTATTATTAAGGATATAAAATGTTAGTATTTTGACCACCCTCATCCTCCCAACCCTTCCTTCACCTCCCCGTATCATCCTTTTTATGCCCTCTCTCTCCCCTTCCTTTTACTCCAATCTCCTCGCAACTTCATTTCCCTTTTCATTCCCAAGTCTCCTGCTATCCTTCCTCACTCCACCCCCTCCACCCACCATAAACACTCCTTTATAGCATCTTTTTCTGAATTTTAATTATATCAATTGCCCCCAACCCATCTATATTAAATGAATATATGGTCCAGAAATTATCATCAATAGAAGGAGAAAAGAAGGAAGGTCAAAGACAACTGAGAGATTTGTGAAAGCCACATTAGAGTAAATGGCACATGGTGGTACCTCTGTACAGAGATCATTGTAAACAGTTTGTAGAAAAGCCTTCTGTGTCTCATGGAGTGAAGAAAATTAGCTAGCTAATTAAATGATCACATTCCAGTAAAAGATAGGCAGATATAAAACTACTGACATGCTTTTCTTGACTTTTCTTTTCCATCATCACACCTCTTGGCCAGCCTCGACTTGGGGAAGGGGTCAGAAAAAGCAATTGCGTAAATGGCTAATAAAAGCTCCAGCAAGTAAGTTGGCATGATATAGATTCTCTCTGCTACAACTGATAAAACAAACTTCGATATTTTGCAATGAGGATTATGATAGGAATGCAAGACTGTTCAGACTTGTGTCGGTTTACAATGTCGGACTCTCTAAATGATAGGTTTTAGCATCTGAAGGTTAACAAGGGTTAAGCGAACCAACGTCAGGAAAGGTATGATTCGGAAAACTTGAACGTAAAGCTGCTTGCAACATATCTAGTGTAGACACTGTATCTCAAAATGTGAACGAAGGGTTAAGGGATCTCCACGGTATTTCTGGTACGAATATCCATGAACAAGTCTGTGGCTAAACAAGTAAATAAATAAATATCTTGTATTTTTCACCTTGAATTTTATTATAATAAGTGGAGAAGAGAAATGCATTTCATTTTCCTTTTTTTCTGGCGGTTGCCTGTGATGCTGAGCTGAACAGACATGTCTTTGTCTTTGATTGTCTACAAAGTGTCCAGCTGACCTTCCCTTGACCGGTCGGCACAACACTGCTTGACTAATGGACTTGTCGTAACAATGCCATTATCTAATGAAAAGCAAAACCAAAGCTTCTGTAACCTTATGGGAACCATTTGCATATATTGTCCAACAATAATCACACAAAGACGTGTTTTAAAAATAACTACAAATCCTCTGTTTCTGCAATCTTTTGTGGAGGTGATGTCAGAGTGAAAGAGTGCAGTCTTTTACGGGGAATGCCAACTCAACTCGCCAATTCATTTGTTTCCTTATCTGAGGTCACAGGAACAGTACAACTGATGCCTCCTTGTCATGCTGTTGGTGTTTTTTTAATCATTCTTTTGCTGGAAAAACATTGACACACACAAAAAGTAAACTAATCTCTTTGGGATTTCTTCTGTAGTGCTAAAGATTCTCTGTTTGAGTTCAACTATTTTGACTTTATTCTATACAGAGTCCGGGGCTCGTGGAAGAGCTGGAGCACAGAACGGATCAGGACGCAACATCAGAAAAAGAACAGCAGAAAGAGAATGGGGAAATGCCAACAGCAGGGTCGAGGGCCAAAATAGATGGAGACGGACAAACAAGGGATGTGGAATGCATCAGGTGATCAAGATAGATACAGATTTTTTTTGAGTGGTTTTTTTTTGGGGGGGGGTTGATTTTGGGGATGATTTTGGATGATTTGAGATGGTGATGAACAGTCTGAAATACCTGGAGGGAAGAATGAAATTGAAGAGTGTGGAAGTTTGTTCCACAGGCAGGAAAAACAGAAGAACGAATGAATGGAGATGAGCAGTGATCCTGGATTTTGGCAGTTTCCCCAGAAGGGTGTTGCAGGTGGACCTCGTGTGCCCTGCAGATACCTGTGGGGGGGGGGGGACAAAGCACAAAGACTCTTCAAGGAATATGAGATAAATTTAATCATTTTAATAAGTTTTCGAACATGATCTGCCACAAATTGATATTGCATTCAAGGTGATCGCACTTATCTTAAGGCACTGGAATGAGCATTTTTCATCATAGCTTGGGTTCATTGGAGGAACATTTGATTATCTGCAGTAATATGTAGTAATTTACCACAGCACAGGAGCACTTTATAAGATACTTGTGTCAACATTTATGAAAGAGCTAAACAACAGTGGGTGAAGGGTTAGAGTATTGAAAATAGATGAAGGGGAAACAGGTGAGTGAGAAGTCTTGCATGCACTGCAGCATCAGAGGAGTTGCATTTGAAAAAGGGACAATGTCTCGGCAGGTGTCTTAAAGCTGAGAGGTAGAAGTTGGAGAGACCCTGAGCAGTGAGAGTGGGCAGCAGAGATGAAATTCTGCGGGGAAAAGCACGACACAACAGACTAAAGGGAAGATGATTCCACATCCTTGAGAAGGAATTTTTTTTTGGGGGGGGGGGAAATAAATGCAAGTTTGGGCAGAGAAGTGCGAGAGTGAGAGGAGCATGATCAAAACAAAGATCATAAAAGACTGAAAAACGTCCTTTCTTGGGATAATCATTCGTTGTCAATATAGGTCATCTCAGATCAACAAATTGACAATACTTTAGACAGACATCATTCCCAAAAAGTAAGGCAATGGATGTGTTTTTTTTCAGAGATACCTTGTCGTTAGTCATCTCAGGGTTAGGTTTCTAACTATCAACATACTTCAATCGCAAGCAGCTCTGCAATAAGTTGAGTGATGATATGTATATATATATATATATATATATATATATATATATATATATATATATATATATATATATATATATATATATATATATATATATATATATATATATATATCTGTTCTGATAATCGATTATTTTGCCAATATGCTGGCAGGATAACAAGACCCTCTAACATGTTGTCAATGACAAAGGCAGATGCTGGCAAGACTGGCACGATGTTGTTAGTTGAACTGGAACATGAGGAATTGAACTTTTTCTGACATGATTCATTGAACCTTGACTCCAGACATGGCAGATAAAAGACTTGCTGACATTCTGGAGAGTGATACCCTGAGCAGCCCTGACTGAAACTAGTGATTGTCCCCACTGGCATAAATACACATTTGAAAAATTGAGCCAATCACAACAAAGAAAATGTTACCTCTGTGTTTTATTTGTTTGTTCGTTTTTAACACAAGGGTCTCGTCTCCCAGAGGCGATAAATGACAAAGAGCAGCAGGTTTACAAAATACCAAAGGGTATGCGGTGAGAGGAGGGTGGGTTCGGGAGATATCCAGAGAGATGGCTCTCACCTCTTGCTTGTGGTTCAGTGGATCCATCCATGCTGTGTCAGGAGTAATAGATCCATGGTGGAATGGCCAAATCAGAAACCAAACTGGTTGTCAGAGATTAATGAGACAGATCAGATATAATTATGGATTCTCGTGGAAGGGGATTCGTTTTGGAATCTTTCTTATGGATAGGAGTGATGGTTGCATTTTTCCAAAATGGAGGAAGTTGGCCATCCTATAAGGACCTGAGAAAGATAGAGAGGTATAATATGAATGAAGCACACTTCCTGAGGATTAGAGCACATCTGTTGCGAAGAGGTGTCGAGCTAGGTAACTAAGGAACCTTTCCATGATGGCAGGGGAGAAATCCACATGCTAGAGGGAACATTCCATAATGAGGAAAGGGTTGGTACAGAGGAAGGAACAAATTTGAGACCTTGATGTTTCTTTTTTGTTTGTTTGGTGTTTTTTTACACGAGTGAGGCTCATGAACGAGCAAGGTGGAACTGACAGTGGGACAAACATCAAGGTAATGAACAAGAAGGAAAAGAGTGAAACTAGCAGAGAAGATGGATGGGTTAGAAATAGTCAATGTGGGTAATAAAGATCATAGCTCAGAATTGAGGATAACAAGAGATGCTTGCTTAAACCCTGGAAGGAAGAGTGAGACAGAACAGCCTCTGGAAGGTGGTTCCACAAATGAGAAATGTAAGGAATAACAGAGTTGAGCTGTGCAGTCAGCCACGATTTTGGAAGTTTAACCAGGAGTGGGTACTGGAAGAATGTGTGAATCCTGGAGTAGATAGGGAGGGTCAAAAGTCTGAGAGAGCAGAGGAAGCAATATCAGAGAATATATGGTAGAACACAGAGACCAATGACCTGTCTGCAATGTGAGAGCAACAGAACCTGTGCTTCGGGCTTATCATGGGAGATGCCAATAATTTTAAGAGCTTTACATTCTACCGAATATTGGAGAAAATGATGTGATGTTAGGGCCCCAGCCCATAGTGGAGAATAGTATACCATTGAGCTACAGCAAAATTCCTTGTAGACTGTGAGTACCTTCTTTTCCAAGGAAAAACTTTATCGACAGAGGATGCCCAGTTTTTGACTGGCTATGGAGGGAATCTTTGCTGCAGTAGCCTGCCCAAGTATTCACCCAATACCCATAATGCCATGTTCAGATGAATTACAAATTGATTATGGAGAAACAATTTTTCTAAAGGAACTTTTTTATTCATAACTGAAGAGTTCAAACTAAACACTGTTATAGTTGAAGGAGGTTACATGTCAGGAATACCTGCAAAAAAAAAACCATGTACAAATCAAAATTCACTGGTTATAAAAGTATTCAGACCCTTAGGTGAGTACTTGGTGGAATCACCTTTTACAGCAATGACTGCTACAAGTCTTTGTAGGTAGGTCTCTACCAGGTTTGTACAGTGAGATGGTGAATTATTTGCCCATTCTTCACATGAAAATTTATCTAGTTCTGCCAAGTTTGATAGGGATCGTCGATGGACTGCAATCTTCAAGTCTCGCCATAAATGTTCAATTAGGTTCAAGTCAGGACTTTGACTTGGCCACTCAAGAACATTTATTTTCGTCTTATTCAGCCACTCCAGTGTGGCTTTAGCTTTGTGCTTCGGATTATTGTCCTGCTGAAATGTGAATCTCATACCCAGTTTTAGATTAATGGCTGACTCAAGGTTTTCATCAAGGATTCTCCTGTACTTTTCACCGTCCATGATCCCTTCTATCCTTCCTTGCCAAGAATCAAAACAGCTGTATACAAAGGCCAGCTTTGTGAAGGGAACAGGATATTGTTGATTGATGAACACTGACCCACATCTCTGACCTGACATAGAGCCTTGTAGATCTTTCAAAGTCATTGTTGGATTTACAGTGACATCCCGAACCAGTTTCCTGCTTGCCTGGCTGCTGAGTTTGGATGGGTGACCTCATCTGGGTAGAGTCTGAGTGGTATGATACGACTTCGATTTCTCAAAGGGATAATAAGTGACTTTGAAATCGTCTTCCAACCCTTTCCTGAACGATACTTCTCCACCACTTTATGTCTGACTTCTTTGGAAAGCTCCTTGGTCTTCATGTTTGCCTTGTTGGTTGTACCTTCAAACTCCTTAGATAAGTGGGTGAGCTTAATTTTTAAGTTAAACCACTGATTACATACAGGTGAAATATATTACACTTATTTTGTAACATTTCAAACAAATAATTTACTCCTGAAGTGATTTGGTGTTAATTAGGGAAATGGTTTGAATACTTATGGAACTGAGAATCATCTGATTTTCTCTGTTAATCTAACTTGTTGACATTTTATCTGCATTTTATCTGCTTTTTATCTGTTTCATCACTTTGGAGTAGTTTGTGAAGACTCCATATATTAAGTTTGATTTGAAAGCATCATGAAATAAGCTCAGGTGGCATCAAGATGTGAAAACTTTGGAGGAGGGTGAATACTTTTGCAGGCCATTGCATGTGGACAGCCCAGGAAAGGTCATGACTGATGGTGAGGCCTAGAATTTCAAGAGACTGCACCTTTATTGATGAATGACTGAAAATAGATTCTGATATATCATATGGAGCATTGGTGCTGCCAAAAGTAGTTTCTTGGCAAGGGTCACACTGGGTGGTTTGCCATTGGCTTCCCAGCAGTATTATTTAATAAAGGATCCTGAGAAGAATTGGAGAACTATAGACCTGTTAGTTTGACTTCAGTTGTGGGGAAGGTGTTGGAGACATTCGTTTGGGACCAGATGAGGAACCATTTAAATAAATACAAAAGGTCGTCAGCATGGGTTTACCAAAGGGAGTTCCTGTCTAACAAATCTTTTAGAGTTCTTTGAAGCAGTGTCTGAATGGGTGGATGAGGGAAAGGCAGTGGACATAGTATATCTAGACTTTAAGAAGGTATTTGATAAGGTACCACATCGGCGGTTGTTAGCCAAAGTGAGGGCTTGAGGAGTGGCTGGTCAGGTAGCTAATTTGATTGCAAACAGGCTTAGTGATGGGAAGCAAAGAGTGGCTGTGAGTGGGAGGTTGTCTTGCTGGGAGGATGTTGATAAATTGCTGTGCTGTTGATGTGGTGCAGGCATGATGGGCTGAATGGCCTCCACCTATGTCTAATTTCCTTCTGTTTCCTTGTGATCCACCCAGCTGTTCTGGAGAAGAAGAATTTTATAGGTTTAATGGTAAATCCAATATGGCTGCCATACCATGTGACCTATGACATCATATGTGTGAACCTTTTGTTCCTCGTGGTTCGGCGGTCATATGCGTCAAGTATCACTTCGATCTGTTCAGCCACTTCAGAGAAGAAGACTTTTGAAGGTTTCTTAAAATAAAAAACATGGCGACCGAAAAAAAAAGGTGGGCTTTTTGAGTAATTGCTTCCTTCTTGCCACCTTACTGCACAGGCCAGACTTGTGGAGTGCTTGGGATATTGTTGTCACATGCATACAGTGAAGAATCACGTGACCGATGACATCATCATTTTTTTTCTGTTAACCATTTTATCCCGAGATGACCCGCAAAAATTTTCATGCTGATCAGATGTAGCGTTCTACATATGCAATTATGATGTCATAACGAAGACACGTATGACTTCAATTTAAAAAATCACACTTATTCCACATGAGGAGTACTTTCCATTTGCAAAGTTTCAATTTTTTCCTTGGTGCAGTTTCAGAGATACAGAGGTCCAAAGTTTTTCCATTTTTCCAACATGACTGCCACACCATGTGACCTATGACGACATAATCATCAATAATGCATTCTACATGAGTAGTCGCTCCGATGGTGAAAATTTAGTCTCAATCTGCCAAGCGGTTGCGGAGAAAAAACACTAAAGTTCTGTATGGACAAAAAACAAAAGCAAACAGACAAACAAACAAACAAACAAACAAACGGACCCAAATGCAATACCCTCTCCTTCAGCGAGGCGAGTGAAAGGTTTTCCAGAGCATGAGGGGTAATTTATTTAGACGAAGTACAAGATTGGGCCAAACACTGCCTTGAGGATCTCCAGCCTCCACTGCAGAGAGGGGAGGCGAGCATTCCATTTCTGGCAATACGTTGATTCTGTGAGTGGAGGAAATCAAATCAAATCCCAACCCAGCTATAAACTGTCTTCCTGGTGTTTCATAGATCGGGTGATTCATTCAATGTGTGTGCCGTCCCTCAGATGCACATTAAACGGGTGTCCCATCTGCCAGCATTAGTTGGTGGAAGTTAAAGATTCCATAGCGGCCTTCGTGAAGAACAGGCGAGCTATCGCCGACACCCTGGCCAAATTCCAAATTCCTGCCCTAACCAGCAGAGGGCAATGTATCAGCAGCACAGCTGCACCCTCAGCCAATGATGCTCCTTGCAGCCTTGTGGTGCATACAAACTAAGAAGTTGGTAGGGTTGTTCAAGTGCTCTACTTTTTCTCGAGTCGTGTCCTCCATGATTCTATCCTCTTGGATGGAAGGAATGGAATGGGGAATTTCCTTATTCCAGAAACATTACTTGACTAACTCTCACCAGGCTCAGCAGGATGATGAGAAGCTGGAGAATTCGGATCACATGTGAGTCTAATATTGGGCGCTGGCTCTTCCGAGGACAGATACACGTAGACTGGTGGTAAAGGGGTCGTTTTGGAAGTTCTGTTTCTCCCATAAGGTTTACAGCTGCAACCATGATACAGTGCCTATGGAAATTTTACACCCCCTTTCAAAATTTTCACCTTTTGTTGCCTTATAGCCTGGAATTAAATTGCATTAAATCAGACTTTTTCCACCTATATTTACACATCATAAACCACAACTTCCACATGAAAAACAAATTCTCCAGATTTCAGAAAATTATTTAAACATACAAAAGTGGAATATATTGATTGGATAAGTGTCCACCCCCCTGAGACTACAAGTTACCATCAGTAGGGTAAACCTTCCAGGAGGAGAATGCAAGTTGTGTTGCTTGTGATGGCCTCACCACATGCATCCATGTACCAAGGTCTCGATGGTGGACAGAAAGGTTGAATGTAGAGTGGGCTGAACTTGTGAAGAAACTAAATTAGTCCGTTGTCAAATACATTCCAGGAGCAATCAATTTTAGAAGCTGATGCAATGGTGGACCAGTCTTGAAAGGAGAGAACGGATTTTAGACCAGACAAATCAATTTTACCAAACTGTCATACATGTCTGTGCATTGGGATTCTGTATTAACTGCTAACAGCTCAGTGGTGTAATGTCCGCTCAAAGTCTGAGAGGTAATTGGTTCAAACCCTGGTCGAGTCATACCAAAGACTTTAAAAATAGCCTTTGCTACTTCCTTCCTTGATGCTCAGAATTTAAACGGATAGAGCATGGATAATCCCCAAAGGTTGACATCCATGGAAATGAGGAAATTCCCTGCTGAGTGTCATGACAAAAAACAGCGCCAATGGTGTGGTGTCGCCGGGGCCCAAAGTGCCCTGGGAAGTGATGGCGCTTCCTCTGAGCTCAGTGGCTGTGTCTGTCTTGTCTAACAGTCGTGTGTGTGTGTGTGTGTGTGTGTGTGTGTGTGTGTGTGTGTGTGTGTGTGTGTGTGTGTGTGTGTGTGTGTGTGTGTGTGCGTGCATGCGTGTGCAGCTCCACTATGAGCCTTATATCCTGTTTAATAAAAACAAAAGAGATGCCCACTTTTTACCACCACATTGTCAGGAGAGGAGTTGAGCAGGAAAACGAGCCACATGTCCATACAGCAAACCGAAGGTGGAAGGAGGTTATGTTTTGTTTCTTTTTCTGGTCTTACATTCCTCCAACTCCAATGACTTCATGTACGAGTCTGTCTGCAAACATTGACGCTCTGCTCTCTGCTCACCTCTGTTCGCTCTTCCTAATTGTGGAGACTATCATTACCACCATGCGAACTGGCGGGCATGGTAGTGGTTGACAAAATACAATCAATGGCTGAACAGTTAATTAATTTGTGAAACAATTAGACTTGGTCTGTTTCTTTACATACACAAAGCAACCAAAATTGGCAACCATTCCTTGATGGACGTTGTCATGTCAACTTTTCATCAAACTTGTCTTGCTCCGACGCTGATCCTGCTCACCAGATTCTCTCAGCGAGGGAGCCTCATGAGTGGAGGAGGCCAATGGGCTGACCACGTACCTCGTGGTTGCAGCAGGTTGATCAACATCTCAAGGAGATGGGGATGGGCCAGGCATCTGCCTGGGAGATGGCCAGACTGAGGTCACTGGAGTACTGGCGGAAACTGGACACAGTGACACGCTGTTCCAGCGCATGCTCCCATACCTGATCTGACCTGACCTTCGGTGATGGAGGTAACTGGAGAGTTCATAGAACACCTTACCCCATGCAGTCTTGAGGGAAAAGCGGACGTGGATGGGGTCTGCGAGCAGCAAATTTGATTGGATCAGATGATGTAAAATGCCGTAACATTTTGTCCAGGTACTGCTAAACGGAAGGTTTTTGAAAGTCCCAATAAGGGGATTTCTGCCCTACATTGTTCGAGTGTATAATTCAATTGAAATAAAATAACGACTTTGATGGATTGTAGAAAAAAAACTTTTTCAAAATTTCACCGCCGTTGATGAGTTAAGACATCCTTAAAAACCGAGTTTCCTGTTTGGAATGATTTTCAAATTCGTTTGACTGCCAAACAGGCAGACAGAGTAAAAAAACAAGTTATCTCTCTTCTCTGCTCATGTGTGATCAGGACAAATTCAGAATCAAAGTACTGTTAAACTACAGGCTTGTTTTCTGATTCATGTTCCAATTTGTGTTAAAGATATAACATTCAAATGAAATTAGGTTTTTCCTCAATCATAAACTGACGCTTACGGCCGGACAGACAGACAGACATACATACAGACAGAAAAAGTGAACCAATTGATAATCCCCACTTTGTGCTTCACCCACGTGAGGTAACAACTAACAGTACATTGTTATGGAGAGCCACATGAAGCCAAATGTGCTTCTATGGGTTCAGGGCGACCAATGAGGACTTGGATTTGAGGGGAGGGGGAGGAAGTTACACTTGACCGCTTTTGCCCATCATTGTGCCAGACAGTTTATTATCCAAGGTAACAATGTGCATTTACACCAAACTGGACCATTGAGGACTTTTCTCCCCAAATAATGGCATTCACACTCCTCAATGTTCTGCATCATCTCCAAATAAATTGGCAATACCAAACAAGGAATTTTCCTGTGGGTAAGAAGGATTTATCCTTTTTCTGAACCATTTACATTTACAATGTTGAGTGACTTGGCAGATGTTCTGGATGATGAAACTTGACAAATTCCTCAATAAATCACCAGAAGGTTCAACATTGTTACCTCTGTCACCAAAGGTGGAAGGGGGTTATGTTTTCACTCCTGCCTGTCTGTTTGTCTATTTGTTTGAGTGCAGGATATCTCAAAAAGTTGTTGAGATGAAATTTGGTGAACAGGTTCGGTGTGTGACAAGCACAAAAATTATTAGATTTTGGTGAAGATCTGGATCCGGATCCAGATATGAGAATTTTTTAAGTGATTCTTCACCATTGAGAGATGGGGCTAAAAACGATATAATATATAAAGCTGAGTTTGTGTCTGTGGGTGGATGTTTGGGTCTCAACAAGGTACATTTTCATGACAACGAAAATACTCATGATTAATATTTGGTGTTTAATTATTATTTTTTTAATGTCCTTTTGTCGGTGTTCTGTATGTACGTTGAGATGTCCATTGTATCTATGCTGTTCAGATGTCCAGTGGTGTGTTGATACCAAGCATCTGGGTAGCGCTTGCCAAGCCAGTCCGTTCCTTAGCAAAGGTTTCTCATGTAGTGCTTGCTTGAGTGCTTAGGCCACTTGGCAAGCGCTCTACAAGAAACTTGGTAACTGAACACACCTCAGATTCATGACACAGCGACGAGGATAAACATCTATAGCATCATTATTTCAGCCAAATCGATGAATTTGTCCCTTAGGGGGTGGAGTGGGAGGAGGCAGGGGAAGGGGCGGGGTGGGAAGAGGGGCAACACTGGGTACTCCTGCTGGTATATATATATATATATATATATATATATATATATATATATATATATATATATATATATATATATATATATATATATATATATATATATATATATATATATCATGATATTTCTAAAAGTTATTTGCATAATGTTTTCAATATCTGAGTTGAGTTGAACTGGGAAGTATGAGGCATTTGCTCATAAAAACCCTCTGAATACAGTCCTTGAAGTTGGAACAAGAAACTGTACGGCATAACCCCTGCAAATGAGAAATCTGTGCACCTAGTGTGAAATGGGAAAAAAATAACTGCCTGGCAACGGAGGGAAAAATGGTCGTTTAGGCCATCATGTCCAGGCCACACAAGCATCCGATTGGATTTAATCCATCATCAGGATCTCTAATGACTTGTACATCTTCGTAAATACAAACAGGACAGACAGCCTCGCATCCTCTCCATGGCACTGCACCAAATGGCAGTAATCAACAATTTCTACTGGGGATTGGGCTCAAACCCAATAACCCCGAGACAAGGTTGCTACCTCCGAGATATCCTTCCATTATAAATTGTTTTTTGATTAAATTTGGTTTCCCTCCCCCCCCAAGCTATTCTAGTGAACTCTTCCTTCGGTTTGCTTCAAGAGAATTTCTGAACCAGTTCACAAAGCCAAACACAACAAACTCAGAAGAGTCCTTTTACATGAAGTCTCCCATTGGTTCTCTCCAACATGTCACAGCGAGGTCTCTGTACACAGTGCAGCGGAGCATGCTTCGAGCTGTGGGGTATGGAGCCAGTGAAACTCTGTCGGTGGTTCTTGATGTTTTTTTAATCAAAAGCCTCGGGTAGTGATTTGCTAGGAGGCACAAGGACCGTTGCTTTTTCATCGCAGACGTTTCAGTTTCCTTATGGCTCTTTTATGCACAGTGCTGTCACCAACTGCTTGCTCTTTCTTCTTTGACATTCTTTCTCAGAATACTGGATCACACAAAATTTAATTGCATGACTATCTGTGTGCACCACACCAGTCTTTCTCCATAGAAACAGTCTGATCAAATGTTTATTTGATTCCATGAAATCCTATCTGCCATACAATGTTGTCCCACTTATTTTATTGACTGGGGAAACTGCTTGCTAACTTTAACCTCATTACAACCCAGCTGTTCCATTCAGGCCTCTGAGTGGATGGTTGGCGATCAACCATCGTCCCATGTCAAACCCTCGCATCGGATTAGGGTGTCCGACCTTTCGTCACCACTTCCGAAAACCCATCAATCCAGGTTAAATCCATGTCCGTTACCTGCAGGTGCTGTCCTCGTCTATCCCTTTGCACTCTCTACTACGTGTGTACAACAACGAGCTGTCCAATTCCTTATGGTTCCCAACAGAGGATTCATGTTTTAATGTCTAGGATTTATGTGTTAACGGCTTCACGGCTCACAAATTCGTTTTGATGTTCATTTTGTGCTACGTAATGCAAACCGTGAAGGCAGCCCACAAGAGGGAAGCGATTCTCTTGGATATACTGCAAGGAAATATTTTCATCTCCAATGGTGGGACGCTCAGGCTGACAGGATGGCCGAGAGGTATACACATTTGCTTCTAATCCATCGAGCCTTGATTTGAATCCCGAATGTAGCTATAAACTGTCATGTTGGTGTTTCACAGGTAGGGAGATTCATCAATGCGTATGCAGTCCATCGGATGGACGTTCAACTGGGCGTCCCGTCTGCCGGCTATTAGTTGGTGGTTGTTGAAGATCTCAAGGTTTCCTTCACGTAGAATAGGTGAGCTATCTTCAGCACCCTGAAACAAATTCCAAATTCCTGCCCTAACTACTTCTGGGAGAGGGATGGCAAACCGCCAAGCATGATGCCTGGCCTGGAAACTGCGTCGGCCGAACCAACACTCTGCAAGACAGAGTAAGGTGCATCAGATTGGTGGGACCTTCATACAAACTTTCTCGTTGTTATATCTGTCATGTCGTCGAGACCAAGAAACACACAAACTAGCGTCGATTACGGATCACCACTGTTGCTCGCGGTGCAAGTTTTAATCAGCCATCTTGGAACCACCTCTTCCGGTTATTGTTTCACAGCATCATGACAGTACAGTGGAGTTACATGTATTCAAAAGTATCCAAGTATACAAACCATTATCATGACAATATCTTCTGGCAAAAGTATACAAAACATTATCATGACAACATCTTCTGTTGTTTTTTTTTAACGGTTAGAGTGTCCGTTCTGAATCTGGGAGGTCAGCGGTTTGAACCTTGGCCAAGTCATACGAAAGACTAAAAATGTTACATGCTGCTTCCTCGCTTGATGTTCAGCATTTAAAGAGGATAGAGCACAGACAAGCCACCAGAACTTGCCAATGTTAGCACAGAATTTGATGGACCAAATGGTCTCCTCCTGCCTTGAAGTTCCTCGTAAGGGAACTCATATTTATTAGTCTCCTACCGGTTTCACCAAAGGAGACTATAGGTTTGCTCTCCATCCATCCGTCCCACCTGTGGTTTTTCATACTTCCCCCCCCCATACCCTTTAACATATTCAACTGAAACTTGGTTCATGACTTTATCCTTATTCTGATTCACAGACCGGTGTTTGTGTGTTTGTTTGTTTGTCACGCTACTCCTCCTACAGTTCTGGGCTGATTACATCCAGACTTGCTACATAGGATCAGCATGATCCCAATTAATGTATAGGGGTGTTTTATCTTTCTCAGTGGTCTTGGGGGGGGGGGGTGGGAGGCACGATGCAAGTTATCTATGAAAATGTGTATCATGTCGCATCGCCTCCAGGTGGTGGAGGGTATTACAAGTCCTCACCATTTACAGTAAAGTGCAGTTCAGTGCAGTAATCCTGTCCACAGGTTTTACAGTGTGGAAGCTGAATTGTTAATTAAATTTATAATAATGTAAAAATGCAAGATTAACTTAGTTTCGTATTTTAAGAAATAATTTAATAAATATACATGCTGAGAAAGCGAGTAAAGAGCAGAATACACACATTTCTTTGATTTAGTCGTAAACAACCTTGTAAAAATCTATCTATCTGGTGACCATCTGAATCAGCAGGGCAAAACATGACTCTCTCCTATCTTCTCCCCCCCCACACCTCTTCCCAAGGCTGTAAAGAAAACTCCAAAACAAACCAAAACCCCCTCTATGTAGCAAATTTGAAGTCCACAAAGTTCCATCTGATTTTTTTAGATGAGATCCTGTTCGAGGCATTGTAGTTGTTGTTGTGAAGATAATGTTGAGGTATAATGTTGAGGTTATATTTATTTTTTCAGATGAGATCCTGTTCTAGGCGGTGTAGTTGTTGTTGTGAAGGTAATGTTGAGGTAATATTAATTTTTTTAGATGAGATCCTGTTCTCGGCAGTGTAGTTGTTGTTGTGAAGGTAATGTTGAGGTAATATTAATTTTTTTAGATGAGATCCTGTTCTAGGCGGTGTAGTTGTTGTTGTGAACGTAATGTTGAGGTAATATTAATTTTTTTTAGATGAGATCCTGTTCTCGGCAGTGTAGTTGTTGTTGTGAAGGTAATGTTGAGGTAATATTAATTTTTTTAGATGAGATCCTGTTCTAGGCGGTGTAGTTGTCGTTGTGAAGGTGATGTTGAGGAAATTTTTTTTTTTTTTCAGATGAGATCCTGTTCTCGGTGGTGTAGTTGTTGTTGTGAAGGTAATGTTGAGGTATTATTAATTTTTTTATATGAGATCCTGTTCTAGGCGGTGTAGTTGTCGTTGTGAAGGTAATGTTGAGTATTTTTTTTTTCAGATGAGATCCTGTTCTAGGCGGTGTAGTTGTTGTTGTGAAGGTAATGTTGAGGATTTTTTTTTCAGATGAGATCCTGTTCTCGGCGGTGTAGTTGTTGTGAAGGTAATGTTGAGGTCATATTAATTTTTTTATATGAGATCCTGTTCTCGGCGGTGTAGTTGTCGTTGTGAAGGTAATGTTGAGTATTTTTTTTTCAGATGAGATCCTGTTCTAGGCGGTGTAGTTGTTGTTGTGAAAGTAATGTTGAGGGAATATTGATTTTTTATATGAGATCCTGTTCGAGGTGGTGTAGTTGTCGTTGTGAAGGTAATGTTGAGTATTTTTTTTTCAGATGAGATCCTGTTCTAGGCGGTGTAGTTGTTGTTGTGAAGGTAATGTTGAGGTCATATTAATTTTTTTATATGAGATCCTGTTCTCGGCGGTGTAGTTGTCGTTGTGAAGGTAATGTTGAGTATTTTTTTTTCAGATGAGATCCTGTTCTAGGCGGTGTAGTTGTTGTTGTGAAAGTAATGTTGAGGGAATATTGATTTTTTTTTATGAGATCCTGTTCGAGGCGGTGTAGTTGTCATTGTGAAGGTAATGTTGAGTATTTTTTTTTTCAGATGAGATCCTGTTCTAGGCGGTGTAGTTGTTGTTGTGAAGGTAATTGTGGTGTAGCCTGCGGGCCTGCGGGGCAGGGCATGATGGTGGGGGAGTGGTCGGCGTGATCATCGTGTCTGCCAGGGATATAAGGAGGGCGCGCCGCCTGAGGCGTTGTAGTGGGTGCCGTAGTCGCCGCGGCTTGTGAGTGCATTGAGTACGTAATAAAGGAGAGTTGCGGGCAACGTACGCCCGCGCTCCCGCTTGTGCAACAAAGCCGGGCTCGACTGTTCCTCCGCTCGTGTCTGCCTTCTAAGCATCCCTACCACGACACCACAGATTGGCGACGAGGCTGTTCGGATCGGCGTGTGCAGTGTGGTGGCGTTCGGATCGGCAGCGAGTAACTCAGCGCACCCCGTGCGGTTCCAGGGTCCGGAGCCAAGGGTCTCGCCAGCACGAGCATGGCAGAAGGTCGGGGCACGGCGCACGGACGCGTGCCCGTTTTCGGGGGAGATGACTTCGAGTTGTTTTCTGAACAATTGGGCTGCTACTTCCGCGTGAATGATGTAGATGATGAAGGCAAACGCAAGTCGATCTTGCTCACTCGCTATCAACGGAGCACTACCGGCTGCTGAGTGATTTTGTGGCTCCAGATAAGCCCAGTGATGACGGGCTATCGTTTCAGGACATCGTGGAGAAGATGAAGACTCACTTGGCGCCAGAGAAGGCATTGCAGCTCGCGCGGTACCAGTTCGATCACCTCGCGAAGGGGGCGGAGGAGCGCGTTGCAGATTTCGTGGCACGGGTGAAGCATTCGGCTGTGCTTTGCAAGTTCACAGCAGAGGAGCGCCCAGCACGACTCAGAGATCGTTTTGTTTCAGGTCTGCGAGACGCGAAGATGGTAGCAGCCATCCTGCGGATGACCAACGTCACATTCGACTCAGCGGTTGGGACTGCTTCGGCTGTCGAGCAAACGCTCACGGATGTCCGCACCATCGCTGGCCAGGACGTAATGAGTAGCTCCAGCTGGGGCATGTCGGCTGATCCCGGGGTCCACGCGATGACCCAGGTGCCACAGGTCGCACGCGCGTCTGGCGGTGCGGGCCAGGGGCGCGCGCCACAGCGTGGCCGCACCGGGAGCGAGGTGGATTTCCAGGGGTGCTGGGGGTGTGGTGGTCCGCACCCGCGACGAGTGTGCCCATATAAAAACACCGTGTGTTTGCATTGTCACAATGTGGGACATTTGAAGCGTGTATGTCGGATGGTGGGGGCCTCTATTGGGGTCTTGGATGGCGAGGTGCGGGAGGACCCCAGTGACCTGGGGAGCGGCCTGCAGCCGGGGCATGGCGATGCCGGCGGGCCGGAGCAGGAGATGCAACCAATGTTGAGTCTGTTTTCCATTGGTCCGGAGGTGACAACACCGATCACGGTGGAGGTCGAGGTGAATGGCGAACCGACCGTGTTTTACGTGGACACCGGGGCTGCAGTGTCGGTCATGGGCGAGCGGGCGGCTCGTAGTCTTCGCGGTGTTCGCCTAGTCGAGACGACCTTGTCGCTGTGCACGTACACCGGCGAAGCGATTGCACCGCTTGCGGTGGCCGACGTCTCGGTGCTCTACCGGGGTCGAAGCGCCCTACTCTCGGTGTTTGTGGTGCGAGGGGAGGGGCCCGCCCTTTTGGGTCGGGACTGGTTGACGCACCTCGGGCTGGATCTCCAGTTCGTAACTCCAGGTGCGCCGGTGCTCCCTTCGATGCTTTCTTCGAGTTCCGAGGGCGAGGTTCTGGCGGCGGGAGCCGCATCGATGCAACGGGAGCGGCCGTTCGTTGCTGCCTGCAACGTTGATGTGTGGTTCGGGAGCAACGGGAGCCGTGCCAGCTCTCGCGCTGAGCTCTCGCGCTTCGGCTGCGCTCATGGTGCAAGGCGCGCCTGTGTTGTTCGGGCAGTTTCAACGGGGAGTTGCAGCGAGCCCGTCGCATTCAAGAAAGTCACGGTTCACAACATCGAGACGACAACCAAGCGACGGACACGTGATGTGGTTTATGGGCTGCTGTTCATTGCGTATTTGTTTTTCGTTGCTCAAGTGATGCGGTTTAATGGTATTGAAATAAATGCCGACGGTTCCTGTTTGAGAGTGGGTTTGGCTGAGATCAATCGATGGGATTTGCATTATGATCAATGTGATGTGGAGGCTTTGGGAGCGATGATGGCAAATAAAGAGGTTTTGTTGGCCTCCCGTTGCCCCGGGCCGCGGGTGGTTACTGTTTCATGTGCAAGGATTTTATCAGAAGAGCGCGCTGTATGGAAAAAGGAGTTTGCAATGGCACAAATGATGTTCTTATTGATTTATGGCAAGCCTGAGTTTAAGGGGTGGTTTTTATGGAATGGCTACCGTCTCGTTGCCGTGTGGGTCTCGAAGGTCGACTCGGAGCCAGGGCTGGTGCGCTGTTCAGCATTACCCCCACCTCTGGTTTCGGCAAGGTCAGACGTGCCTGGCGCCTGGGGCGCAGCTCTCTGTTCTCGCTCGAGGCCGTTTGGACATGCGTTGGAATCTCAACTGATTGTAGTGCGTGGGTTGTTACGGGGCATTTGTTGCATCCAGCCAACGGCGCTGTTCAGCGCCCCCACCCAAGGTCAGTCGGATCTGGCGTTGGCGCCACGGCTTCCAGACAGTGGGCTTCCGGCCTCGGAATGTTTATCTGCTTCAGGTCTGGCTGGGGGAGATGTGCTGCCTTGTCGGCCGGAGGCATTTGATGGTGCCGGGGGAGGTTTGCTCGGGAGGTCGCCGCGACCTCGCCGGAGGGCATGTAAGCATGAGCCGTCTGGGGGCGCTTTTGCTGCGTAGTGCTGCTGTGCTTCTCGCCTTGCTGCTTCATATCGGTAACGTGGTCAGGGTTTTGTAGGTTCATTGTGCAACTCAGTCTTCGGAACCTGGCCGTTGCAGCTCCACTCGCTCGCATCGACACGTTATATGATGTGACGTGCTTTTATACTATGCTTTTTCTTTTTAGTACCTTGTCTGCTTTTGTATCGTGGTATCTTATGCTGCTTATGCTTATTATGATGATGATCATTTAATAATCATTGTTTTAGGAGGGAGGAGTGTGGTGTAGCCTGCGGGCCTGCGGGGCAGGGCATGATGGTGGGGGAGTGGTCGGCGTGATCATCGTGTCTGCCAGGGATATAAGGAGGGCGCGCCGCCTGAGGCGTTGTAGTGGGTGCCGTAGTCGCCGCGGCTCGTGAGTGCAGTGAGTACGTAATAAAGGAGAGTTGCGGGCAACGTACGCCCGCGCTCCCGCTTGTGCAACAAAGCCGGGCTCGACTGTTCCTCCGCTCGTGTCTGCCTTCTAAGCACCCCTACCACAACACCACAGTAATGTTGAGGGAATATTGATTTTTTTATATGAGATCCTGTTCGAGGCGGTGTAGTTGTCGTTGTGAAGGTAATGTTGAGTATTTTTTTTTTCAGATGAGATCCTGTTCTAGGCGGTGTAGTTGTTGTTGTGAAGGTAATGTTGAGGGAATATTGATTTTTTATATGAGATCCTGTTCGAGGCGGTGTAGTTGTTGTTGTGAAGGTAATGTTGAGGTCATATTAATTTTTTTTTATATGAGATCCTGTTCTCGGCGGTGTAGTTGTCGTGAAGGTAATGTTGAGTATTTTTTTTTCAGATGAGATCCTGTTCTCGGCGGTGTAGTTGTTGTTGTGAAAGTAATGTTGAGGGAATATTGATTTTTTTATATGAGATCCTGTTCTCGGCGGTGTAGTTGTTGTTGTGAAAGTAATGTTGAGGGAATATTGATTTTTTTATATGAGATCCTGTTCTCGGCAGTGTAGTTGTCGTTGTGAAGGTAATGTTGAGTATTTTTTTTTCAGATGAGATCCTGTTCTAGGCGGTGTAGTTGTTGTTGTGAAAGTAATGTTGAGGGAATATTGATTTTTTTTATATGAGTGAAATGAAAGCGAGAGAAGAACCTTCAGAGTGTAGGCTTTATTCCATTTGATTGAAGCCGCTTTTACGGGCACATCAGGGAATACAGGTGCAGCTAGGAGTACATAAGCAGTAATGTATACATGTGCAATTAATCACCGCAAAATAAATCAGCATAAGCACGGAGTCCGATATACTCTCAATTCTCACCATTCAACGAGCACCAAGTGAACCGCCGCCGTAAATGACAATGCCCCTGGGACAATCACCCCGTCCGTGCGGAGACTTGGCTTTATCTATCCCGTGCTCGAGCCGCGCGACATGTGATCACACGTCACGACCTTCAATTCACCACATTCTCCCCGTCTTTAAAATATAACTAGAGGCCCAAGTAACACACCATGATTGCTTCAGCACTATAGGAGTATACATTTCAAGCAACGCGAACTATTTAAACTACAGAAGCATACATGCCAAGCAGTGAGGATTATTTTGAGTTGTAGGAGCATGGTAATGAGCATCGATATATGATATAATGAGCATATAGGAGCATGAGCATCGAGGATGCCGATAATCCCCTTTACAGATCGAGTCGGCGAGGGGGTTTTATCCGTCGACCTCTCCGGGAGTAAATGGCGGTTTCACTTGAGGGAGGCTTCCGATCCTCTTGGTGAGCCTCGACTCGTGCCGGGGATGACTCCTCGATCGCTCTCGGGTGGAACGCGGCAGCTCCATCGCCACCGTTCCTGGGGGGGGAACACCTGGGGAGGGGATGTCAGAGGGAGGAGTGCCAGATGGTGGTGTTCCTGCGGGAGGAGTACCTGAGGGAGCCAAATGGCGAACCGACACAGTGGTGTCCCTGCCATCCGGGAGTCTGACATGAGCATACTCTGGATTAGTATCGATGAGTTCGACCCCCTCCACCATGGGTTCATACTTGCTTTGTCGTACCGGGCGTTTCATGAACACTGTTCCGGGATGGGTTAGCCAGTTGGGCACCGATTGGCCGTCAACATAACGTCGCTGGTGAGTAAACATTCGTTCATGAGGAGTTGCATTGGTGGACGTGCAGAGCAAAGAGCGTATGGAATTCAGAGCGTCGAGAAGGGTAACCTCCCATTGCCCGGGGCCCAGTCCTCTTGATTTCAACGCCAGAGTTACGGCTTTCCAAATGACTCCGTTATACCGTTCCACCTGCCCATTACCCTGTGGGTTGTAACGCGTCGTTCAACTAGTTGCTATGCCGTGCTCTAATAGGAACTGTTTTAGCCCGGCCGACATGAAACACGGCCCTCTGTCTGAATGTATGTACGAAGGTTTCCCAAACATAGCGAAGAGGTCAGAGAGACATTTCACGACAGTGCCCGAGGTCATATCCGAGCACGGAAATGCGAAAGGGAACCTTGAATATTCATCAACAACAGTGAATATGTATCTGTTGTCTGTCTCGGTCGGCAGGGGCCCTTTGAAGTCGATATTTAGTCTCTCGAAGGGAGAAGTGGCCTTGATCAATCTGCCAGAAGCCACGCCATAGAATCTGGGTTTTAGTTCAGCACAAACAGGGCATGAAGCATTCATTTGTTTAATATCTTCGATAGAATAGGGAAGGTTTTGTCTGCGCACGAAATGTGCCATTCTGGTTACCCCCGGGTGGCACAGAGACACATGGAGGTCTTGCAAAGCCCGACTGATTGTCGCAGAACAGTAGACCCGAGAGAAGGTGTCTGCAGCAGGGTTTTCTCTCCCGGGCCAGTAAACAATGTCGTAACTATAGCAAGCTAGGTCTATCCGCCATCTCATAATTTTTTCATTCTTAATTTTCCCGTTATTTTTCCCATCAAACATGAATGCAACGGATCGCTGGTCCGTGACGAGCGTGAAGTGGTTTCCCAGTAAATAGTGTCTCCATTTACGTAGGGCTTCGACAATAGCGTATGCTTCCTTCTCTATTGCAGAGTGTCTCTGCTCGCTTCCAGAGAGAGTTCTCGAGAAGAACGCGACGGGTCGCCCAGACTGATTGAGCGTCGCAGCTATCGCGTGAACAGAAGCATCCGTTTCCACCACTAAGGGCACCGAGCTGTCGATCGATAATACCACGGAATTACTGATATCATCTTTGAGGCTGTGGAAAGCTTTTACAACAGCGGCATCTGGTGGGAAGTTTTTGCAATGCACTAGGGGATGTATTTTCTCGGAGTATTGGGAAATCCATCTCGCGTAGTAAGCGAACATGCCTATCACCCGGCGCATTGTCTGCAGGTCCTGAGGTGGGGGTAGTTCACGAAGTGGGCGCAATCATTCAGGATTGGGCTTAATCGTGCCGTCGGCTATTGTGAAGCCGAGAAGGTCAATTGACCTTGCCGAGAATACGCATTTCTCGTAGTTGAGGGTCAGATTATATTTTCTAGCAATGCTCAAGAATCTGTCCAGATTCATATCATGTTCCCCCTGATCCTTACCGCACACTGTGACATTGTCCACATAAACAAAAGTGTCTTTGAGGTTTTCATCTGAGATGATGTCGTCCATAACTCGTTGGAAGCAAGCTACTCCATTCGTGACACCGAACGGAATCCTCCTGAATTGGTAGAGACGTCTACCTGCCTGGAACGCGGTGTAAGGTTTGTCTTCCTCTCGGATGGGAATTTGATGATAGGCGCTTCGCAAATCGATGGTGCTGAATATTTTATAATTGGCCACGCGTTCGACCATCTCGTCTATGCGCGGTAAAGGGTAGGCATCGAGTTTGGTGAAACGATTGACCGTTTGAGAGTAATCGACAACTATTCGTTTCTTATGGTTCTGGTTGGCGGTGACCAACACGTGTGCGCGCCATGGCGAATCGCTCGGTTCTATAATTCCTTCTTCCAGTAATCGCTTGGTCTCTGAAGTGATGAAGTTCATATCAGCAGTGGTATATCGTCGCGATTTGATCGCTATCGGTTTACAGACCGGCGACAAGTTAGCAAACAGCAGGGGGGACGTTACCTCTGCGGTGGTCAGAGCATTTAGAATTAGACGAGGTTGGCTTCCTCCAAAGGGTATTTCGACGCTCGTGTGCAGCTTGAGTACATTATGACCCAGAATTACGTCTGCGCATAAATCACGAAGCACCAGTACCCTTACATCCCGATGCGTGTACCCTTTTACGTCCAATTCAACATTGCAGTACCCTCGTACGTGGGACTGTAGTGATGTGGCGGCCATGCACACCTTAATGTCTGTCGGGTGGATCTTCCATTTCCTGCCCTTCGCTAGTGAGCTGTTGACGAAACACTCAGAGCTACCGGTATCAATCAGAGCTTCAGCCATATGCCTGTTGATTCGTACGTTGATGATAGCCTTGGATAGATTCCCCGGTGAGGCTGCAGTTAGTTTCTTTTGTGAGTAGAGAGCTGCAGAAGTGGGTTTATTTCTCCTTTGAGTAGATTTACATACCCTGGCATAATGCCCTTTCTTGTCACAATTCATGCATGTGGCATCTCTGGCGGAGCATTTGTGGCGGGGGTGTCTTTTGTACCCACAAAAGAAGCATTTACCAACCGGAGTAGTTGCTGAGGAGTTTGACAAGGTCTGGGTATCCGGCTCCTCGGGTTTTTCTCCATCCCCTGTGTCAGGCTGTGTCTGTGTCTGTGGGGTTCCTTGAGTTTCCACCGTAGCAGCGTTCATTAGCAGCATCGGTGTCCCAAATGACTCAGATTGCTGCTGAGCCGTATCCATCGCTCGAGCCTGGTCGGCTACCTTTTCAAGAGTGGGTTGCGCTTTCTCCAGTAAGCGTTGCCGTATGTGGGCTAACCTGAGCCCTTGGATGAACGCCTCTCGGGTCGCTTCATCTCGGTGTTCCTCGGCGGTTACGGCCCGGAAACTGCCGTCTTTTCCCAACTGCCTCAGAGCTTGCAGGAACTGATCGATGGTCTCCCCGGCTGCTTGCTTGCGTGTGTTGAGAAGATGTCATATGTATACCTCGTTCTTGTGCTTCATGTAGAGCGCCTGCAGCACGTCGATCGCTGTGTCGTAGGTGTTGCACTCCGAGAAGAGCCTGAATACACTGGGCGAGACATGATTCACAAGGGCGGCCAATTTGTCGGCTCCCTCTTCGATGATGGTCAGATAGTGTGAGAAGGAACGGAACCAATGCGACCATTTCATTTCCGAGTCAGTCGCGTTTGGGTCAGCGTCGAACCTCTCTGGTTTGTAGATCTTGTCCATCGTTGGTTGAGAGAGCTGAGAAAACCAAATGGAATAAATTGAAATGCAAGCGAGAGAAGAACCTTCAGAGTGTAGGCTTTATTCCATTTGATTGAAGCCGCTTCTACAGACACATCAGGGAATACAGGTGCAGCTAGGAGTACATAAGCAGTAATGTATACACGTGCAACTAATCACCGCAAAATAAATCAGCATAAGCACGGAGTCCGATATACTCTCAATTCTCACCATTCAACGAGCACCAAGTGAACCGCCGCCATAAATGACAATGCCCCTGGGACAATCACCCCGTCCGTGCGGAGACTTGGCTTTATCTATCCCGTGCACGAGCCGTGCGACATGTGATTACACGTCACGACCTTCAATTCACCACACTGTTCTCGGTGGTGTAGTTGTCGTTGTGAAGGTAATGTTGAGTATTTTTTTTTTCAGATGAGATCCTGTTCTCGGCGGTGTAGTTGTTGTTGTGAAGGTAATGTTGAGGTCATATTAATTTTTTTTCAGATGAGATCCTGTTCTCGGCGGTGTAGTTGTTGTTGTGAAGGTAATGTTGAGGTCATATTAATTTTTTTTCAGATGAGATCCTGTTCTCGGCAGTGTAGTTGTTGTTGTGAAGGTAATGTTGAGGTCATATTAATTTTTTTTATATGAGATCCTGTTCTCGGCGGTGTAGTTGTTGTTGTGAAGGTAATGTTGAGGTAATAAAGATATCTACCGCATCATCAAAAAATAATTTTTAATCGTCATTTACATTATTTGATCGCTGATCCCGACTCCAGGCCGAAGTAACCGGAAATTGCAGCATCGAATGTAAGAAGAAGTCTACGTTTGCTTCTTGGCTTTGCCTATTCCATATTAGTTTCCTGTGGCTAAAATTGCTCCCACAACAGTGCTCCAACAGCATGCCATCTTTTGACATTTTACTTTTGTGGTGGGATTGTGATGGAACAACGTCAAAAGATATCGTGATGGTAATCCATGTGGCATCGTTGTGTGATATCATTTCTACCTTTTTTGGTTGTTTTTTTGAGATTTCATCCGTCTGTTTTGCGATTTTTTTTTTTTCGTCACATTGGGAGGAGATGTATATTGTAAAATGATTGTCACTCTTGTTTATTATAAGGTGCTTGCAACTCTGATTCCAACAAGTAACCACAGTAGGAAATGGGCTTCTGAAACTATTTTTTGGTTTTACAGTAATTTTATTGATGAGTCATGCTCTGTATTTGTCATTGAGGCTTTCTGTTTATATTACACACCAGCCCACATAGCCCAGCTGTGACATTTGCACAAACCTGTTGTTGGGGTGTTTCTCCTGGACATGTCAGATATCCTGGGAACAGAATTCCTTTTCATATTGACCTGGACGATCTTTTCGATTTCATTGTTCAGACTATTGTACAATTCTCTCAATAACAAAGGAAAAAGGAGGACTCATTATTGGATGTTTCCCTTACCATGGACACACTTGACATTAAAGTCATCGAGTGAAGAGGACTTGTGGGTGGAAGCATTCTGAGGTCATACTGGAACATATTTGTGGCACATATGGACATTTCCCTTGGAAAATCTATCCCTCAATTATATATATATATATATATATATATATATATATATATATATATATATATATATATATATATATATATATATATATAACCTCAAGTAATCATTTCTGGGATGACAGTACCTGAATAATGTATGTTTGTTTTGAACAAAATCAGATGATGAATATAAACTTTTGTGGAATTTTAAAATTTTAATCTTACAATATGTCTTCTCATATATTTAGTTATTCTGATGGATCACCCACTGTAATTGATATGTTTGATCTCCTGGTTCGAGCGACCCTGGGCGATCTTGTTCCAACCATGCAATGCATTCTTCAAATGCATAGCTTTATTTGGGCAGTGTATAGGCAACGGGCAGCTCTGTATACGTAAAAATTAATAACTCGGGTTACGTGCATGAAGGAAAAACGTACCAAATGCTAATAATTCAAAACACTTCACTGGACTGGAAAAAGTGGGGGCAGGAATACTGTACTGTAAATGGTGGACACTTGTAATACCCTCCCCCACCTGTAGGCGGCGCTACACGGTACACATTTACATTGAGAATATGCGTTCCTCCTCTTACCCCCCCCCCCCTCAGACCACCGGCAAAGATAAAAACAATCTGATACATTAATTGGGGTTATGCTGATCCTATGTAGCAAGTCTGGATGTAATTGGTCGAGAACTGCAGGAGAAGTAGCGCAACACACAAACAAACACACAAACAAACACCGGTCCATGAATTTTTGGAAGGATTGTCCATGCTTATTTTATAAGATTGTATACGATGCACCATATAAATATTTGTTATTCCTTGGCCGACGAAGTCGCCAGAAGCATTATGTTTTTGGGTTGTCCGTCCGGTTGTCCGTCTGTCCATGCGTCTGTCTGTCCGTGATAGGTGTATGTTACTGCAATAATTTAAGAATGGCTGAATGGATCCAAGTCAAACTTAGTACAAGTATATATCTTGTTGCAAAGATGAACTGATTCGATTTCGGCATCAAGAGGTCAAAGGTCATGTTCGGTTAAAAAAAATTTCTGTTACCACGCTAACTTATGAGCCAGTGATTGGATTTTGACCAAACCTGATACAAGCATGGATAACTATGTAAAGATGAACTGATTAGATTTTGGCATCAAGAGGTCAGAGGTCATGTCAGGTAAAAATGTGATAATTGAGAACAGCTGAAGGGATTTCTATCAAACTTGGTACAAGTATGTACAATGATGTAATCATGTACACCGATGGGCAGCGGCATATCGGTGGACGTTGTGATGTCAAAGAATGCCGTTCCAGTTATTTATTCAGATTAGCCCCTTGGAATAGAATATGTGCTTCAACAAACATGCTTGTTCAACCAATGGTCAAAGCTCATCGAAGATGTAATCCATATAAAGAGATGGTGTTCACTATAAGGGTTAAAAGGCCAAAGAATATTTGCAAAGACGTGAGTGCACCAATTTCATTTCAGAATGTAAAGTTCTGGTGTAGCTGTCTAACATGTGTTGTATAGTGTACTGTACACATAAGGGGTGAGGGCATCAGGGGGCCTGGGCCACCCCCTTGACCATGGTACAGACATCTAATGTTGACACAAAACCTTCTGCCCCATACCACTTTTAATTACCTCCGCCACTGATGGTGAAGGAGGTTATGTTTTCACCCCTCTGTCTGTCTGTTGGGTTGCCGAAATAGGTGACCCTTATTGTCAGTAATTCTGTTTGTTTGTTTGGATGTTTATTCGTTTGTCATCAGCATAATTGGTAGTAAACGTGGGTGGATTTTGACCAAACTCGGGTGGTAGGTACATCTTATGACCTAGTGCTTTGGAAATTATGATGGTTGTTAGGGGCGCTTTGGTTACCTTGCAACAACTGAAAAACCTTCAAAATCGGTACCGTTCACGTGAAATCAATTCCAAAAGCCATTATCCCACGTAGGGTTATGAAATTTGGCACGAATGATCGACAGGTCATGCTCTATCAAATATATTCCGGTTTTTGTGATATATTGAATACTTTACCCGCAGTGCCCCCTACAATTAGGGTATGTGCAAAAATTGGCGAAAATTGAAGGCCCCCAAGCGACCAGGTGAGTGCATCGATACGAATGAAACTTTGCAAGTTCATGGTACTCAATGAGTAGTACAACTTTGCCTCAGGACATATTGTCCGATTTTGCTTCGGTCAGGGGTCAAAGGTCAATTAGTGCAAAAATCGATAATATGCGAGAGCTGGAGGTGTCTTCGCATCAAATGCTACTCCTCCTAGGGTTATGGTCGGATGGTCATGAAAATTCACACTAATCGTCTGGAATACATTGTGCACAAACGATCGAGCCGGATTTTCGATTTAGATCTTTGTTCACCCACAGCACCCCCTCGAACTTTGAGGATTTCCGATTTCAAACCGCATTTTCGTTACTTTTCATTCAAATGGATACCGAGCAGTTATCAGTAGATGGAACTGGATGAGATTTGATTTGCATAATCTTAGTGATTCCCTATCTGCTATATGACATCCATTTTGCTCTATATCTTATAGTTTCCATGCTCGGCGACCCATCGCCGCCTACCGGCTTGTTTGTTTGTTTGTCTGTTTGTGTACAGGATATCTTAACAAGTTGTAGATGGATCCAGATGAAATTTTGTGGCCAGGTTTGGTGTGCGACAAGGCTGAACTGATTAGATTTTGGTGAAGATCCGGATCCGGATGCGACCACTACAATTTTTAACGTGATTCTTCACCATTGAGAGATTGGGCGAAACTCATTTATATTTATATCTATATATATATATATATATATATATATATATATATATATATATATATATATATATATATATATATATATATATATATATATATATATATATATATATATATGTATATATATATATATATATATGTATATATATATATATATATATATATATATATATATGTATATATATATATATATATATATATATGTATATATATATATATATATATATATATATATGTATATATATATATATATGTATATATATATATATATATATATATATATATATATATATATATATATATATATATATATATATATATATATATATATATGTATATCACGATATCTCAAAAAAGTTGTTGACGTATTTGGATGAAACTTGGTGGACCTGCTGGGTGTTTGACCACGGCGAATTGTTTCGAATTTGGTGAAGATCGGATCTGGATCTGGATCTGGATACGATAATTATTTAACATTCAATGTGATTCTTCACCATTAAGTGATAGGGCTAAAAACGATATATAGCATGATATCTTAAAAATGTATTGGACATGATATGTTCCCGTGGATCAGGCATTAGGTGGCAGAGGTAGGTGCTCTACCGAGTACCCTTCTAGCTTATACTGATTTATTCTACTTGACGGGCAATGACCCTCTTCCCTTTTGATAAATACTGTGGTTGTGCCTCTGTGGACACATAGCACAACCACAGCTGAGTGAAATATTGACCTTATTCTGGTGTTTTCTTCTTTGTTTACCATTCTATTTTGCATATGAAACAAAAGCTAAGGCTTGGGAAGGCAGACGACGACGAGGTGATTTGATGGATTGTGCAAGTTGAAGCAAAGAAAGCTGCCATTCAAATTCCAAATTGGGAGGGGGGGGGATCGTTGACAGTATCAAAACTACCGGTGGTGGGAAAACAGACGAGCCTCTAACTATGAGCTATGATTCCCCGTGAGCCATCCTTATTGTCAACAAGTTCCAGGCCATCATTTTGACGGACTTGGCCGCAGCGTTGAAGCATGATGTTAAATGGAACCGCACACAAAGACTTCTTGGGCTGTGCAAGTTGAGTGGTGTTCATGAAACAAAAGGACACCTGGTTAATGAGCTTTTCAGGCGAACACTGTATAATGTACAGCTTGTAATATATTACTTCCAAAAAGCAAGTCATTACTAAAGACGAAGAGAGTGAAGTGGACCATTAAGTTTGGGGATGGTGTCGCAAAGCACATTTATTTTGCTCGACACTCATTTCTCTCTCTAGTGTTGTTTTAGTTTTCATCCCTGGTGGAGTCAAATAAAATGGAAACCTCTTGCGGTGATGCATCCTAATGGACGACACATAAAGTTGGCTGTCCTATCTGCAAATGGTTTGAAAATCTTATTTCTTTTTCTTGTACAGTATACAGGGTCAAGGTTCATGGAGGAGCCAGAATAGAATATAGAACGGATCAGGACAAAAGAGAAGGTGACGCAGCACTAGCTAGGTTGAGGGACAAATAGAGGGAGACTTGGACAATTAAGGGTTGTGGGGAAGAATGAGGGCAAGGAGAGGATGTACCAGATGGATAAGATGGACACGGAAGCAAACTGTCAGGAAGGATAAACTGGAAAATTGGAAAGAGGTGGGATTGGGGAGGGTTACTGAGGGTAGAAAAGATCATGGTTTTTGGATGGGGGACGATCTGATCAGATTGTGGTGAAGAGTGATGTTGAAGACATAGAGGGAAGAATGGGATTGAAGAGAATACTGTAAGTTGGTTCCAAACGCGGAGAAAAAAAGAGGAACAAATGAGTGGAGGGGAGGAGAAAGCACGGGTTTATTAACGAATTGAAAAGCACTGAAGCAAATTAAAAGTAGTCAACATGGGTTTATTAAAAGTCTAATTTTAGGATGTCGAGAAAGGTTTTGTACATCATTGTTCAGACGTTACATCATGGAGGCATTTGCAAGTATAGACCTATATGACACCATTGCAATATTGATTCTGCCAATTCATGAACTATGTCAGCAATGGTTGTTAATTAAGAAAGTAATTCGTGTAAACGGTTAAATGGCAAGTCGGTGTGGTGGACCTGATGACTGTTTTTGCTGTATCTGTTTCTTTATAACGTCTATCCTTGCAACTTTGAAACAGATGATATGGCAAGCAATACTTGTAGAAGTACACTACACACTTGTATGACTTGTGTCGACAATTTTCACACCGTCTTGGCAATGAATCACACGGTTGTGCACATTGTAACACTTAGTTCACAGTGCATTGTAATGTGTTTAAATTGATTTCGTTTTTATGTTGAAAACGAGTTTTTGTTAACAGCTTTGTTAATGGGGCATGAATTAGCGGCTTGTACCTCGTTATGCTCAGCATGTTTGCCAGAGGAAGTCTGGTTGGATGGGAAGTTTTCTTTGTGGGTATAACATCTAGGCTCATGGAAGAGCAAAATGACAGAGGGCAAAATGGGGACCATAGTGGCAGTGAGGTCATATTTGGAGTAGGGGAAGAAACGAACAGGAAATGAGGACAGATATATATATATATATATATATATATATATATATATATATATATATATATATATATATATATATATATATATATATATATATATATATATATATATATATATACACACAGAGAGACAGTAACCTGGAAGAGGGTTGGGTTAAGTCAGTTCATGGGGGTATAAAAGATTGAGAGTATGAATTGGGGATGATGTGAGTGTGGTTTATCACCTAATTGAAGCTCTGGAGGGAAGAGTCAGTTTCTTGCTTTTTACACAGAGCAGCAGATTACAGAAAAGTCAATGTTTCGTGGGGACTTTGTTTTAATTTTGGACTTATGCTTGAACATGGTCTGGTCTTCTTCTTAAGTCGGTTCTAAGGCCAAACTCAGTTGACATTGATCGACAGCTTCCTGTCCTCTCGATCAAGCATTGCTGAGTGCATTTCATCTGTCTCCATGCCTGTATCCTTCTTCAACATGTCGATAAAGTTGAGAGGTATTGTTGATGTTCCCTGGTGAAACATTGTCTTGTTAAGAAACTCAAGTTCTGTGGATCTGGGTGAGATGATTTGGAGAACCAAGTATGTGTTATTTCAAATGCATGCAAACTTATCCCACATTACAGGTCTTTCAAATCCTGCATATTGTCACGTTGATGGCTCAACTAACATCGAGTTCAATGCGGCAGGGAATAAACATCCTGCGATGTCCCGAGCGGTTTAACTCCTGAGGAGATGTTCCAAATTTATGGCAGGCAACGCGCGCACAGGTCATGAGTAGAGACACGAGAAACTTTGCTCTTAAAACCAATGGGTATATTTCCCGTAACTCAAACAACCAGGGGATGGTGGAATCACGAGGAGATGATGGCGGGTTGGGAGGAAAGGAATGCAATTAATAAATAATTAGAAACAATGAGAATATAAATGAAAATGGAGAAATCTAAGGGACCACACACCAGACTCAGTCACTGACATGAAGGGGGCAAAAACCCAGGGGACTAAGCTCTGCGGTAACAGGGATGAGCAGGTGAAGAGGGGACAATTAGGATGATGGGCAGGATGACGAGGAGATGAAGACACATGGGCAGGTCGATGAATGAGCTCCAGGCGATGAACACAGGCTTAAGCAGGCAGAACAACCAAGCACAGGGTGAAGACAGGCAAGCAGGATGACCTCCTTTAACAGCTCTCCTCAGTCTTCTTTCTCCTCAGTCATATTTTTACCTCCTTACTCGATGCACCTCTCTCACACACGCCCAACCACCCTATTCTCCTAAGACCAAACCTCAACGTTTTCCTCAGCCATCTCCTCCTCAGAACAACTGCCCGGTCAGGCTCCTCCTTCCTCTCCCCGGGAAACAAGGTGTCTATGACTCCGCTCCTTGAGAGGTGACCACCGCTCCTCCCCTTGCTCTTGAGGTAATCCCAGATCCGCCCCCACCCCCTTTTCTCTCTCTTGCCGAGTCACCCAGAGCCCCCCCCCTGTTAGAGCTTGACATGGAGGTTTTACACACGATTTCCTTGACCATAATCCCTAACTAATTATTACCATGCACCACCCCCTGTATGGCACACATTCAAACATGACAATTTTAAAGCTAACGTTTCGCTACTTTTATTACATCAAGATGGCTAACTACTCTTACATGAACCATGCTACTCTATACATTCCTATTTGCTCTATGGTGATATCTAACATCCACCCCTCTCCCCCCCGCCACCCCCTCACCCCAAAACGTAACAATATGTGACACAACATCTTATTGCATTGTGTACACATGAACCATAAGTAACATCTTCATCCACACGGAGCTCACTAAGCAGCACCCTGAAATCATCTGTGAAATAGATCATATCAAAAGGTGAAGGTTAAGGAAAAGTTAAAGGTAAATCAGGCAGTTCAAAAGTGAAGACAAACAGTACAAAGAAACTTATATGCAAGAAAAGGCCATTCGGCCTGTCACACATGTGCCATTCTCACCCAACAGCACAAGCACCTACTTCAGGTAGTGCTGATTACACAGCCAACCCCAAGCAGATAATTTGGAAAGGTTACTGGGATGTAATGGCCTACTCTTTGCAAAATGTAGCGTGTAATCTTGAACATGCACGATCTAAATGCAGACGCCGACGTCACACCCCCATCTGAAGAACAGCATACAGCGTGCACGTGTTGAACATTTTGAAGCGTGTTGCTAAAAGACATTCAGAGATCTATTGTGATTGCATTTTTCAGGCAAATGAAACTTGTACGAGTGTTAAAGGCTGCAGCTTGCTGTCGTGGACATCTGCATCACATCTGACTGAGGCAACCATTTTAAACCAACAATGAATAAACACCTACTCAAAAAGTCTCCGATCATTGTACATCGTTTGATAAGATGTGACGAGGACATGAACGCAACTTGTTCCCCATGATGCTCGGAACCTGGTTTTGAATTCCATGTACCACGAGTGTTTGTCCATTGTCTACTTATGTCCGTGTCGTGGATTTGACTTGTGTACAAGAACCACCACAAGACTTAGAATCCTTCGATCAATGGAGAAAGAAAAACGTGATCATGTTTAATTTCATATAATGTTGTTTCAGATACCAATGGCCAAGGGTTGTGAGGTGACAATCTGCTTTGCTATCTGAAATGAATATAATTTCCTCCTTCCATTGCACATGCCAACCGAAGTGGCCAAATAGAAAGGGTTCAGATGAAGATACAAAATTAATTATTATTTTAAACTAACTTTTCTTCATGGAGGGACCGAAGCTATTATTTTGTGACTTATTGTAAAATCTGACCCCTTGCCTGAAGGGTCTGAATGTGATCCTTCAGGTAAAAAAATATTAATGACCCCAAACTTTGCATGCATACTAAGGGAAATCTGTGGGCATGCAAGAGTGAAAATTGGAAATTTAGGTTAATTAAAACACCCCTTTTGAAGATAATTAACAGCCTTGTTTAATTATCCTTTATCAAGGCTCATCCTTGGTGACCTTGCTGTCCCTCGCTGGGGTTTCAATTCGGCATTTTTTTGGGCCTGCTCAACAATGTCTTGACTTGGAAATTCTTCATGAAAAAATTTTGTTTTTTTTTGTCACTTTCCTCACTCATATCATCGAATGCCTGATCATCATACCTACAAATTTCTGGATACATTGCAATGCTTATACATGCCCAGAGATGCTTGTGTTAGTGGCTTTATTTCATTTCTGCACATGCTATAACCTTTTCTAACCTGAGCCTAATTTCAAAATTTAAACTTCTTTATTGACTTCAGCAGCAGTTCCGACTGCTAAAAATAAATCTGTTAATTTGTCCATTTCGGACTCGGCTTGACATTCCGGCCATCTCCGGGTGCATGATGTTTATGTGACTGATCAGTGATCGCTAATCACTTGTCAAGCCAGCAGTTCTTTCTCAACCGTTTCATTGGAGTACTTGTTTGAGTGCTTAAGGCACTTGGCGAGCGCGATACAATATTCACACTGTCACTGAATAAATTGATCGACTTGAATAAAGTTCAGGGGCCACTCACCTGCATTTGGCCCCGCGTTGTCATGCAGGGCATCGGGCGGTGCTCGCTCGCTGAAAATGTGCAATTTTTTTGTATAATCTTTCATAATACGAGCCGTCACTTTGGCATAGATAGATAAATATAAAAAAAATAAACGTGTCGATTTTAAAAGTTTCTTCAAACGTTTCATTGGAGTGCTTGCTTGAGTGGTTAAGCCACTTGGCGAGTGCTCTACAAGCTTGAATGGCAATACGTGGCACGGCTCTCCATGGGGACATCTCCGGAGTTGGGAAGGCAAAATAAATTAGATCATTACAATGAGTAAAATATGTTTTCAGTTGTTACAAAGCAATGAATCGCCACATCACGGCAAGATAGCCAAGAGGTACGCATGCTCGCTGAAAACTGTCTGGTATGGGTTTGAATCTCTACACAGCGAAAAACTGTCATCTCAGTGTTTCACAGGCAGGGTGATTCATCAATGTGTGTGCTGTCTCTCGGATGGATGTTAAACTGGACGTCACATCTGCCGGGATATCCTCTTTCTTCTCCCCCTCATCACTCTCCACTCTCTCCTCCTCCCCTCTCTCACCCCTCTTCCTTCCCTATCCCTCTCACTCCCACCCCTATCCCTCTCTCTCCCTCTCCCACCCATCCCTCTGCTTTCTCACCCATCACCCTCTGTTAGGAGGACTGTTAGAGACGGTTTTGTTTTGAATTTAAAATGGCTTCCCCATAGTTTAGCATATACAAATCAGACACGGAGTGAGCTGACCGGAGGAGTGCAAAGATCGCTGCATGTGCGAACATGCATGCATACAGGCAGACCTTTGCCAGGTAGAAAGTGTGGGTTTCAAATGCTCCCACCAAGTTTTATATAGAACCTGGCAGTTAAAAAGAAAATGTTGCTGTTTTTGGCACATTTATTGTTATGTTATTAATTATTATTATTATTATTATTATTATTATTTAAATAGTGTTATTAAATAAGTAGGATGTTGAAAAAGTGCTCTGAATGAGATACCATAGTTCAGGAAAAGCCAAAGGTTTTTTTTCGTATACCTTGTCGAGGCTCGCATGAAAGCTGACACAGAACACACAGCAAGGGGGGCATGAGACAAGAAAGGTGGGAGTGGGAAGGGCAAAGCAGTGGGGAACAGAGACATTAGGAGATCTGTGGAAGGGAGAGGGATGGGACAGGGAACATGGGATATACAAGATGAACATTACAGGGACTTTCAGGAAGGAAAGCAGGGAATTTGAAGGAGGTGGGTTTGGGGTGGATTAACGGGGGTAGAAAAGATTGAGGATTTGGATGGGGGACGAAAAGAGGTAGTGGTGAACAGCTGTTTAGAAGGCCTGAAGGGAAGAATGGGATTGACCAGAGTGTGGGAATTTATTCCAAAAGTGGGGAAAAAGAGGGAATGAAAGAGTGAAGGTGAGCAGTGATTCGTGATTTTGGTAATTTTACCAGAAGGGGGTTGTTGGCAGACCTTGAGCACCCTGCGGAAATATGGTGGGGAAAAATCGCAGAGAGAGCAGTGGGGGGGGGTGAGACAAGAGAGGATATGGTAGAAGACAGAAAGACCACCGGCCTGTCTGCAGTGAGAGAGTGAGAGGCCCAAAGACTCAGCCTCATCACGGGAGATATCAATGATCCGAAATGCCTTGGTTTCCACTGCATGAATCCAAGAAAGGAGGGTGGCAGGAGCACCAGCCCAGAGGGAAGAGCAGCACTCCATCAGGCTACGGACGAAAGCTTTGTATGTGGTCAGGAGCTCAGGTGGGCCGAGGAAGGACTTTGCACAATGGAGGATTCCCAGTCGGCGACTAGCTTTAGAGGCGAGGTTGGAAATGTGGCTTTTCTATAATATTGAATTTCTATTCTATTTCTATTTTTTCTATTTCTATAATATTGAAAAATAATAAAGGACTCTTGTGAATATTTTGTTCCGAGAACTTTTCAAATGCCTCGAGTTGTGTGTACGTATTACATTTCCAGTGCTTCAATTACTTGAGCAAAAGGTGCTATCAGGTATTTTTAATACAGTTGTGGAAGCTCATGGAAGAGCAAAGAAGAGAAACTTAATCCACTGACCATGATGCAGCTGAGAACTCATTGGCATTGAGATTATAAACAAACAAGAGAAGTTATAGCGAGAGAGATTTTAAGAGGGTGCTTCATTGATGCTCCGTTACAAGCACGGTTCATCATCTGATGTGGTTTATAATATGCAAGAAATGTACTCCCTCACTCTCCCATCTCTCTATTTTCTACTCTGTGACAACTAGTGTAATTTAAGGCTGTGGGCCTCTGCTTGGAGAGCTTCTGAGATTAAACGGTTGAAACCTTGATGATTGACTGTTCCCAGCAGATTATCTGGATGGCCATTGAATCAAGCAGTCATTAATTAAGTTGAAGGATTTCTACAGATATCTCCCTTTTGCATCTTGGGTTAGGAGTCAGTTCCGAGTTTGTCCCACAGGAAGAATATCAATCCAAAGAGGCACAAGCATCTGCCAATGAGGCACAAGCACAATACCCCCTGTAACTTATGGCAGGAATTTGTAATTTATTCAGGGTTCCAGCAATAAGTCACCAACTTTTCCCAAAAGACACTGCGGGATCTTTAACATCCCCTAACTAACCACAAGTATTACTCCGTTTTCATCCCGGTAATGACAGTCCTCGTGTAACGTGTTTCTGCCAACATCCAAAACCTTTCATTGAAGGAGAACCCCCAAAAAACGTTAAGGCTCATTTTAAAGTGAACGTCATCTTAATTTTAAGAATGTCATTTCACACTTGAAAATAGTAAATAAGTAAAAACAAACTGAACGTTTCAAAGTTAGAATGCTGCATTTTGGGGGTATTTTTTATACAATTGATTTTGTGGTCATAAACTCACTTTATGACAACATAATTCCAGAACTACAGTTTGAAACTTATGATGTAATAAAAAAAATTTGTACCGTATATACACTTTCAAGATTTCATTGCAGGAAATTCTCATTATTCCTAGAAATAAAGTTACCATCACAACTAGTTGCAAGGAGCTTATTTTGGACTTGGTAATGCATATCAAGAGGCTTTAATTGTTAATCATTATGCATTTACAAGGAGGATCTTCATGATTGAAATTCTGTAAAAATATCTATCCAACTACAGTATTTAAACTTCTGGAATATCCTGTGTCCTTGATAATTGGTTGCTATGTTAAAGATATTTTACAAACTGCTGGTAAAATAATAAATTCCCGAATGACAGTTTTTTGTTTTTTTTTAAGAATCCAAAGCTCGTAGTGGAGCTGCCACACACACACACACATGGACATACAGACGAGATAACATAACACAGAACTGATAGATGATACAAACATCCACTGCACTATGTGGGGGTGGGGGGGAGGGGAGTGTCATCATTTTCCAGGGCACTCTGGGTACCAGTGACATCACAACAATGGCGGCACCTTTCTCACCGCACTCAGTGTTGCATCTCTAATGGAGGAATTTCAGTGTCATCACTTTCCAGGGCACTCTGGGTACCAGTGACATCACAACAATGGCGGCACCTTTCTCACCGCACTCAGTGTGGCATCTCCAATGGAGGAATTTCCTCCTCCCCATGGATACCAACCTGTGGGGATTGTCTGTGCTCTTATCCTTTTAAATTCTGAACACCAAGCAATGAAGCAACCCGCACCATTTTTAAAGTCCTTGGTATGACTCGGTCGGGGTTTGAACCGCCGACCTCCAAGACTTGGAGCCTACAAGGCTTTTCTTTGTCCATGGCTCAATGGAGTACTGCTTTCCCCTCTGGACTGACACCCCAGCATATCATCTATTTCTCATGGATTCTTTGGAACCTAAAACTCTCAGCATTCTTGCCATCACCCACAATCTTGCTATAATACACAGACCGGTGTTTGTCTGTTTGCTTGTTTGTCGCACTACTCCTCCTACAGTTCTGGGCCAATTACATCCAGACTTGCGACAGATCTTCAGCATGACCTCAATTAATGTATGGGGTGTTTTTATCTTTGTCGGTGGTCTTGGGAAGGGGGGTGAATGTAGGGGTGGGGCGTGTGGATGCCAATTCTCTATGTAAATGTGTATTGTGTACCACCGCCTCTTGGTGGGGGAGGGTATAACAATTCTCCACCATTTACAATACCATACAGTATTCCTGTCCTCAAATTTTCCAGTGCAGTGAGGTGTTTTGAATTATAAGCAGTCGGTATGTTTTTGCTTATGCACATAACCCTGTGTTTTTTTGTGTTTACAGAACTGTCAGTTCCTGTACAGCGCCCACATAAAGGTATACGTCAGAAGAACCTGTTGCATGCTTGCAACACGATCGCCTGCAGGACGGACAGTTTGCTCGTGAGGCTAATTCACAATACCTGTTCTCACATTGCTGATGGGTAAGTTGCCTCTGTTATTCACTACCTCTCCTCTGTTTTAGCTCTTGCTGGGAAGGATCAGAGGAATGAGAGAGCAGCAACTCCAGGATGCACACGTTTTCCAGTAACCCCCTCCAAGTTAAACTTCCAAAATGCAGGATAACTGCACACCTCAACTCTTTTGTTGTTTTTTGGTTTTTTTTCTCCCATTTGTTCAACTGCCTTCCAGAAGCTGCTCTGTCTCACTCTTCTCCCAAAGGCTTCAATCAGCAGTGTACTGCCATCTCATCTCATCTGATTTCTCATCCTGATCCATTATCTATATTTTCAACCATTAACCCTTCCTAACCCATCTCTCATTGATTTCAGTGCTTCCTCCTTCTCCTTCTCCTTCTCCTTCTCCTTCTCCTTCTCCTTCTCCTTCTCCTTCTCCTTCTCCTTCTCCTTCTCCTTCTCCTTCTCCTTCTCCTTCTCCTTCTCCTTCTCCTTCTCCTTCTCCTTCTCCTTCTCCTTCTCCTTCTCCTTCTCCTTCTCCTTCTCCTTCTCCTTCTCCTTCTCCTTCTCCTTCTCCTTCTCCTTCTCCTTCTCCTTCTCCTTCTCTCTCTGTGCCATTCCTCTTGATTTATCACCTTGCTGGTCAAGCCCAATTGTTGCCCCGCAACCCCACTGTCAATTTTGCCTTGCTCTTCCATGAGCCTCGCTCTCGTAGAATAAAACTGGGGATGTCCAGCAGACCTACTAATCTAATGTCCTTGTGCAAGTAGAAGTGTGAAGTGCACTAAGTAAATGTGGAGATTGATTTGGGTAAATAAATGATACGATGTGGATATGACAGAGGGCTGTTGAGCCAAAGTGTCTGTTTACCTTCATAAATTGTCTTGTAAACCTTTTATAAGTTATAAGGTGAGAATTTAAAAATGGGGGAAAGCCTAAGAACACCATGTCCTCTTATAAAACATCACCTTCCCCCTGCCTCCACCCCCATCCTCCAAAATTAAATAAAACACTACATTTGACTGTTCATTTCATTCAGCTTAAATTTGTTTGGTACAAACAGGATTGTCCACCCCCAAGGTTCCATTCATTATTTTATTTGAATCATTGTTCTTTATCGAGATTCTTCTGCATAAATCCTGAAGTGAGAGCCTGCTCATTACGTCGAGTTTGACCGAATAGTCTCATTAGGTCTCTCCTCGGCTGTCTATAGCCACCGAAGTGCTCCTCGATCAGAGAAGTTCTCAGCTGCACCACTGATTTCAAACCATCTCCCAAATGTATATTTACAAATTACAAGAGTAAGAAAAATGGGATGTTTACACTATGGAGACTATAGGGCCCAACTCTTGACCTGCTTCATATTTCATTCCATGTACACAGACAGCTGAACAAGTTCAGCCTCCTGCAGGATATAGTATACATCACATGATCATGTGATACAAGAAATGATTGTGAGCATCATAATAAAGGCTGAAAAAAAATGTCAATTTCCACTTCACTTTACATGCTCTTGAGACTCATTATTTGAGCATGTCTGTGCGTTGGAGTTTACTCGTTGTTGGTTATTGAATCTGTCTGTAAGCCGGGTTTCTGTACATTATCATGCACTTATACTCTCCGTGTTTATTGTTAAGATGCTTCAAAGGCAAGGCTTTGTATAATCTTGCAAACTCGTAATCATAATGAAAAATGGAAGAAAAAAAAACAGCCTTTTTATAGCCATTTTTCCCTGCTGAGCAGGGCTTAGCTTTTTGCGGGCTCCATACAATCATGGTTCCCTTCTTGAGGAAATGTTTTATGGCTGGATGCCCTTCCTGACGCCAACCCTGGTCACCTCTTACGACACACAGGCATCTGGTACACCTACTCTAATCGGAGCATACACCGGGACCAGTACACTGGTACTCATTTTGCCAACCTCGGAAGAATGACAGGCTGAGTCAACCCCCTGGTGTTAATTCAGTGGAAAACAGCGCTCAAACTCAGGACCCCAGGATCCCAAGCCAGCCACCCTAACCACTAAGCCAACACCAGGCTTTTATGAAAAATGGAGGTTATTATAAAATCTATATAAAAATGAGCTGTGCGTGCGAATTCCACCCATTGATTGGACAGTTCGCCTGACTCCACGCACAATTTATATACGACTACCAATTGAGGAACCCTTCAAGAATCATCTTTTAGAACCTTTTTCTCAAGCAGCGCTTTTGCTGCAGAGGTTACACACATGTGCTATTATTTCTGACTATTTTCTCTTACAATTGTGACGAATTTCTTTGAAGTTGGTGATGGCATGATATAATAGGAGAGCAGAAAACGTTACATATGCCGCTGTTTCGATGTGGGAATGCCCGTTTGATTTTATGAGGGGGGAGGGTGAGAGTAAAGATGGGACAGATTTGGAGGGGGTGGTGTTGGGTACTTTTGCTGGGGGTGGGGACTTTGAAAGCTTGGGTATAGGGAGGAGATCGATGTCTTAAGGAGAGGACTCGGGGTTGGGGGTAGGGGGGGAGAGCAAAGATGGGGAAAAGTTTGGAGGGGGAGGCTGAGGCTTTTTTGTTGAGTTGTCAGAATTGCATGTGTGAGTTTGCAGTGACACAACCGCCCTATATGTAATGTGCTTGCACAGTGCCTTAAGAATGTATTCACACCCCTCGACTTTTGCCACATGTTGTGTTACAGCTTGAATTTAAAATGGATTAAGTTGAAATATTTTGTCACTGATCTACCCCATAATGATAAAGTATAAATATGTTTTTGGTATATTTTTACAAAGTGATTTGTTATCCACGAGGGAGGGGGGGACCAATTTGGGCTCCCACCACACTCCCCGGAATTGTAGGCCGTCGCACACGGATAATTTTGTTATCGAGTGCGAGTGCACAGAGTGGTAGGCGGGACCAGGTGGGTAGGCGGAGTCAGCGTCGTGTGTGTGGAGAAGAGGAGGAGGAGTCCAGCGATGACAACAGAAGGCGGAGTCGAGGTCCAGCTTGAGCGGGAGGTGAGGCAGGGCAGAGAGGGAGAAGGAGGATCTGCTTAGACCTTTATTGGCCCTGCGGTGCGGGGCGGGGGGCCACCCTGAAACTCTGTTTCGTCACCTGAATCGGGCGCTCTGATTGTCCCCGACCCCCCTGTGCGGCCCGGCCGCGATGGCCAGAAACCGCAGCATTCCACTTCCGGCAATGTTACCCCGAGCCATAAAAAAATGTCTTGCTCCGACCTCACGACATGATACGAATCGCCCACACCGAACTGCGCACCATGAATCGCCTTGCAAAACCCCCGGACCATGCTCTGACGACCGGCCGAGAGTGGCGTCGGTCCCGCACACCCGCTCGGGCGCCCCGTCCAGCGCTGGTCAACGTGCCCGCTTCGTGTGGGCCACCGTGTCCCAAGCTGTACAACATGTCTCCGCCCGATCGCAGCTTCGCTGGCCGTAGAGGTGAGAAAGTAAGATGTTATGGCAAACCCATGCACAGACAGTAAGATGTGTCCATTCTTGCCCCGCTCTGTATGATAACAAAGTGTCGCGAGCGTCGCACAGATATGCCTTTGAGAGCATGTTCCGAACAACATCTTCCATTCCGATCCGCCATTACGCACGTGGCGAGCGCTCGCCCGATTCTGCTATCGTGTGCACGGGGCAAAACCCGATCGATTATAATTAGTCCAGAAATGGGTTGAAAGGAACATGCCGCTTGCGCCTTGCACACTCGCATCCCGTGCAACATGGCGTGGGGTTGCCTTTCTATTATCAGCCTCGGTACACGTTCCTTGCAGCGTGGGCGTCATGTTGAGGGTGTTTCCTGTCCATTGGGTGGAAATTACCGCTGCATGTGGGTTTGGCAGGCTGTGTTTTCTACAGAGGGTTGTGGGTGTAATGCCTGCTGGCCCTTTTCTGAGGACCCATCTCCCAGCGAAGGGTGCACGTGGCTCAGATTTACCTCAGGAATAATCAGAAAAGAAGAGTAGAAATGACGTTGGAAATGAAATGAAGAAGAGATGGTGTAAGCAAACCTAGCTATGAGATCCGCGCAACGCACGTCTCTGTTGTCCTGCGAGACAAAAGGGAAGGGACTATCTACACATATATCAATGGAATAACTTTCTTGGGACCACTATCTGTTGGAGGCATGTGGTTCCGAAAACCGCAACAGTATCTTTGTTGAGAAGAGATGAAATGACAAACCTCTCTCAATGTTCTTGGCTGAGCATATCATTTTGATACCACTCATAGACGAGGTGGATTGTTATACTAATGACTTCCACAAGCAATGGAGCAAGCTTTGAGGTTGGGGGACACCACAGAAGAAAGCCAGTTACACTCTTTGCAAGAGATGAAATTGTTCATCGTAATATTACCAATGTTTAACTCTTTGGCTTGAGATTAAAAAAAATTTCACAGAAGATAGATTTCCAGGAGAATTGCCTTCTGTGTGTTTCCCACTGCGAGAGATGACGCGGTTCGATTGTCAAGTCCGAAAAGATCATTTCTGGACCCGAAGCTAAGTACCGGGAGAAAGGGAGGATTTCAATTTTATTTATTCTTTTTCCCCTTGTCCGTTTTTTTTATCTGAGTGCAGAGGCACCTCCAATAAGAATTTAGATTGAATTTACCTCACATTCTGCTTTTATTATTGCACTTGAATTATGACCATTGTAAATATTTGATTTTCATTTAAAAAAAAATCTTCATTTATTTAAGTTGCTTGTACCTGTTGTGGGTTAGAGTATAAAGCCATTGTGCGACCGTCTTGGTATGTCCGAACCATTAACCGTCCCGCACGTGCTATAATCTCTGAGGATCACTTGTCCGCCTCCAAGGAAAACCGCTCGGCGATCTGGCCTTGTCGGTGTTAACCTCCATCCATGACAATTGGGTTGGGGGAATTAACCTGAACTGCCACAGCCACGCCAATATGTTTTACAACATAAGAATGGGGTGTTTTCAATAAAAGATTGGCTTTATATTGATGTTAATAAACCAACAAGTTTGAATTTAACTAAGATGTTAAATAATAAAAAGGTTTCAAAGTTGATAAAATACAAAGCTCTTTACGAAATTCAGAAGAAATTTTTATTGGTTTTCTGTTGTAATTTTTTTTATTTTGGACACCGGAATATCGAGAAATCCAGATGAATATATGTATGATATTCTATGGGGAGGTGGTTCAAGGGTCGAAAGGGATGTTGATGAGAAAGATGAAAAGGAACACGTTAAAATATTAAACAGAGAAGGAATTTTGGAAAGGTTTGAGAAATTAAACCAAGAATTTTCAAAGTTTGATATAATGATTAAATCGAGTGTTTTGGGTGAAGAAGAGAAGACTTTGAAATTAGAAAAGTTTAATGATGAATATTTTGAAAAGGCAACAGCCTTAAATGAGGGAACAGATGTTTATACAACCTTTATGGTTGATAAGGTGCTATGTGAAGTAGAAGTGAAAGAAACCAGAGTTGGTGTCAAAGCCAACCAATGCTTGCCTGTTTATACATTTATCATTTTTAAAAGACTCGTCTAATAATTAATATTTTTTATAAAGCATTGCAGTGAAGTCTGATCCAAATAATTTTCAAGCAATATATGTATTTGTATTTTGTAATCAGTAACAAGAGCGCAAGTGAGCACAATATACGCCCGAACAAGAAGGTATATACAGAGTTGTGCTACTACGTGGAAAACAGCATCCTGGTTGCCATGGCAACCACTTTAGATGATGAACACATGTCACGACACACCATCTCCACAGTCTGTACCTACGTACCAAATATGAAACGTGAAAGTTGAAAACTTTCGGAGTTAGAGTGCGGACAGGAACGTATGGAAAACAGCATCATGGTTGCCATGGCAACCACTTTAGATGACGAACGTATGTCATGTTGGAGTGCGGACAGGAACGGATGGACGGACGGATGGACAGACAGACAGACAGACAGATGGACGGACGACCGGTATCACATAATACGCCCCAATATATATATATATATATGTATATATATGTATATATGTATATATATATATATATATATATATATATATATATATGTATATATGTATATATATGTATATATGTATATATGTATATATATATGTATATATTTATATATATATATATATATATATATATATATATATATATATATATATATATATATCGGGCGTATAAAAAATAGTGTGGTGGAGAAAAACATTAGAAAGGAAAACATAACTTGCACCAAAAACTAACATTTTCACGCTCACGCTCACGCCGGGGGTATCACTATAGCTCTCTGTTCTTCGAACAAGCGAGCTAAATATGAGAAAATTAGATGAAGAATTTTCAAGGTTAGATATGAAGATTAAAATGAGTCTTTTGGGTGAAGAAGAAAAAAAACCTCAAAATTAAATAAGTTGAATGATGAATATTTTAATCAGGTGGTTGCTATAAGGAAGGGAAAAAGACATAGATATAACTTTCACAGTTGATTTTAATCCTAAATAAATGAGAGATGAAAAACTGAAAATTATTCTAAAAGTGCTTTTGGTATTAAGGGCTATATTACAAATGATGATAGAAAAATCAAAACAAGTATTTTGTTCAAGTAAGCCTGTTAATATTTCTCATAAATAAATGAGTTATTGTCTCAAATGTAAAAAGAAAACTAATTCTAAAAACATCTCAAAAGTTAAAAGTAAAAATAATAGAGTTTATCAAAAAGGGATATGTTTAGTGTGTGGCTCTAAAAAGTGCCGATTCATCTCTAAGCATAAAAAAGGGGGAGATATGCAAAAGTTTTTATCATGAAGTAAATTTCCAACAACTGGAATACCAGGGGGATTACATCTACCAGGATATTCTTTCTCTGGTCCAGGCACAAACTTGGATAAAAGATTAGATGAAGCTAACAATCGTAAACCTTGGTCTAAACCTAAAAACAGAGTTGATGAAGTGTGTATGAAGCACGATATTGATTATGGAAATAGCACGACGTTGGAAGAAAAACACAAAGCAGATCGAGAAATGGTGTATAATTTGTCGTTGATACAAAATCCAACATTGAGAGATAAAGTTGATGGGTTTATCATGAAGACAATGATCAGTGACCGCTGACTTGATAAAGCCTGGTGTTGGCGCAGTGGTTAGGGCAGCGGCTTGGGATCCAAAAGGTCCTGAGTTCAAGCCCCGTTGGGCCACTGAATTAATACACCAGGGGGTTGACTCAGCCTGTCATCCTTCCGAGGTCGGCAAAGTGAGTACCAGTGTACTGGGCCGGTGTATACCCCGGTTAAAATAGGTGTACCATATCCCTGTGTCGTAAGAGGCGACCAGGGTTGCGTCAGGAAGGGCATCTGGCGTAAAACCTGTGCCAAATCACAATGCGGATCACATGGATGATCCGCTGTGGCGACCCCTAACGGGAGCAGCCGAATGAAGAAGAAGAAGAAGAAGAAGAAGAAGACAATGATCAGTGATAAATTTAAACTTGGACTTGTAAATTCAAAAAACTTATAGGCTTTAATAATGTCATTAAGATTGAAGAGCAATTAGCTGATGAATTACATTAAGCAATAATCACAAAGTTTAAAAGAAGGAAGGTTTATTCCAAAGAAGTTGATTACATCTGGACCGCTGACTTGATTGAACTCAATAATGATAAGGGCTACAGGTATGCTTTAACCGTTATTGGTTTCAGGAGTAGATATGCATGGGTTGTTCCTTTGAAAAAGAAGTGGTAATACTCTTATATTTGCCTTCCAACAGATATTTCATAAAAACAAGAGAAAACTTAATAAATTGTGGAGTGATGAGGGAACAGAGTTCCACAACAAAACATTTATGAATTTTCTTAAAGATAATGGCATTATATTATACAGCACCTTTAATAAAGGAAAAGCGGTTGTTATTGAACGTTTTAATTGCACCTTGAAAGAGAGACTATATAAAAAATTCACTCAACTAGGTTCTCAACAATGGGCATCTTTAATTCAGGACATTGTAGTTAATTACAACAATACAGGTCATTCTTCGACAAAATGAAAACCATCAGAAACATTTACAAAACGAGAATATGAAAAAAAGATTAAACTGAGAAAGCCTAAGTTCAAAGTTGGGGATATAGTAAGAATATATCGGTGAAATCACACTTTGAAAAAGGTTATACGGAACAATGGACAAATGAACTTTGAAAATCGTTGATGTAATAGATACAGTTCCTTGGACTTTCAAATTATATGATTTGAATCACGGGTTCATTTTATTCACAGGAATAACAAAAGGCAAAGATGATAAATTAAAAAAATAACAAATTCCACAAATTGACTCCACCCACACAGACCGTGCCCATAATCCCCATCATCCCCCTGCCCCATGTGCACCCCCACCCTTGACCCCCCACCTCATCCCACCCCCACCCTTCCCTACACACACGAGGAAGGGAGGGATGGGACAAAGGGGGGCAACGGGTGGTTGGGGGGGAGCGCACTTTCCCTTTTTGTCAGGTCAGGCCACATCACATCTGTGACTTGCTACAGCTATCATGTAAACCTGTACTAACCTGTTTCATGGTCAGGATGTCGGCGACTAAACCATCTCCCCACCAAGTTTTCTGGTGAGGAGGGTGTATGATATGGACACCCGGCAGGGTTAAAAATAAAACCTGTCGAAGGGCGGAAGAGCTCCTTGTGAGCCAACAGCCATCCATATGTAGTGCCCAACTGTGTCTGCAAACGTCCTCCTGCAGTTGGGTTACTTTTTTATTCAGAGGTTGGTGGCAGGATTTGCACTCCAGCCACCATAAACTCTTCATTCCTCAAAACATACTAAAATCAAAAATATCTGAAAACCCACTCCGTGGGAGTACCTCCAATGCAGCTGCCCTCTGCAGGGCAGCTCACCGAATGACGGGATTGGGGCAAAGCCTTCGGGACCCCCACTCTTTGATGAAAGGAGGAAAACCACGGGATAACCTTGCCGGGTTACATTGTGGAAGTGTGTGTCGGGGTGGAGCTGAGTTGTTGTCTACCATACGGTGGTGTCCTTGAGTTAACCTGAGGCAGTCCCTGTGGGTGGGTGCCTGGAATGTCATATCCCTAAGAGAGGATGATCACCTGTCTCTGTTATAATCTGAGCTCAAGCGTTTGGACATCGGTATTGCAGCACTCTCTTAGGTTTGGAGACTGGATTGTGGCAAAATCATGGTGGGTGGGTACATTCTATGCCACGCTTGAGTCTGTGATTGATCAGTGCCCCAGGCAAGATACTCTTCCAGTCTTGGGGGATTTCAATGCATCAACTGGAACTGATAGGGATGGTTATGAGACATGTCTTGGTCCCCATGGGTCTGGTACTGTGAACCAGAATAGCTCTAAGTTCCTTGACTTTGCAAGAAGTCATGGCTTAAGGTGGCTGGTTCATGGTTTCAGCACCCACAGGCTCATTGCTGAACTTGGTATTTCATCATAGGTGGTGTGGCAAAGGAGATTGACCATGTGCTTGTTGATGGTCACTGGAGGATGATCCAGAACTGCAGGGTCTAACGGAGTGCTATGTTCCTCAATACCGACCACAGACTTGTTGCATCAACTGAAGTTGCAGCTTAAATCCGGAAGAGTGATACCATCTCAGCCTTGGCTGGATGTTGACAAGCTCAAGGATGAGAGGGCAGCTGAGGAGTTTGCCAAAAGGCTAAGTGGGGATTTGGGAGGCTTGGGTGCTTTGGTGAATCCTCAAGAGTTGTGGAGTGCCTTCAAGACCACCATCCTTGATGTTGTTGGTGGATGTCTTGGAACTCACCAGGGGGCGAAGAAGAAATTTGTCTCTCAAAGGAAACTGGATACCATTGATCTGAATGGCAGAACTGAGCTGTTCAGGTCGCTGAGGTGTAAAACTATACATGTGCTCAGGGTGAACAAGGAGACCTATGTGCAAGGAATCCGTGAGGGGTCGAGCATCACCTGTGGCGAAGTGATTCTCATCCTGCTTACAAGGGAATTCACGCATTCCATTCCTCCAAGCCTGTCCCTCGGTGTTCGGCAGTTAGAGCAGAGGGTGGTTGCCTCTTGACAGCGGAGTCCGAAGTAAAGCCCTGCTGGGCCGGTTACTTTGAGCGGCTGTAGCAGGCTGATTCACCAGCTGTGTCAAGTTAGATGTCAGGGTGTTACTTTCCCCATTGCTGACCCTCCAATCAACTGTGATCTACCATCGCTTGTGGAAACACAGGCTGTGGTGAACCGGTTCAAATGGGGTAAAGTTCCTGGGATATGTGGCATCCATGCTAAACTTCTCAAGGCTGGTGGAAATGCTGTACTTGTGTCATTGCATGAAATTCTGTGCTCTGCCTGGAACACAGGCATCATCCCAAATGACTGGAAGAAGGGCCTTGTTGTCCCTCTCTGGAAAGGGAAGGATGATCGCCAGGACTACAACAACTATAGAGCGGTTACGCTGCTCTCAGTGCCGGGCAAGATCTTTGCTCGGATAATTATTGATTGGATTCGCCACCATCTGCGTGAGCATCAGCGTCCAGAGAAGTCAGGCTTTACACCAAAGAGGTCAACGATTGACCATATCCTTGCTCTTCGGATCCTCACCGAACACAGACGAGACTTTCGGCAGGGGCTCTTTGCAGCCTATGTTGATCTCTGTAAAGTGTTACATTCAGTGAATCGGGATTCCCTCTGGAGGATTCTTGGTCTTCATAGGTGCCACCAAAACTGATCAATGTCTGAACTATATTCTGGTACTGAGCATGCTGTGAGATGTGGTGTTACCATCTCTGACTTGTTTCCAGTTGTTACTGGAGTTCATCAGGGATGTGCACTGACAAAGGATAGGTAGGATAAGATCAACCACTGAAAGCTCCGAGTGCCACAAGGGAAGAAAGAAGAAGAGCCTTTTTGTTCCACGGAAGTGAGCTGCAGCTCTACTTAATCGTCCTCAGTAAGAACCAATGGCTCATCACTCATCACCATGCTAGAAATGTCGCAAATCTTTAATTATATACCCGTTGGAGTGTTCATTGTCACTCCTGCACATGTTTGCCATTGAATGGGGCCAAAAACAATTAGCTGTTCAAATATGGGGTAACTTTGATTGTCATTTAAACTAAAACAATGAAATATATTCTTTACTAGTAGTAATGCCCGGCGTTGCTCAGGCTAGCAATAAAGCCCGGTGTTGCCTGGGCTTTCTTGCAAATTTCCTGAATAGGGGTTAGCGGTTAGGGTTAGCTGTTAGGGTTGGCTGTTAGGGTTAGTGTTAGGGTAGCTAACCCTAACCCTAACACTAACCCAAACCCTAACCCTAACAGCTTGGCGTAGTGGAGGTAAACAGCGCCCGGGGCAAAGTGGAAATTTGCGTCCCCCGTAGGCCTTAAACTTGAGTGGATTTGAATGGAAAATCCCATAAGGGACATCGATTTATCGATTTTTTTCGAATATCGGAAGTGTTATGGAAATTTTTTTATTGCCAATGACCTAAGTTGGACCAAAAGCCATAATCGTACCGAATTTGAATGGAATCCGTTGGAGTTTGTGAAAATGCATCAAAACGAATTTTGAGGGGCCTCTTCAGGAAGACAATAATATCATTATATGTGCCAAATCTTGTTTCATTTCATGCAGTAACAAAAATCTGATGGTGGAACAAAGAAAGGGCGTGCCGAAATATTAATATAGATTCCCTGTGCAGGTGGTTTAGGTGATGATGTTACATTACAAGGTGCAGCTCCAGCAGGTCCCCAATATCAGTGTTTGCAAACCTCACCACCATGTTCAGCTTTGCTAGGAATTTGATTGGCAATAAGTGTTCGAAGTATCCCCAATTGATGGATTCTAGTATTTCCTGATATTAAATTTCCATTTAAAATTATACATTGGAAAGTATACACCCATCAACTAAACAAAAATTTACTTTTGCAGTGCCGTGATTACCTTCAGGGCCTAGCTGGTTTGGTTGTACGAGATTCTTTCATGAAAGCGTTAATTTATTGGAGGGATAAAATCGAGAAAAATTTATGAAACTTCCCATTATGATCTCACCTGGGAAGTGTTGAGACACAATTATACAATAGGTATATGAGACGTTCATGTGTATGCAAATCTCCTTGCATCAACTTGCAAGTGATGTAAACCGACCGTCGTGATGAGCTGCCCGCCCAGGAACATCACCCCGCAGTGGTTTCGAGATGCATGTAGGAACTGGTAGGGGGGCTGCTGGAAATGGGGGTCCAGACACAAAGCCTCACACTGCAAGCATTGCAGGTCCTGTATCATGCAATCCTGTTCTCCTCCTAACATCACTTAAATGTCCACAGAATCAGAAAATAATAATGTTTGGCTCAATTAATAGAAATGGCTTCACTGAACACTTAGTCGTATTTTTTTTAAATCTTGAAACGAACATTTTAATGTTTTTTGTTGTCCTGGTCTGCTCAAATAGCCCCACCCCTCTCCCAAACGGCGATGTGAATACGTCATATATCACGTGACCTGCTACGTCATTTCCAGAATACTTTTGCTTCAGGACTTATGTTTACGTGTGGCTTTCATACATTCTGAACATTACTGAGAATGCCATCTGGATATATTGTTGCTGGTTGTAGCAATACATCCACAGATAGTGTGAGCATGCATCTATTCCCACAATATCCATCTGTAAGGAAAATATGGACAGCCAAGGTAAAACTGACCAGGTGAAAGTGGCGTGGCCCAACTGCTTCAGGCGTCATTTGTAGCGCCCATTTTGAAGATGATCCGTACTGAACAACATTGGCCTGTGTTCCCAGTTTGGGATGAGTAAATTGAAGTGATTGAAAGCCGACGCGATCCCCACGAAGATTAGAGATAATTCCAATCAAATGGAAAAGAAGAAAATGTACAGAACAGCTGCGGAAGAGTGTGAGAACCTGAGGGTAAGTATGGTTATTTATTTACCCAGCATTTCGATTTAGTATCGATCATGATCGCCACTGTCACGTCGTCGAGACCAAGAAACACAGAAACTAGCGTTGATTATGGATTGCCACTATCGCTCGTGGTGCTCATTTTAATCAGCCATCTTTGAACCTCCTCTTCCTGTTGTTGTTGTTGTTGTTGTTGTTGTTGTTTCACAGCATCGTGACAGTACAGTGGAGTTACCTGGATTCAAAAGTATCCAAACACAATACAAACCATTATCATGACATCCCTCCCGCATTTGAATAGGAAGACTGTACATGAGTTTACTGTTCAGTCACATGAGCGACTTGACCTTCCAAATTTCCCAAAACAAATTCACAACATTCAATTCAACATTTCACCTTCTTGCATTAAATCTCAATTGTATTCATTCTTTATCAAATAATTAGAATGTAACAAAATCTTTGTATATCCTTGGCATTCTCTTCTGTTGATGTGGTATGGTCTGCCTGGAGCACGAGGGAATAACGATGCATCCTTCTGATCTTGCCTTGTACTTTAATATGGCGATTCCTCTGGATCTCGAGATTTCTCTGCCATGTCCACCTGTCGAATTCTGATGGGTCATTCAGCTGCCTCATTAGTCTTTGCATATATGTATGTATGTATATATATATATATATATATATATATATATATATATATATATATATATATATATATATATATATATATATATATGTATATATATGTATATGAATGTATGTATGGATATATATATATATATATATATATATATATATATATATATATATATATATATATATATATATATATATATATATATATATGTATATATATGTATATGAATGTATGTATGGATATATATATATATATATATATATATATATATATATATATATATATATATATATATATATATATATATATATATAATGGACTTTTTCACGAATTCTGTGATCATTCAATATACTTTATGTACAAAAAACTCTCCTTATAATGGACTTCGAGCGAGATTTCGTCAACAAAAACGATCATATCGGGCAATTATTTGCATTTAAACAGCCGAATGCACTCAGCTGTCCGCAAAGAGAAACTGGGAAATCCCTCAGCGTGTACGCGAAAGATAAACTGGGGATTCCCAAATGTCAACCAGTCTAACCTATTGATCGGTTGATGATCGCTCGTACATTTTGTATACAAGGGCCTGCTTCGAGGTTGGGTCCAGACTCTCTCGGGCAGCCACAGCATATGTACATTCCCTTCACTGTGCATCGTGATTCAGTAATGGGGAAAAGAAAAGCGATCGACCTATCAAAGAAAGTGGAGATAATAGAAAAGGTAGAAGCCGGACAGAAGCAGGCAAAGGTATGTCTTGACTTCGCCTTGTCAAAACAAACAGTTTCGAATAAAGATAAAGTTAAAGAAGCTTTTGAAAAGAATGTGACGAACAAAAAGAAAAAGATCCGCACTGCTGCACACGGCGAACTTGATGAGGCGCTATTGAAATGGTATACGCAGATACGAGCGAAAGGAATACCTCATAACGGTCCTCTTCTCGTGGAAAAGGCAAAATCCTTTTCAGAACTGCTGAATTTGAGAAAGCAGACAGCAGAGAGTAAATTTGAGAAAGCAATTCTGTATGTTCACTTGTTTTTGGTTATTTTGGGTCATTAAATGACAGCACCTCCATATAATGGACTTTCTTTATACTGGACTTTTTTGAGCGGTCCCCTGAAGTCCATTATAACAAGTCTACAGTGTGTGTGTGTGTATATATATATATATATATATATATATATATATATATATATATATATATATATATATATATATATATATATATATATATATATATATATATATATATATATATATATATATATATATATATATATATATATATATTGTTGTGGTTGACGAAATTCGCAAACCACCATTCAGGTCCCTTAGCTGAGATATCTCTGTAAGTATATGTGTAGTTAGGCCCAAACCCGTTGTTTAGAGGGAATAAATGTCATTCATTCGGGCTGCGACCCTTCAGGATAGCCGTTTTTCTTTTACTATCTTTATTTTGGACCAGCCGCCATTACTACCACCACAACCACCACCAACCACGTCTCAACAGCCATGACACAACAACCACCAACCGCAACGCCGCTTCACAACAACAGCCACGACCCTTGCCGTCACGTCTCGCTCTCGCAACCATCGTATCACCGCCATTCCCGCGCCGCTTGTGGACACCGATCCTGGACTCGTACAGAGCGCGCACCGAGCAGTGGGTGCAAAAACACCAGCCTTTCCGAAGAAATCGGATCAAGAACGATTCACGCCCACTTCTGTTCCGTCCTATCAGCGAGCGTGGGGTGATTTGGCCCCGCCTCCAGGTGCGTCGGAGTATAATCGCTATATGCAGATTCGCGGATCAAAAATCATTCACGCCCACGTTTCCTCTGTCCAATGGGGAGCCAGCCAGAGGTGAAGGGTCGAAGGTGAAGGAGCGAAGCCCCGGGGGCTATAAAGGGCCGCGTTCGCTCACCAAAAAGGCAGTTGAGTTGGGAAAAGGAGTAGTTGAGTTGGAAAGAGTTGAGAGTTTCTGAGAAGAAGAAAGCAGTTGGACGCAGTTGGACGGAGTTGAGAAGAGTGGAGAGTTGTGGCGGCGGCGAAGGCAGTCGAGAGGGCGCTCGTGTCAGAGTCGGGGAGCTGCGGAGAGGGGAGGCCGGTAACGCGACCGAGGTCGCGGTGGAGACGCTCGTCGCGGGACCCAAGCCAGCGAGATATCCTCATTCCCCCGAGCATCAACAACCCCCTCCTGTTTCCCCCCGCGCTGAGATAGTGTGAGAAGGGGGCCCCGTTCCCACCCCATTCCAGGCAGTGCCAGCGAGGCCCGCGGAGTCGGGGCGCCACCGCCATTTTGCGGCTCATCACCAGACGGGTAGGCTCGACGCGGTCTCGGCCCTAGGCCCGTCTGCCCCCCTCATCGTTGAGGGTGGTCCCTTTTTCTTTTGCTTTGAGTATATGTGTTGTCGGCGCCGTCTGTGAAGTAAAACTGTATAAGTGTTGCCGTGTGCTCGGTAGTCGGTAGTAGATCTGCATTGTTGCATTTGCTTTTTGTGCAGAATTGTGTGTTTCTTCTATTTTTACATTTGCTTTTGGTGTATAATTGTATATGTGTGCTTTCCGTTTGCCGCGGAATAAATGTGCTTTATGTTGAACTGTTTTTCCCGTTTCTCTTCGTCTTTTCCTTTATTGAATCTCCATATTACTTCACGTAAAGGGTTGGTCGTGGGCTAAATACGCCCAATAATTAATCGAACCGTCGAGGTTGACGATAACACCGCTCGGTTATCCCGATAGTACGGAACGGGTCGCTTAAAGTGGCCCGTGTCCGAAGTCGACCTGCGGCGAGGTGCGATCGCCCGGTCTACCCTCCGTGTGGGTACTTAGGTAGGTCGAATTTGGCGAGCAACCCTATCCCATGCCGGGGGCCGATTGGCACGATCGTGGTGAGGCCGAAAGGCCCACCCGTGACTAGTTCCCGGCGTTAGTCCGAGAGGGTCACGACGGGATTGTCCGTCCGGTGGGCGACGTGCCGCGATTCGAGTTACGTGGCCGCTCGCACGCCGGCGGGCGCGAATCCGCAACACTGGTGTCAGGAGTGGGATACAAAGTCATCCCCCTCCTCGCGACACTGGTGTCGGAGAACGGGACAACGGGCTCTCCTGTCTCCAGCTAAATTCACGGGAATCGGTCCAGGGGTGAGAGGAGCGACCCCCAATTCCCTCCAAATTACGAGCGATTCAAATTAACCCTTTACGAGAAATAAGATGGCGTCTCAAGGCAAGCGGGAGCCGGGGGTATTAGAAATGTATATGTGTAGTAATGTAGGATCCATGGTCCAGGATGAAAACCCCGTGCAGGAAATGTTGGTTGTGCAGGAACACGAACTCCCCCAACTGAACCCAGAGCCCGAAATAGGTGCGGCGGCGGCCGCGGTGTATGACACCTCCCCTCCCCCTCTCCACCAAAACCCCCCGATCCTTGCCGAATCGGCTCACCCAAGCGCACCCGACATGGCCCAGCTATGCGCCATGCTGGCGGCAATGACAGCGAGGATGGATGCAAACACAAATGAAATGAAAAACGAAATAAAAGGCATGAACGAAAAAATGGATGCGAATACACAACAAATGAACGAAATGGAAACAAACATGAAGCAAGAAATGAAAGAGCTGCGGGGTGAGACGCAGAACATGGGCCGAAGCCTGCAGGCGGGCATGAAGGCAGTAACCGGGGAGCTTAAAATGGCGACTCCACGTGTGGGAGCGAACGAGCTGGGAGGGAGTGCAACGGCTGTCGGGCCCGCGGTGGAGGCGGGTAAGGAAAAAATAATTCGGCGGACGTGTTGGGCGAGGGTCGTGACGGAAAAAGTGACGGTAACCGAGAGGGAAAAACTAATTGGGGTGACGGAGACGTGCACGAGGGAGATAACAAGGGAAGAGACGGAAATAATAGTTGAGACAAGGGAGGTAAAGGGTGAAGAGGTGACTGAGTTGGCAGAGACACGGGAAATGGGAACGATAGAGGGAAGACTACACGATGAAGACGGGGATAGAGACGCACACACACACACACATGGAGGTGGTGGAGGATAATGGGGGTGAGCTGGCGGACCGTGCAGGGACCCGGTGCGAGCAGCGGGATAGCCTCCTCCAGGAACGAGGGGAGGGAGTATGCCCCCTTGAGGCGAGTCACGACCAGGTGGGTTCGGTCGTGCTTTGTGAGGTTGTTGAGGGGACGGGTGCTGTGGACAGGTGCACGGAGAGCTTGGGGGGTATAGAGGCCCCGGAGACCCTTGTGGGGACTCGAATCCCCAGTGTGGTTGTCCCGGTGTGTGTGGTGCCAGGTGTGAGTGCCTCCCCGTGTGTGGAAGCGACCCCGTGTGTGAGTGGTGTGGTGGAAAGTGTGCCGAAGATCGTGCTTCCCAGCATGCCGTGTGTGGATGAGGCACCGTGTGTGAGCGTCGTTGTGTGTGTGAGTGAAACGGCCAGTATGAGTGAGGAACCGCGGGCGAGTGCCCCCGCGTGTGTGAGTGGTATGGTTTGTGTGAGGAAAATGGCACGAGTGAGTGAAAGGCCGCGAGTGAGTGGAGCCACGTGTGCAAGGGTAATGGCATGCGTGAGTGAGCGGCCGAGTGTGAGAGAGACAGCATGTGCAAGGTCGCTGTGTGTAAGGGAGATGTCGGTCGGCATGTGTGAACATGCAGCCGCATCTCCCAGTGTGAGTTTAATGGTGAGGTGTGTTAGCGTCGTAACACGCAAGTGTGCGTGGTTAGAATGGCGACGGAGACTGCGACAGAGGAAAGAAAGCCGAGTAGCGGCTGTAGATGTTTTGCGCACCGTGCCGGGTTCACCCAGCAGCGAGCCTGAGGTCCGTGCTGTGCAACGCACGAGGCCCCCACGTGCTCGCTTGCGAGAGTGAAGTCCCGGTCCGGAAACGCACGCGGTGGATTTGCCGATCCCGCGGACGGACAAAGTTTAGGCAGGATTTCGGATTTGGACCGGACGGGTTCTCCACGCGGGCGCGTGTGTGTTGCGCTCCAACGGGCAGAGCACATGTGTTCGCGTGGGGAACCCCTCGAGACGTGGGGCTTGTGTTTTTTTATGCGCACGGTGACGCCATGGCTGCACGTGGGGTTGGAATCCGGCAGGAGGGGTATCCCTGCCGGATGGTACCGTCCAAGAAGGGACGAGGTACACGTGCAGCTGCATGACGTCACGGGCAGGTGCAAAGTGCTCGAGCTGTGAGTTACCGCGCTGGTGCTGCGCATGTAAAAAAAAAAAAAAAAGAAAAAAAAAGCAAGCCTCACTTTCGGGTGCACAGGATTCCCGGGCAAGGGGTGGAAGACCCCCTTACCAGGGCACAGGATGGAAACTAGTTAGGGGGAAGGGTTAGCTTAGTTAGACCGACTTCATGGGGCAGGGGTAAGTCCTCATGGAGTCCGTGGAATGGATGAGTTAGAGGGATTGTAGCCAGATTTAGGATGGGAAATTATTTTTGGGACATCTGAGGACATGGACAGACTTGTGAGTGTGTAGCGGGGACGTAGCTTAGCTACGTAGTGTTAAATGGAACGTGCTATAGTATAAGGGACGACGTGGGAGCACGAGTTAGTTAGGGGAGGTAGTTAGAAGGATGGCAGAGTTCAGTGGTGTGTGTGTTGAAGAGTTGGTGAGTGAAGTGGAAGCATGTGCTGCGTGAGTGAGTGAGGCCAGCAGGTCTGTGTGAATGGAGCGAGTCTGGAATGCATGGTGCGATGAGTGATTGGGGGGGAGGAGTGACTCCCGCCCAAGGGACCCTGGGGTCAGTGTAGAGTGAGTTAGGGGGTTAGTTAAATTGAAAAATGGAGGTCGTTTTGTTGTTGGTGTGAATGTAGGCTCGAAACCCGTTTGGAGGGGTGCAGGAGCCCTGTTGACGGGCTTGGAGCGTGGCTGCGAAAGGTGAGTATCGCTGAGTGGGTACCCCGGGCACCAGGCTAGTCGGCCGTGGTAGGCCAAGGGCCCATGGGGGGCCGGGATAGCGTAGTGGGCACGGGTGCGCCTGCTTGGTGCGGGGGCCCGGGGCGCCATTAGCCACGTGGGCAGTGTTGTGGGCATGGGTGACCCTCGGAAAGGGGCCTGGGAAGCCAGCCTGCCACGTGTGCGTTTCAGGGGAGGTGCCATGGGGGGCACTCCCTGGTGTTAGGGAGCTGGTAGGCTCGGAGGCAGTGTAGTGCCCGGGGGTGCCATAGCGGGAGATTCGGCAGAGGGTCGTGCCTGCCAAAGGGAGCCACGCGTCCCAGCCATGAGACCGTGTGAGGGCACGGAGAGAAAATTGGGGGGCGAGGCCCGAAATTGTGAGGACACCAACACAGGCGACGGGAATCTGGGTTGTTAGAACCTATAGTTTAAGCGAGAGGTGCTTGTTGAAAGCCCCGGGGTAGTTTAACAGGTTAATGGTTAGGGTAGATTAGGAAGTGTACCCCTCCGCACCATCCATCCCCTCGCTCTCGTTGTGGGCCACTGGACCCACTTTGTTATAGATCGCTGAACTCTGGGGAGGCCATTCTGAGGCTTCGTTGGGCCTCGACACAGGACGCTAGCTCTCCCTTATTCCCCTCCGGGAAGGGAAGGTAGGGGTTGGGAGTAGGCAAGGTGACAGGATAGGTTAGCCGAACAAGGACAGTACAGGGGGTTAGGGGACGATTTATAGTGGGGAAGTAAAAAAAAAAAATAAAAAGTTGGGGCTAAATTGGGTTTTACAAATTAAGGGAGTGGGTATGTACAGTGACAGGCAAAGGCGATAGGTGGGAGGGAGACAGGTAGGTAGGTCTGAGCCCGCCTTCCGAGTGGCCAGCACCACCGCACTCCCTCCACCAACCTCCACTGAACGGCAAAGGCTGGCCAGCTTCATCTGCTGGCTGCGTTGCTGCAAGGCAAAGGCCGGCCCACTTCATCGGCAGCTGTTGTTTTGCTGCAAGGCCTGTGCCGGCTGGATCGTCTGCAGCTGCTGTGCTGCAAGGCCTGTGCCGGTCGGATTGTCTGCAGCTGCTGTGCTGCAAGGCCTGTGCCGGTCGGATTGTCTGCAGCTGCTGTGCTTCAAGGCCTGTGCCGGCCAGTTCATCTGCCGGCTGTGTTTGCCTGCAGCGGCCTTGTTCTGCAGGCTGTGTTTGCCTGATCACCTTTGCTATGCCATGCCCACTGCCCCTGTTCACCAGCCCCGTTCAATTTTTGCTTTGCCCCCCCTGTTCATTGCCATGTGCTCCAGGATCAGAAAGCAACAGTTTGCAAGCTGCGAGAACTGCCCTGTTGGCAGCTACAACACGGGCCTGCAGTGGCGGCCCGTGCACCGTGTTTGCATTCATCCATTCATCCATCCATCCATCCATCCATCCGTTGTGCTCATTGCATGTGCCACTTGAGCTGGCACGGACACTGCGTTTGTGCAGCCCGTGCACCGTTTTGTTGCTTGCGTCAGTGCCCGTTCAGTGTTCTGCAGGGACTGCCTTGTGGGCAGCCGCACCAGGAGACTGCGTTTGTGCAGCCCATGCACCGTTGTGGTTCACTGGGTTCATTTTCAAAAGGGGAGGCCTACGACTGCATGTGAGCAGCCGGCCACGTTCCCTGTCACCTGCATTGTTGAGCCAGAGACTGCATGCGAGCAGCCTGGCTCCCTGCTAACTGCTTTCTTTTTGCAGAGTTCATTGATCCTGGGCCATGGTTTAGTGTAAAATTTGTAAGTTAAGGTTAAGATGTACTGTAAATATGAGTGCGCCCCCGGCATGTCTGTCTTAGCGCCGGCAATTTTATTTAAGTTGTCCGTGTGAGTGGGTTTGTTTAGTTAGTTACTCAGCCCTCAGGTTATTTATTTTGGGGACACGAATACCATGAATGTCGCACTCAGGGATCCGTAGGTAAAATGTACTAGGGGAGAACTACACATGATGGCACACGAAAATTTGACAACTCGGGACGAGTCTGTAAAAAGGGGAGGGGGTAGTGTTGTGGTTGACGAAATTCGCAAACCACCATTCAGTTCCCTTAGCTGAGATATCTCTGTAAGTGTATGTGTACTTAGGCCCAAACCCGTTGTTTAGAGGGAATAAATGTCATTCATTCGGGCTGCGACCCTTCAGGATAGCCGTTTTTCTTTTACTATCTTTATTTTGGACCAGCTGCCATTACTACCACCACAACCACCACCAACCACGTCTCAACAGCCATCACACAACAACCACCAACCGCAACGCCGCTTCACAACAACAGCCACGACCCTTGCCGTCACGTCTCGCTCTCGCAACCATCGCATCACCGCCATTCCCGCGCCGCTTGTGGACACCGATCCTGGACTCGTACAGGGCGCGCACCGAGCAGTGGGTGCAAAAACACCAGCCTTTCCGAAGAAATCGGATCAAGAACGATTCACGCCCACTTCTGTTCCGTCCTATCAGCGAGCGTGGGGCGATTTGGCCCCGCCTCCAGGTGCGTCGGAGTATAATCGCTATATGCAGATTCGCGGATCAAAAATCATTCACGCCCACTTTTCCTCTGTCCAATGGGGAGCCAGCCAGAGGTGAAGGGTCGTAGGTGAAGGAGCGAAGCCCCGGGGGCTATAAAGGGCCGCGTTCGCTCACCAAAAAGGCAGTTGAGTTGGGAAAAGGAGTAGTTGAGTTGGAAAGAGTTGAGAGTTTCTGAGAAGAAGAAAGCAGTTGGACGCAGTTGGACGGAGTTGAGAAGAGTGGAGAGTTGTGGCGGCGGCGAAGGCAGTCGAGAGGGCGCTCGTGTCAGAGTCGGGGAGCTGCGGAGAGGGGAGGCCGGTAACGCGACCGAGGTCGCGGTGGAGACGCTCGTCGCGGGACCCAAGCCAGCGAGATATCCTCATTCCCCCGAGCATCAACAACCCCCTCCTGTTTCCCCCCGCGCTGAGATAGTGTGAGAAGGGGGCCCCGTTCCCACTCCATTCCAGGCAGTGCCAGCGAGGCCCGCGGAGTCGGGGCGCCACCGCCATTTTGCGGCTCATCACCAGACGGGTAGGCTCGACGCGGTCTCGGCCCCAGGCCCGTCTGCCCCCCTCATCGTTGAGGGTGGTCCCTTTTTCTTTTGCTTTGAGTATATGTGTTGTTGGCGCCGTCTGTGAAGTAAAACTGTGTAAGTGTTGCCGTGTGCTCGGTAGTGGGTAGTAGATCTGCATTGTTGCATTTGCTTTTTGTGCAGAATTGTGTGTTTCTTCTATTTTTACATTTGCTTTTGGTGTATAATTGTATATGTGTGCTTTCCGTTTGCCGCGGAATAAATGTGCTTTATGTTGAACTGTTTTTCCAGTTTCGCTTCGTCTTTTCCTTTATTGAATCTCCATCTTACTTCACGTAAAGGGTTGGTCGTGGGCTAAATACGCCCAATAATTAATCGAACCGTCGAGGTTGACGATAACACCGCTCGGTTATCCCGATAGTACGGAACGGGTCGCTTAAAGTGGCCCGTGTCCGAAGTCGACCTGCGGCGAGGTGCGATCGCCCGGTCTACCCTCCGTGTGGGAACTTAGGTAGGTCGAATTTGGCGAGCAACCCTATCCCACGCGGGGGGCTGATTGGCACGATCGTGGTGAGGCCGAAAGGCCCACCCGTGACTAGTTCCCGGCGTTAGTCCGAGAGGGTCACGACGGGATTGTCCGTCCTGTGGGCGACGTGCCGCGATTCGAGTTACGTGGCTGTTCGCACGCCGGCGGGCGCGAATCCGCAACAATATATATATATATATATATATATATATATATATATATATATATATATATATATATATATATATATATATATATATATATATATATATATATATATATATATATATATATATATATATATAATATACATTATGTACATGTGTGTGTTCAGTTTCGAAGCTGCTATCTTGCGGTTGCCGAGCCAGTCGTTCCTTAAGGATTTTGAATGGAGTGCTTGCTCGAATGCTTAAGCCACTTGGTGAGCGGTCTGTAAGCACCTTGGTATCAGAATGCACTTGTTGGGGTGAACACCTGGCTCATCGGAATAACGGACCAAAATCGTTAAAATTGATATTTTTCGCCGCGTCGCGTTGCGAACGCTGGCTCTAAGAGAGCTCCGCGTTGTTCTTCTTGTTCTTGCGAAGACAAAACCTTAAGGACGCTGCTCTTGGACACATTTGTCCTTGTTTTATATTTGCAGGACCATTAATAATCGTGATTATCATCTATGATAGTAGTTTATAATTACAATCATTCTGGTTATATATTGTGTGGTTGGTAAAATTCCAACCAGTGTGTCTGGTTCGTCACTTGGCGATTGTTAACGAGAGCATCGCCGTGCTGTGTGGCGGCTCCACGCTTGCTGGCGTTGGAGGCGGAGATCGGGCGGAGCTCAGGGTGGGGTCATCGTTAGTGCCGCCCCTTGAGTAGTGCCGGGGTGGATTCTTTCTTGGTTCGCTGTCATTGTCGGTTTGTTCCTCGTGCTCTGGCGTGTCGACCGCCTCAAGGCGACGCCAGTCGCGATTCGTGCACGTGGGCAGTGAGCTCGAGCTGCCGAGCCGTCTTGGGGTGCTCTGTGTTTACCCGAGTTGTTGGTGCCACGTTGTGCCTCGTGGTTTACCGGAACAGTTCGCTTGAACCGGGGTCGACTGAATGAGGAGAGGTAAGGGTGCGGGTACACACTGCGAATATATACACGAAGCGAGCACACACACGCACACACACGCACAGACACACACGCACACACGCACAGACAGACACACACACACACGCACAGACACATGCACACACACACACACACACACACACACACACACACACACACACACACACACACACACACACACACACACACACACACACACACCTGTCTATACGTATGTGCAGGTGGTGACGTGCACAGACACGCACTCATGGTGTTTAACAGGTATTACCCGCAGATCGTGATGTACATGCGACGTTTGTGCGGACGTGTACTAGACGTCGTGCACTGTGTACACAGACATGCGAACTCCTTGTTGTTTGTTTGTTTGTTTGTTTGTTTTTGTTTGTTGTTGTTGTTGTTGTTCGACACTATGTGGAGAGATAGATATCGGGTTCGACCATGAATGAGGTTAAATATCCCGAAAGCTTCCCAATAACCGCGGACAATGACTTAACCACACGTCCGCGGTTAGCACGTCCGTGCCCGCCACGAGTTTATCAATGTACGGGAGAAATGCATGAGATTTATAACTCGACTCGTCTCATCGCTTACTGTGTGCTTCCTCTCAAACTTTCTGTTGTTGCGGTTTCCAGTCTCTATCGAGAGGAAGTACAAATAGTGTGTTCTGTGTTCCTTTTGGGGAAATTCTGTTCTGTGTTCTTCGCACCGGCACACACAGGGTGTGCGAGTATGTGTGACGTTCATTGTTATCTCTGCATGTGGGTCTCAGAAGTTGGAACGGAGACCTACGAGGTGTGTGTGTGTGTGTGTGTGTGTGTGTGTGTGTGTGTGTGTGTGTGTGTGTGTGTGTGTGTGTGTGTGTGTGTGTGTGTGTGTGTGTTATTGTGCGTGTTTGTGTGTGTTTGTGTTTTTGTTTGTGTGTGTATGTATATATATATATATGTATATATATATATATATATATATATATATATATATATATATATATATATATATATAATATGTGTGTGTGTGTGTTATTGTGCGTGTTTGTGTGTCTTTGTGTTTTTGTTTGTGTGTGTATGTATATATATATATATATATATATATATATATATATATATATATATATATATATATATATATATATATATATATGTGTGTTATTTTGTGTGTTTTTGTATGTGTGTGTTTGTGTGTTTGTGTTTGTGTTTTTGTTTGTGTGTGTGTGTGTTTTTGTTTGTGTTTGTGTGTGTTTGTGTTTTTGTTTGTGTGTGTTTGTGTTTGTGTTTGTGTGTGTGTTTGTGTTTTTGTATGTGTGTGTTTGTGTTTGTGTTTTTGTTTGTGTGTGTGTTTTTGTTTGTGTGTGTGTGTTTTTGTTTGTGTGTGTGTGTGTGTGTGTTTTTGTATGTGTGTGTGTGTTTGTGTTTTTGTTTGTGTTTGTGTGTTTGTGTTTGTGTTTGTGCTTTTGTTTGTGTGTGTGTGTGTTTGTGTTTTTGTTTGTGTGTGTGTGTGTGTTTGTGTTTTTGTTTGTGTGTTTGTGTGTGTGTGTGTATGTGTTTGTGTGTATGTGTTTGTGTGTGTGTGTGTTTGTGTTTGTGTGTGTGTGTGTGTTTGTGTTTGTGTTTGTGTGTGTGTGTGTGTCACTCCATCAGGTTTATCTCTGTTTTTAATTCATTTCTTATCGACTTCTCCATTCAGAAGTCCTGCATGAAGCGCTTGTGGAGCGAGGAGGAATATAATCATCCCCAATGCGTCTGGGTTTACAACATTGAGACTAACCGGCTAAAAATACAGTCAGACCGAGGGAGGCCCAACTTACCTCTCGTTCAAACGGAATTCCTGTTCAAATACAGCAGCACATCCCAGTGCTCCATTCCGACAAACTTAACAGATGTGAATGTAGTTTTAATACGTTCACACAACTGTTTCACTCACTTTTTATTTACCTCGTGTTTGTGTAGTTAGGATACTTGGTTGTTCCACAAGTCTGTCTGCGGCTACTTCGGTTGGCATTGATAAACGATATGCAATTCCTCCAACCGTGTGTGGCTGTTGTTAATTCCATGAGTAGAGTACCCACCGTGTGTGTGTGTGTGTGTGTGTGTGTGTGTGTGTGTGTGTGTGTGTGTGTGTGTGTGTGTGTGTGTGTGTGTGTGTGTGTGTGTGTGTGTGTGTGTGTGTGTGTGTGTGTGTGTGTGTGGAATTAGTGCAATACTCGCTCAAAAAATGTGCAGTCTGATGTTTTGGAAGAAGGAAAAATAAAATTACAGATGTAGTTTGGGTCTCGAGGGTCGAATCTCAAAAGGATGCAAATTGTTGAGTGGTCGAAAGGGTTTAAAGCTCTAAATCAGTGTTTCTCAACCTTTTTTTTTGTCCCACGCCCCACTTTGATTTTCAAAAAAATCGGACGCCCCACCATGATACTATATACTGTAGTGTCACCAAAATATTGCCACGCCCCATCTTGAGAAACGCTGCTCTAAATGGTCAAGGGTCTAAAGGGACTGAAAGGGTGTACAGGTCGAGGGGGGAGGGGTCTAAAAAGGGGTCTTAATGCTTTAAAGGATGAAGGGGGTATAAAGGTGTTCAAAGCGTCTTAAAGGTAATGGTGGTCTGTGAGGTCTTTGAGGTCTTGAGCGTTTTGAAGGTTATTAGGGGCCTAAAGGTATGAAGGGCTTCAAATAATATAAATGTCTAAAGGGTCTTCAATCGTCTGAGGGGTCTCTGCAGTGAAAAGGGTCTAACGGTTTAAATTTTACTTACCAATCGTACGTAATTAATAGATGTAGTTGCGGAGCAACACGTTCAAACAGTGCAGAATTAAAAGACATAATATAGTCATGTGGGTTAGTGGCTGGACATGCACTTCCTGCATTATCCGGAATTTAGATTACAGTTTACAACTATCAATCTTGATTCACTTGATCCAATTTTGTTTGAACCAAAATCTACTGCACGCCGCTGTATGACCGTCTTATTTGAAGTCTTAGAGAAGTCTTATTTGATATTGTAGTGGAAAGAGCTATCTATTTATTAACTATACAGATGTGGTTGAATTTTTTGAATCTCTCTTCCCCCTCCCCCCCTCCAACAACCCTATCCCTGCATTCTCCATCCCTTCTCTTGCCACTCCTTTCTGACTTTAAATGTCATTTTAGCTCTGAATCCTCGCTCCCCCAGCCCCTCCAACCCCAAGCACCCGAACAATCCCAATCCCAAATCGTACCTAATTTATTGATGACCCAAAATCAAGAGAGTGCATGTATTTTCTGCAGATGTAGGAGTGAATAACTCATCATACTCGCTCTGTATGTACTTGTGGACTCGGTGAAACTGTACCACCAAAATGGGGTTGAACATGAGGGAGAGGGAGAGAGAAAGACTGAGTGAGTCCAAAACTGAGACCAATCCACTTAGTGAGTACACTTTGTGTGCAGCTTTGAGTCCTCTGACAGTATATTATATGGTACATATGAAGGTAATCTTAACCACTCTTGTGGTTGACATGTGTATATATATATATATATATATATATATATATATATATATATATATATATATATATATATATATAATTACATTTGTGTGGGGGGGGGGAGTGGGGTTAGATATCATCATGAAACAGATAGGAATGTATTGTAGCATGGTCTGTATGAGAGTAGATAGCCATCTTGATGGACAAGGTAGGAAACGTCAGCTTCTGAATTGTCTTGTTTGCATTTGTGCCACACAGAGGGTGGTGCTTTGTCATAAGTAGTTCGGGATTATGGTTCAGGAAATTGTGCATAAAACCTCTGGAAACCTCTACCTGGGGTGCCGGGAGACTTGGCACGAAAGATTGGCTGAGCGCTGAACGCCTCCCGAGGGGCGGAGCAATGGATCGCCTGAAAGGGATGCAGCGTCGCCCCAAGAGGGGAGGCAGAGTCACAGACGCCTCCCCAAAAGGGGGCAGAGCGTTGCCGAAGAGGAAGGAAAGGGAGGAGCTAAAAAGGCAGTTGGTGGAGAAAGGACAATCAAGGGAGTTTTGGAGAGTCTGTGGTGAGGACGACAGGAGGAAAAAGGCAGTTGGAGAGAGTTGAGGGTCCGAGGGGAAGATGACAAAAGGAAAAGGAGTTGGACTGAGGAGAACTGGAAGAGAGGACTGTCGAGGTCAAGAAAGAAAGTGTTCTGAGGAAAAAGAGGAGAGCTTTCTCTGAGGAGGTCATCCTGCCTGCTTGTGTTCGGCCTGCCTGCCTGCTTCTGGGTGCCTCTGCCTGCCTGTGCCTATCTTATCATCCTGCCATCGTCTGCTTGCCTTGTCGTCGTCGTCCCTCCTCGTCACCTGCTCGTCCTCGCTGCCCCAGAGCTGAGTCCCCCATTTTTTTGTGTTCCCTTCCCGTCTGTGACTGAGTCCGTTTTGAGGTGCCTTAGTTTCTTTCGATTTCTTTCACCTATTTGTACATAATTATTTATTTTCGATTCTGTATTTTCCTTTTCTTCCCCACCACAACCTGCTGCCGTCTCCTCCATCAAGTGCAGCCATCTCTGGTTCTTTTTATTATGGTGGTTCAGGAAATAAACCCATCGGGTTTATAAGCTTTGAGGTTTCTCATGTCTCTCCTCATGACCCGTGTGTGTTGTTCGCCATTAATTTGGAACGTCTACATAGAAGTTGAGTCGCTCGGGACATTGTGGGACTTTAACCTTCCGCCGCAACAGCTCGACGTTATTTGAGCTGTCGACGCTACAATAATAAATATTGGGTCGCCTTTCATGGTTGCTTTATGCAGCTTCTTCAGCGAGAATAGCATCGGAGGAGTATATTTATATATAGTATAATCCGAGCCACCTGGGTTTAATTTATTAGGTGAGAGCTAATTGGTTATTCCCTCCATTAACAGATGAGGGATGTGGGTGGATCTTCATTTTTCATTTATGTATGTGTATATATATATATATATATATATATATATATATATATATATATATATATATATATATATATATATATATATATATATATATATATATATATATATATATGTATGTAATTGACTACTCCCATGTTCCTGTAGCCAAAGTAGCTGCATAAAGCAACCCAAGAAGACTTGCACAAGGTCATTGAGAGATGTGGGGGGTGGGTCTTCATATATATATATATATATATATATATATATATATATATATATATATATATATATATATATATATATATATATATATATATATATATATATATATATATATATACACAGGATGGCCTAGAGTTATGCAGTCTTGCCTCCGTTCCTGGGACCCGGATAAATGAAAACTGTCATCCCGATGTTTCACAGCCCTAGGCAGGGTGATTCATCAATGTGTGTGATGTCGCTCGAATGGACGCTAAACTGGCGTAATGTCTCCTGGCATTAGTTAATGGTGGACATTAAAAATTCCATGATGTCCTTCGTGAAGAGGATGCGAGCTCTTGCTGGGACTCTGGACAAATTACAAATTCCTGCCCCAACTAATGCTGGGAGAGGGATAGCAAACCATCCAGCATGAACCCAGGCCAAGAAACTGCTTCGGCAGAACCATTGTTTTGTCACGTGGAGTATGGCACATCATATGTGATATATACTCTCGTATTTCTCATGTTTGCTTTAACCCAAATGCTCATCTTATTTGTTTCTCTACAGGCATCAATGATCCAACTGAGATTAATTAACAGCAATGAAAGGTGTAATGTTTTATAAATAAAGACCACGCACTCTCCGTTCTCATCGTGTGACGACAAACCAGGCACAGTAAGGATAGGGGTGTTTTGTGGTTTATTTGTCACCACTGTTAACACCCTGCAGGGACCACATTCATTTCATCCACAGTGTTTGAGCGGTTGGGTGGGTGCGTCCTTCCACTGGGCGTTTAGAAATCGAATGACCATGGTCTCGTGATTAATTTTCACATTCTATTCGTGTTTTTAAGGCTTATCTTTACCTCCTCCTGGTTGGATGCTTTTAGCAATTAGTCTTTCAAGAGAGATGTGATGACTCCCTGTGTTTTCTTCACCTTTCTTGTTTTTTTTTTAATGGAGGTTGAGGCTGGAGGGAGAGGTGATGTTAAAATTTGGTGTCGTCGTTCAGATTTTTCTTTCTTATTGGGATCAACAGAAGAACATTCAGATTAATCACTTTTACTGTATTTGCTCTTCATTCGTTGATGTTTATATTGTAAGTTAATTCCCTTCAATTCCTTGTGTGCCATGGATTTGAACAATGTAAGTGGGTGACTGAGAAATTTGTTTCCGCCACCACCGAAGGTGGACGGAGGTTATGTTTTCACCCCTGTTTGTCTGTCTGTTTATTTGTCTGTTTTTCTGACTGTGAGCAAGGTATCTCAAAAAGTTATGGACATGTATGGTCAAAACTTCTTGGACAGGTTTAGTGTGTGATAAGCAGTGCCGGATTTAGCCTCAGCTGGTCCTAAGGCACATTTTGAAATTTTAGAGAATGGCCTGAAAAATTTAAATTGGATCTCAGGCTCATGGAAATGGACCTCAGACAAAAGATGAACTGATTCAAGAACAAAATATTTAATACAAAAAATGACAAATTTTTAATGTGAAAATAATTTTTGGCCCAAATTTTTGGCTGGCCCAAAGGCACGTGCCTTGTCTGCCTTATGGTTAATCCAGCACTGGAGACAAGGACGAATTGATTTGATTTTGGTGAAAATCTTGATCTGGATCCGGATATACTAGAATTTTTTAAGTGATTCTTCACCCGTCAGAGATAGGGCCAAAAACTATATATATATATATATATATATATATATATATATATATATATATATATATATATATATATATATATATATATATATTCTGAAGAAACTTGGTGGACCAGTTGGGTGTGTGACAAAGACAAGTTGATAAAGCATTGCTGAAGATTCAGATCCTGATCCGAGAAATATAATGTTTTTAACCGATTCTTCACCATTGATTGAAAGGGCCAACAATGATTATATATATATATATATATATATATATATATATATATATATATATATATATATATATATATATATATATATATATATATATATATATATATATATACATACATATATCCTTCGCGAAGAGTAGGCAAGGTATCACCGGCATCATGGACAAATTCCAAATTCCTGCCTTAACTGCTGCTAAGAAGGCAATGGCAAATCACCCAGCACAACCCTTAATGCCAAGAAACTGCTTCGGCAGCACCGACACCCTGTAATAGATTATGCTACTTCAGAATCAGAATGGGAAATATGCCCTCAAAAAAATGCTTGCAGTCGATGAACTTGAAAATTACCTGCATGTATCTGTTTGTACGTGTGTGCTACAGGCTCTGGACTCGAGTAAGACTTCGAAGCTTAGATCTGATATTCTGATGATTTGGGGTTATTTCCTATAATGTGTATCTATCCATCTTCTCTTATTATCTCATAGCTATAAGGTTGCAAGTCCAACAATAAAAATTAATTGTTGAATTAGGCCAAGTGATGATTGGGTTGGCACACTGCTGTCTTCAGGGTGAGGTTGGGAATTTGGAATTGGTTGAGGGTACTGCCAATACCTCGCCTCCTCGACATCAAAACACACCATCGGATCGTTAACGTCCACTCAAAAGGGACGACACACCCACTGATATAACATGCTGTCTGCAGAACACCACTCAGATACTCTAGAGTTGGATTGGCTATCGACCCCAGACCAGACAGCTCAGAGGTGAGTGTGCTACCAAGCTGTGGTGTATAAATCCCTACAAATGAGTATGGTATGCTCTAGTAAACCAATTCTACCTCTCCACTCCAACTTGCGTCGTTTTTACCATTAACAGCCTGAGCATGAATCTTGAGAACCCTTTTATTGGTGAGCCATGTACATAATCAAACATTGGCGTTGATACGTTTGTCTGCACGAGTAAACAATTCACATGGTATGAATGCAAATTTGAAATCCGAGATAAGCAGCAATTGATTTAGTCCTGTTGAGAAGTGCAAGTGTTCTTTTAATGACATCCCTTTCCATCGTGTAAACTTGCATATTCAGTCGTATTACTCCAACGGCGATATGAAGCATACTTTGTGACTATGTCGTTGGTTGTAGATGAAAAACGAGATAGCCAGCTTCAAGTCCCCCTCAAAAGTATGGGCCATCCCACAGATACGTGCTGCGATATTAAATCTGATTCCAATCGAATAATATCCCTCACCATTGACACTCATTAGATTTCCATGGACAAATTGACGCACGTAAGTTGGTCTTCCGTTGCAAGTTCAATGGTCGTGCAATTTAGAGAAAGGTCGCGTGTATTTGAAGCCTATCGTGAAAACGTCCCATGTTGTATGAGGCGTAACCGCAACCTTTCTGATCTGGGAATGATTGCTTTTATAATACTGCATCAAAACTATGACTTCAAGTTCCAAATCCTAACATTTCGGTCATTTTCAAGCTCCGTGCTCCCTCTGCTGGATTTGTAACTTGATCCCTAATTTTTATTTCATAAACGTTCAGTAAATTCCCTTTATTGCACTGTCTATTTTTGGGGGGGTTCATCATAGCTTTGGTTTTGCAAACGGACTCTGGCGTAATCACATTGATTACTTGAAATACAGTATATGTTTGCATTGCATTTGTCATCCTCACTCCCATCAAGGAGTGCATGGTGGAGAAGGCTATGGGACCATAAATGAGCAAGGGGTGCATCTTGGTGACAGCAGACTATTTGGAGTAAATGTAGGATTTTATCAGAAGTAAAAACTGTAGAGCACCTTTAAAAATGAACACTGCAGGGGCCAGAATGATTACAGCGTTTCATCGATCGTGAGGCAGAGTGACAGGTGTAGAATCTTGTATTGTAAGGTGACTCCAGGGGAAAAGTTGTGTGCTGGCTTTGGTTATCAGAGTTGGATTGGAGGCTGGTCAAGAGTGGGAGAGATCAGAAAGAGAAGAGTAGGGAGAACATCAGGGCATGGAAGCTACAAGGTGCCATTGTGGTCAAATTTAAGGTAGAGGTTGATGGGGATCGTAGGTTCAAGAGGTAATGAGACAGAATATGAAGTCTTCTCAAGAAATGGAAAGGTGGCCACCACGAGGGGAGTAAAAGAAGGTACAGTGAAAAGACAAAATATGGCAAATATAGCTTTGCAAAAGCTAATACAGGAGGTGTTCAGATGGTGGTATGAAAAGTTGGATAGGAAGAGGGTCAGGTCAGGTATGGGAGCATGTGCCAGAACAGCGCGTCACTGCGTCCACTTTCCGCCGGTACTCCAGGGGCCTCCGTCTGGCCATCCCCTTGGCAGATGCCTGGCCCATCCCCCTCTCCTTGAGATGCCGATCAACCTGCTGCAACCACGAGGCATGTGGTCGGCCCATTGGCCTCCTCCACTCACGAGACTCCCTCGTTGAGAGAATCTGGTGAGCAGGATCAGTGTCAAGAAAACAAGCCACATGTCCATACAGCCGCAGCTGACGCTCACAGACTATGCAGGTAACAAATCTCATTTGAGTCTCTCAGCAACCGCTCGTTGAACACAAAGTCCGACCAGCGATAGCCAAGGATTCTCCGAAGAGACCTGGTACCAAAGGAATTAAGTCTCCGTCTCAGATCCTTGGTCAGAGTTCAAGTCTCGCATCCATAGAGCAAGACTGGAAGCACCAAGGACATGAAGACTCGGAGTTTCGTCCTCCCGCACAGGTACCGGCAGCACCACACCCCATGATCTAGTGAATCCATGACTCCCCAGGCCAGACCCAGACGTCTATTGACCTCTGACTCACAGCCAGCAGAGACATGAATATCACTGCCAAGGTAAGTGAATCTCTCCACAACCTCAACATCTTCACCAGAAACAGGCACAGAGAGGACAGCAACATCCAAATGTCAATGGAAGCCTGGATCTTATTTTTGACCCAGGAAACCTGAAAACCCAGCGGCTCCGACTCCTCATTCAGCACCTCGAGGGCCCCCAAAAGCATATCTAAAGTCTCCACAAAGATGACTGCATCATCTGCGAAATCAAGGTCAGAGATCTTGACATTCCCAAACGAAGCACCGCAGCTTGATCTCTCCGACATCCTCCCTAGAATCCAGCCCATACAAGTTCTGAAAAGTGTGGGGGTCAGTACACACCCCTGACAAACTCCAGTAACAATTCAAAATAAGTCAGATGGTACCATCACATCTCACAGCACCCTCAGTACCAGAGTTGAGTTCAGACATCAGAACGATCAGTTTTGGTGGCACCCCACAAAGACCAAGAATCCTCCAGAGGGCATCCCGATTCACTGAATCGAACGCTTTACAGAGATCAACATAGGCTGCAAGCAGCCCCTGCCGAAACTCTCGTCTGCGTTCAGTGAGGACCCAAAGAGCAAGGATACAGTCAATCGTTGACCTCTTTGGTGTAAAGCCTGATTGCTCTGGACGCTGGTGCTCAAGCAGATTGTGATGAACCCTTTCAAGTATTATCCAAGCAAAGACCTTGCCCGGCACTGAGAGCAGCGTCACCCCTCGGTAGTTGTTGCAGTCTTGGCGATCACCCTTCCCTTTCCAGAGAGGGACAACAAGGCCCCTCTTCCAGTCAGTTGGGATGACGCCTGTGGTCCAGACAGAGCACAGAACTGCATGCAACGACACGAGTGCAGCATTTCCACCAGCCTTGAGAAGTTTAGCATGGATGCCACAGATCCCTGGAGCTTTATCCCATTTCAACCGGTTCACCGCAGCCTTTGTTTCCACAAGCGAAGGTGGACCACAGTTGATTGGAAGGTCTGCAACAGGGATGGTAACACCCCTGACATCCAACTCGACAGCTGGTGGATCAGCCTGGTACAACCGCTCAAAGTAACCGGCCCAGCGGGCCTTCACTTCGGACTCCTCTGTCAAGAGCCCACCACCCTCTGCTCTGACTGCAGTACACCGAGGGATGGGCTTGGATGAACGCAATGCGTGAATTCCCCTGTAAGCGGGACGAGAATCACTTGTCCACAGGTGATGCTCCAGCCCCTCACAGATTCCTCGCACATAGGCCTTCTTGTCCACCCTCAGTGCACATGCAGTTTTATGCCTCAGCTGCCTGAACAGCTCAGCTCTGCCATTCAGCCTGACCCTGTGACTCTGCTCAATGGTATCCAGTGTCCCTTGTGAGACAAAATTCTTCTTTGCCCTTCGCTCAGTTCCAAGACATCCACCGGCAACATCGAGGACGGTGGTTTTGAAGGCACTCCACAACTCTTCAGGACCTCCCAAAGCACCCAGACCACCCAAATCTCCACTCAGCTTGTTCGCAAACACTTCAGCTACCCTCTCATCCTTGAGCTTGCCAACATCCAGCCAAGGCTGAGATGGAACCATTCTCCTGGATTTAAGGTGCAACTTCAGAGTTGCTACAACAAGCCGGTGGTCAGTATTGAACTGAGCACTCCGGTAGACCCTGCAGTTCTGGATCATCCTCCAGCGACCATCAACGAGGACATGGTCAATCTCCTTTGCCACACCGCCAGCGTTGGAATACCAAGTCTAGCGATGAGCTTTTGGGCGCTGAAACCATGAACCGGCCACTCTAAGTCCATGACTTCTTGCAAACTCAAGGAACTTACTGTTATTCTGGTTCATAGTTCCTGACCCATGGGGACCAACACACACCTCGTAACCATCCCTATCAGTTCCAGTCGATGCATTGATCTCCCCAAGACGAGAAGTGTATCTCGTCTGGGGCACTAATCAACCACAGACTCGAGCGTGGCATCGAATGCATCCTTCACGGTGAGATCACTCGCCTCAGTCGGAGCAAAAACACAGACCAGGAAAATGACACCTAAGGAGTGACGAATCCTTAGTCTCATAATATGCCCGTTGACCGGTGTTACCTCAATTATCATTGGGGTCAGCTTATTGGACACAGCTACAGCAACTCCTTGGGAATGGTAACCTTAAGAGCGACCAGACCAATAGTCGGTGTAACCACCCACCTTTATCTCGCCGCAATCCGGTCTCCGAACCTCAGGGAGTGATGCAATACCGATGTCCAAATGCTTGAGCTGAGATGATAACAGAGACAGGTAATCATCCTCTTTTAGGGATAGGACATTTCAGGCACCCACCCGAAGGGACTGCCTCAGGTTAACCCAAGGAGACCGCCGTCTGGTGGATGACACCTCAGCACCACTCTGACACACTCTCCCGCAATCAGACCTGGGAATGTTACCTCCTATCATTTTTCCCTCCTATCATCAAAGATTGGGGGTCCCGAAGGCCTTACCTCAATCCCGTCATCTGGTGAGCTGCCCTGCGAAGGGAAGCTGCACAGGAGGTACTCCCACCGAGTGGGTTTTCAGATTTCTTTGCGTTTTTGTGTTTTGCGGAATGAAGGGTTTTACAGTGGCCGCAGTGCAAATCCTGCCACCAACCTCCTAATAAAAAGTAAACCAACTGCAGGAGGACGTCTGCAAACAGAGTTGGGCACTAGATATGGATATCCGTTGGCTCACAAGGAGCTCCTCCGCCATTTGACAGGTTTTGTTTTTAATCCTGTTGGGTGTCCATATCCAAACACCCTCCTCACCAGAAAACCTGGTGGGGGAGACGGTTTAGTCGCCGACAACCCGACCATGGAACAGGTTAGTACAGGTTTACATGATACCTGTAGCAAGTCACAGACCTAATCTGGCCTGACCTGACTGACATCGGAAGAGGGTGGAAAGATAACCTATTGGGTGGAAAGAATGATAACGGTAGAGAAAGGGCAAGGAGGGATATTAGAGGCATTAATGTGACGAAGATAAGTGGAGTGGAGATTGTTAATGCAAAAGTAGTTGACCAGAAGGACATGCTTAGAAGATGAGGGGAATGTTTTAAGGACCTGCGAAATGTTGAGATGGGAGTGGTGTATTATGGCAGATGAGCAAGATGCAAGGGACAGGAAGAGGTATGGAGCAGCAGGAGGATATGGCAGCTGGAGGAAAAACTATTGTAAGGAAATATGTTGGACCATCGGGGGTGGTAGTCATTGTCGTCATCCATATGCAGTACATGGCTGTGGGCTGGCATCAGTTCTTTCAGGGGTGTGGCAGTGCCGCTGATGCAGTGCCCCCTGTAGGTTAAAGCAGGAATTTGGAATTTTGCCATGGTGTCGGCGATATATCTTGCCGACTCTTTGTGAAGGACATCGTGGGATGTTTAACATCCAGAAACTAATTCTGGCAGACGGGTCGCACAGTTTAATGTCCCTCAAAGGGACTGCGCACGCACTGGTGCCTCGTCCTTCCTGTAACACACCGGGATGACAGTTTTGCAGCTTGGCCGAGATTTGAATCCAGGTTAGACAGCTCAAATGTGAATGCACGCAACTCTATGCTTCCCTGCCAGCTCAGGGGTGGGAATGGAAATTATTAAAGGATTGGGGAACGTATAGTAGGAGTTGATTGGCTTTGGCAGTTGTCGGTTAAGATCTGAGAGGAGGAAAGGAAACCAAACAATTGGCAGGAGTTATTTTTAAGAATCAAGTGGATGTTATGGAGAGAATGTGGTGGGGGTATCAAGCTGATAGAGCAAGTGTTTATAGTAGTGGAAAGTCTGGTGAATGATTGGCTTAGGTAATTGCCGGGAACTAATGAGATGAAGTTTGGTTTTATGTCAGTTTGGGGAGCAACTGATGCTATCTTAATTCGTTAGCGGATATGGATTACATTTTTGGAATGGAACAGTAAGTTGTTTTGTGGGTTTGTGGATCTGGAGGAACCATATTATCGGGTTCATCGGCAAGTATTGGTGCCTGAAGAAGAAGTCCATCCATCCATCCAGCCATCCATTGGGACCATACTTTGTGCAGAGCGTTGGTGCTGCCTAAGCAGTCTTCTTGGCTATTGGGCACAATCCTGCATACCAGAATGCTGCCACTCATTTTGCCGACCTCAGAAGGATGACAGGCAGAGTCATCCCCACCTGGTATGAATTCAACAGCCAAGGGGGATTTGAACTCAGGATCCTCAGATCCCAAGCGCACCACCATAACCATTATAGTTGCTCAGAGGTGTTTGAGATTTAAAAAAAAGGGTTTGGATCAAGGATCTTTGTAACAGTGATAGATGTGCAGAGTGAGTGAACAAGAAGAGGTCGAAAATGTTTTTAAAAGATTATTTTGTGCTGATGTTGGGACTTCAGGATGCAATATTTGTAAGTGGAAGGAGGGGAGGGGCAGGTCGACTTTTGGTTCACACAAAGTTAATTTTTCTTCGTAATCGGTTTGTGATTTGCATGATTTCACAACTGAGAATGTAATGCCCCATGTCTGCAGTGTTTTTGACGACGGGTTATGCTTTGAATCTGTGACTCTAATCCAAGTTACTGGAATGTTTTAAACACTCAGCCCATTGATTGGAAACTTGAAAAACGGTTTAAAATTATTGTGAGTTATTACGCTGTAGTTACGGTGGATTCATTTTGTGAGCACAGCTTTCGTCATGGCAGTAAGAGGGCGGAGGAGGGAAATCTTTAACCACTTGCGCACCTTTGTTGTTTTGTAAACTTGGAGTATTTTATCGTTCTTCCCACTATTAGTAGCCGTGGACCCTGATTATTTCAGCCTGAATGTCCGAGTAATCTTTCTAGTGGTTGCAATAATGATTTTGATTAATACCTCTCAATACACACACACACACACACACACACACACACACACACACACACACACACACACACACACACACACACACACACACACACACACGGAGGTGGTTACTTTGGGACCTGGTAGGTCTCTGTTCCACCTTCTGAAATCCGCGTATGGAGATGACAACCAACACCACACACACTCCCAACATTATGGATTAAAGCAATAGAGACCCACAATCCTAACGCATACCCGTGAAACCGTGCTGGCCAGATTTGACATTACCAGGACTTGTAGTGCATCTTCTGGAGCATTTTCTGTGCTTGAATAATCACCTTAACAGGTGAGCATTGGCATTTAGGGAGCTTGGCCAGGCCCGGTTAATAGGAAAATACAGAGCACGTCAAAATGAAACCTTTACCCGAGAGTTTGAACTCTGCTTGCAATTTACACGAAGAGCAGCGATCTTTACAAAATCTCACAATACGTGTCTCCAAAACAATGATGAGAAGGCTGTCTGACTTCCAGCAGCAAAGAGTGACAGATTAAGGAGTCTGTTTGTTCTAATCTTATGGGGCTTCATCCTCTATTGGGGGGGGGGGGGAGGGGGGATTCAAGTAGAGAAGCACATGTAATGGATTTGAAGGCTTGGCATTAAGTTTGTGATGTTCCTCTCGTAGGAAATAACTGACTCGGTTCCGATTTTGTTTTGTGCTTCGGAATGCTTTTGTGATTACGTGAGCCTGAATTTTACTTTAATTTAGGGCTGTAGCCACTTATAATCCATTGATAACACCCCGTCACATACCCCCTCTCCCTCCTCCACACACACACACACACACACACACCCACACACACACACACACACACACACACACACACACACACACACACACACACACACACACACACACACACACACACACACACACACACACACACACCTATGTTTACTCAATAAATTCCATCACTTTACTACTGTCATTTCTTCCACAACCTCAATGTCTTTCTTTCCCCCTCCCTCTGTTATAGGACCTACCCCCCCACCCACCCCCATTCCCGATGCATGTATGTATACCAATTGGTGTTTCCATATGACGAATGAAACGAGTAAAATTATATATGTATATATAATACAGATTAAGACTGTCAAAAAAAACTCCTGTAAAAACCGTGGTGGCTGTTTTTCCATTCGATAAGTCCACGCACCCCACCCATCCCCTCACTGGACCCATTTGCTGTCCACATCTTGGCAACCACTTCTCATGGCGTGGCACATGTGACACTTTCCTTCCCATCTGTCCAATCTTTGACTGGACAGGTCGGTATCGCACTGTTACGCCTCAAGAGTTGTAAATCCTGGCAAGCGTTTGAAGCCTTCCTCGATTCGCTCGCTTTGGCCTACAGCCACGGCATGTGCTTGCCAGAGTCATCATGAGGGATGATGGACAAATCAACAAAGCTCAAAGTACGATCGAGCGCTTATCTGTGCAGATTTACACAAATGGAAGTATTTCTTCCACCTGGAGACTACTCCAGATGCTCTGATGTGATAATGTTGCAATCCCGTAAAGGAGTTGGTATGATGTGACGGCCCATTTCAACTGCTACGACCGACTGAACTGACGGGACATGTTGGAAACTCTCGTCCAACCAAGATGCAGGAAAGTCACATTAAACCATCGATCGTGACTGCTGATTTGAGGAGAACACTTGCTGTACCCAGTCAACGTTGTTAACCCTCGCCACTTGAAATTGGTCTCGATGTCTTTGAAAATGCTGCTCACGTTTGAGAAATGTCACGATGCGATCTTTGTTGTTCTAAAGGAGGCTGTGGTCGCTGAAATGCATTGAAGGCCTAAATGTTTATTTGTGTCCAAACAGGTGCTGCATACTCAATCCTTGCTTAGCCCAGCAGAACATGCACAGCAGGTGCAATCGGCGGTGGCTGCGTCTGGCTGGACTTGGCCTTATCAGCTGCGTATTGTTGTCTCTCTTGCTCCTGATCTTTATTGACAAGGAAATTTCCAGCTTTGGAGAGGTGAGCCTTCAGATGAGCAAATTCGTCAGATTTCATCATTCCCCCCCCTCCCCCCTCACCTCTTCATTCAAAAAAGCTTTCAGTGTGGAATACAAATTATGTGATATGGGCATGTTGGGCCAAATAACAATCTGTTCCTCTTTTTTTCATTTATTCATGTTTTAAACAATGTCCATTCAGATGAGGCTTGCCTTTGACTTGACAGAATTATCGCCTTTTAATTGTTTTAATTTTTTTATTGATGAACTCCCTCCGTCTCTCTCCCTCCGTCTCTCTCCCTCCGTCTCTCTCCCTCCGTCTCTCTCCCTCCGTCTCTCTCCCTCCGTCTCTCTCCCTCCATCTCTCTCCCTCCATCTCTCTCTCTACCTCTCTCAACCTCCCTCTTGTTCATTCATTCTTTTGATTATTGTGTACAACCTACTGCCCCACTTTCATTCCATTGTGTTTTTATTATCCATTACCTTGCTCATCCAAGAGCCTCAATCCTGTTTAAAAATAAGTAATTAAATTAATATGGAGGAAAAAAAGAGGGGGGAGGGCATTTTGGATAAGATTTCCTTTTCCATCTTCTACACAGTTGCTTTATTAATATTGTCCTTAGCTTCCATTGAACAAGAGGACGAGCTTGTAGAAACAACCACGAAGAAAGTGTAAAATTGGTCCTGGCCCTCATGCACACAATTAAGGAACTTGTTTTCAAATGAGTTTTGAAATTACAACTTCGCATTTGGAGAACAAAAGTCCATGGAGATACTGTATATTCCTCTTTTGTTTTTTTGTCAAACACAGCAAGAGAGGCTTGCGAAAGAGATCCTGATGAAACAGTTGCACTCGGGAAGGAACGTTTGGTCATTCCGCAACCTCACCGACGCAAACCTTCCTTTGAACATCACGTATGAGCACCTTGCTGGATTTCTCCTCCCCAGGAAGAGTATGTGAGATTGTACACGTCCCCTCTGATCAGTCGTAGTAATCATGGACTGTGATCACTGCTATCTAATACATATCATTTTGCTTGCACACCACAGGCTTGTGAGAGCAAAGTAATTAGCTAAGATCATGATACTCTTAAAGGTACACTTCTGAATTGCCTTTACATCATAATTACGTCGTTATCAGTTTTCATTATTTGGGATGATTGAAAACAATTAAAAATTTCATATCAGAACCCATTAATTAGGTCGTTTCAAAGTTAACCCCCCCCCCCCATCCCACCCAAAAAAAATACTCAAACCTCGAGGCTTCCTTTAGCTAATCTGCATTGCCACCATATGTTGAAGCACTACAAGTTGTTGTCACTTGTGGGTCGACTGTTGAGGGTGTGGTCATTCAATAGAGTGACAGTTTCGCTTTTCCTAGAGATCAGTTTTTAAATACTCGCTTCCCTCGGAACCTTTCTCATCATCGACGTAGACTTTGTGAAGTTCCAGGCCGTACAGCCAAACCATTTTTTGCGTGAGGAAAGGTTCAGGTATTCTGTGTCATGGCACACAAACTTTCTTTGAAACCCATGACGAGAAACTCAGGGACGTGAAAAAGGTCATTCTTGTTTACATGTCCACCATGTTGTTCCACCTGACGTTACTCCTGATAGGCCCAAGGTAAGCACGGGCTACAGGCACATGTCTTGTATCTCTGGGATTAGGATAGCATGTTGATTTTTCAAGTATATTCCCATGAAAATATTGCCCAGGTGGTAAGTTTCTTCCCTTTAATACACACATACCCCCAACCACCCGATTATTCAGGAACCTTGACAGTTACGGTGGCAATGCAATTCTTGGAAAAGTCTCAATGTAAGTCCCATGAATTATTTCCACCTGTTGTTGGGAGTTTTACCACCTGAACTACCATATTCCCGTGAGCACACTTGCATCCTGCTTCTCGGTGTGGCGTACACAACGTATACAGTATATTTGTCGAAGCCAGGTGCTTTCAGAATCAATTTCTCTCAGCTCGAACCTGATGTGTTTGCAAATAAACAGCGTGCAGTTTAGCCTTCAGTATGCAGTCCACGCTCAGAAAATGGTGAAAGCTATTAAAGGGACAAGGAGATCGCGTGTATCGGCTAATATGTTGTGTGGAATTCAAACCCCTTTTGTGTATTTTCTCTTGTTTGAGGAAGCAATTGGGGAGCGTGGTGGGCACGACCTGCGCCACCCACACTTGTGTGTCTCTGAGCTATTAGGTGGAAGAAGAAAAATGACTTGAGGATGGGAAGAGTGACAGAAGGGAAGAGCCTATTTTTTTTTTTTTCTTCTAATGGTACACCTCTTTAATGATGGCTGATCATGGGAAAGTCATTTATTTGTTTAATGCCGCTTGCCCACACCATTTCCTTGTTTGTTTTCATTTGATGTTACAAGTCTTGGGAGAACATCTATGTGTTCATGCAGATAAACACTCATAGATGTGGTTTATTGTTGCTGTGAAAGTGCAAGGCTGGCCTGTTTAGGTTTCCCATCTGAGCACTTGCCTTTTATAGCTTGTTCCGAGGTACAAATGCAGTGTTTTTTGTTCCTTTGTCCATTGTCTACTCACGTCTTGGTACGTGGGTATATTCAGCTTCGTATGCAAAGAAACCTTGACACAGGAGGAGGCCATTTAGGCCCATCATGACTGCCATATCCACACCATGTTAACCTGCTCAATAACATTTTAATTTTCTTCTCTTCTTTGTCCTAACCCTACCCTTACCATTAACCTAATATAACCTAACATCCACATTTGTTTAAAATCTACAGTCAGGGGGGTCTTACACATTGCCTGCACGAGACCAAAACGTAGAAGGAACGGCCAGCTTTACTTGTCTTTCCAAAGCAGGCAATGTGCTCCGCTGTTCCTTTTTGTGTCACTAATTGAGAGTTCTGGCTTTTTCTCTGGATACAATGCAGACAACTGTATGTCAGAATCTTTGTCTCTCTCACATACAATGTTATTCGCCTCCCTACTTTCTAGACATATGTTACATGCTCATTTGGTGTTCAGCTCTTCTGTGAGCCTGGCATATAGCAAATACTTTATAAGGCTGATAAGGCCTTCACCCCCCCCCCCCCCCAACACATTTTCTGAAGTGATGCTCAACTGCATGAAAAGTCTTGACGAAACATTAAATGACATGAACTTGTCTACATATTCCAAATTAGCAACTAAAGATTTGTCAAAACACACTCCGTTTGTACGTTTTCTTGTAGAATCTGATTTTGTGATCAGAAAGTATCTTACTTGCATATTTAATGAGCTAATTAGCATATTCATATAATACTGAAAATGACAATTACTTGAGCTCAGGAAGTTGGTAATGTGGGCATTTCAGTCTTGTGCCATTTGTGTGGAGGAAAAAAAATGCTGAATCCTTGACTTCTTTAAGATACATGCGGGATCAATCAATGGTTGCCTGACGCCCGTTGTAAGAAAATTGAGCCTGAGAGACTCCCCCCCCCCCAAATCTGAACCAGCAGCTCAGTACCATAGCCTTCAAATCCATCTGCAAATTATTCAATGGACCGGACTCGACAATAAGTGCCTCAATCCTTGTAAGCTGGATGCTGGTAAACAGTATTATGTGTCCAATTATGACAGACTTCGATGCAGCACCTGCGAATGTTCTCAAGTTTATTCGTTGCAATTGTAAAACCTCAAATAAAAACACCAGTATGCAACAAACCAGTGCTCATGCCACAATATGGTTTAAAATGTGTTCCAGCATGTGGGGATTGGTGTGGTGAGGTGTGCTTCAACAAGTCAACCACACAAATTGAAGATGAGGATGAAAATGTCAATGATGTTATCTATGATGTTCCATAAGAGTGTCTGCTTATTAACCTCCGCCATCGAAGATCGGAGGTTACTGTTTTCACCCCCTTTCTGTTTGTTTGTTTGTTTGTTTTTTGTTTGTTTGTTTATTTGTGAACAGTATTACGGAAAAACTCCTCGACGGATTTCGACGAAACTTGGTTGGGGGGGGGGGGTTAGGTATGGTCCAAGGATCATGCCATTAGATTTTGGACTTGGTCTCCCCACCCCAAAAAAAATTTAGAGAAAAAAATTTTTTTTTTTTGCATTTCTACATGTTTTAAGTGATTTCCAACCCCTCCCCCCAAAAAAAAAAGTTGTTAGAGAAAAAAAATTTTGCAACTTTTTTTTCAACAAAATTTCGATTTCTTTTTTTTTTTGCATTTCTACATGTTTTAAGTGATTTACAACCCCCCCCCCCCCCCCAAAAAAAAAATGGAGACAAGAACTATAATTCTGTCAGCACTGTTGACATCATATTTAATGAATAAGATTCACTTGAGTGACCCAGCAGTATTGGCGGTGGAGGTTTTGCACTCTCCCGAGTGCTCCCCCTCGAGTTTAAGACTGTAAAGGACATTTTATACAAGTTTAGGATACACGTTGTTTTCATGTTTAATGATTATTTGTTATTGATGAATCTTTAATGTTGTTTTTTCATTGTTCATGTAGAAGTTCATTTAATTTATAAATATCTTTTGAAAGTTTGATTATTATTATTTTTTAACAAATGCGTGCTTTGTTTGTTTGTTTGTTTATTTATTTATTTATTTATTTATTATTTAATTTATTTATTTTTTTAAACGAAGAAGTAATATTGCTTATAAATCTTAAATGTAGTGTTTCATTGCTATAATATTCAAATTTGTGCCCATTTTGATGAAGCCTGTTGATTTCTTTGTTCGCAAAGATTTGCAATTGAAGTAATGAAAGCTTTGAATTTATTGGGCTCCTAATTGTGTTGGTCCCCCTCCCCCCTCCCAATGGTATTTGCTGATTACTCCATATCCCTATCACTACCTATTTTTCAGAGTTCCTGGCAGTAGGCATGTCTTCAATTCACCGTCGTAAAGGCAGCTACCTGATGCCAACCCTGACTTCGGTCTTTGAGCAGCTGAGCAATGAGGAGCTCACTGACATCATCGTCGTGGTGCATCTTGCCGACGAGAACATGGAATGGTGTCGCAAAACAACCGTTGCCGTCGCCTCCAAGTTTGCACCACACGTGCTGCGTGGTCGACTTCTCATAATCCATGCACCACACTCTGCGTATCCACCTCTCAGAGGTCTCAAACGAAACTTCAATGATCCTCAGGTTGGTGAACAGAGCCACATGTTTAACCGTCTTTTCCATGTTGTCTCCATTCATTAGAAGTATGAAAAATCCTTTGATACTTTCAATCCATTAAATTGTATTTATAAGTTGTTGTGTTGTGGATTGTAGCCCGGTTAGTGCTCCCATATGAGCACATAGCTCATTATGCTGGGATCCCAGGCTCACATCCAATATACTGTGTTCAAGCTTCTCCATGAGCCTTCTTCGACATTGCAGTAAGTTGTTTTGTTTTTCCAAATGTGTATATATATATATATGTATATATATATATGTATATATATATATGTATATATATATATATATATATATATATATATATATATATATATATATATATATATATATATATATATATATATATATATATATATATATATATATATACCAGGTCTGGTGTCATTTCACTTCTGGTGTTCATGCTACATTGTATGCCCCAGTTAGAATAGGTGTACCATATCCCTGTGTGTCATAAGAGGCGACCAGGGTTGCGTCAGGAAGGGCGTCCGGTGTAAAAACCTCTGCCAAATCATTATGCGGACAACAAAACGAATTTCCATACCGGATCGGTCGAGGCCCGGTTTACCAACGACCGCCACCGGTACTGGTGGTCAGCAGGGTACCAGTGGAAATTGTGCTACTGCTGGGCGAGGGAGGAGAAGGAGACTGGGAAGGCGAGTCCGGAGGCAGTGGGAGAGGGGGAAGGGTAGAAGTGTGGAGGTGAGAGTTGGAACTCTGAATGTTGGGACGATGACTGGCAAAGGGCGAGAGTTGGCTGATATGATGGAGAGAAGAAAGGTGGACATACTGTGTGTGCAAGAGACCAAGTGGATGGGGAGTAAGGCCAGGAGCATTGGAGGTGGTTTCAAACTGTTCTACCATGGTGTGGATGGGAGGAGAAATGGTGTCGGGGTAATTCTGAAGGAAGATTATGTCAAGAGGGTATTGGAGGTGCGGAGAGTGTCTGACCGAGTGATGAGTGTGAAGTTGGAAATTGAAGGGGTGATGATGAATGTCATCAGTGCATATGCCCCGTACCCCACAGGAAGGTACTTGGTGTGACATCTGGACAGAGGAAGGAAGATAAGCAGACTTGGTGGTGGAACGAGGAAGTACAGGAAAGTATAAGGAAGAAGGGGTTGGCAAAAAAGAAGTGGGATAGTCAAAGAGATGAAGAAAGTAGGCAGGAGTACAAGGAGTGGCGGCAAAAGGCAAAGAGAGAGGTGGCAAAGGCTAAGAAAAAGGCATATGATGAGAAGTTGGATACCAAAGAAGGGGAAAAGGATTTATACCGATTGGCAAGACAGAGGGACCGAGCTGGGAAGGATGTGCTGCAGGTTAAGCTGATAAAGGATGTAAATGGGAATGTGCTGACGAGCGAGGATAGTGTGTTGAGAAGGTGGATGGAGTACTTTGAGGAGCTGATGAATGAAGAAAATGAGAGAGAGAGAAGGTTGGAAGAGGTGGAGATAGTGAACCAGGAAGTGGGGTGGATCAGTCAGGATGAAGTGAGGACTGCTATGAAGAAGATGAAAAGTGGAAAGGCGGTTGGCCCATATGATATACCAGTGGAGGCATGGAAGTGCTTAGGAGAGATGGCAGTGGGGTTGTTAACCAGATTGTTTAATAAAATCTTGGAAAGTGATAGAATTCCGGAGGAGTGGAGAGTAAGTGTACTGGTTCTGATTTTCAAGAACAAGGGTGATGTGCAGAGCTGTGGAAATTACAGAGGGATAAAGTTGTTAAGCCACACCATGAAGTTGTGGGAAAGAGTCGTGGAAGCGAGGTTGAGAGGAGAGGTGACGATTTGTGAGCAGCAATATGGGTTTATGCCAGGAAAGAGCACCACTGATGCAATGTTTGCTTTGAGAATGTTGAAGGAGAAGTATAGGGAAGGCCAGAAGGAGTTGCATTGTGTGTTTGTGGATTGAGAGAAAGCTTATGATAGGGTGCCAAGAGAGGAGTTGTGGCATTGTATGAGGAAGTTGGGAGTGGTGGAGAAGTATGTGAGGATTGTGCAGGATATGTATGAGGACAGTGTGACAGCGGTGAGGTGTGCGGTAGGAATGACGGACCGGTTTAAGGTAAAAGTTGGATTGCACCAAGGATCGACTCTGAGCCCTTTCCTGTTTGCAATGGTGATGGACAGGTTGACGGACGAGATCAGACTTGAGTCTCCATGGACTATGATGTTCGCGGATGACATCATGATCTGTAGGGAGAGTAGGGAGCAGGCTGAAGCGAGCCTTGAGAAGTGTAGGTACGCACTGGAGAGAAGGGGAATGATAGTCAGTAGGAGTAAGACGGAGTACATGTGCGTAAATGAGAGGGAGGGTGGTGGTATGGTGCGGTTGCAAGGAGTTGAGGTGGGGAAGGTGGATGGGTTTAAATACTTGGGATCAACTGTCCAAAGTAACGGAGAGTGTGGGAGAGAAGTGAAAAAGAGAGTGCAGGCAGGATGGAGTGAGTGGAGAAGAGTTGCAGGAGTGATTTGTGACAGAAGGGTAGCTGCAAGAGTGAAGGGGAAAGTATATAAGACGGTAATGAGACCAGCTATGTTGTATGGTTTGGAGGCGGTGGCGCTGACAAAAAGACAGGAAGTGGAGCTGGAGGTTGCAGAGTTAAAGATGCTGCGATTCTCGTTGGGAGTGATGAGGATGGATAGGATAAGGAATGAGTATATTAGAGGGACTGCGCAGGTAGGACGGTTTGGAGACAAAGTGAGAGAGGCGAGATTGAGATGGTTTGGACATGTGCTCAGGAGGGAAGCGGAGTACATCGGGAGAAGGATGCTGAAGATGGAGCCGCCAGGCAGGAGGAGAAGAGGAAGGCCAAATAAGAGGTTCATGGATGCGGTGAGGGTGGACATGCGGGTGGTTGGAGTGTCAATGGAAAATGTGGAGGATAGAGCGAAATGGAGACGGTTGATCCGCTGTGGCGACCCCTAACGGGACCAGCTGAAAGAAGAAGAAGATATATATATATATATATATATATATATATATATATATATATATATATATATGTATGTATATATATGTATGTATATATATATATATATATATATATATTTTTTTTTTTTTATTTTTTTAAATATACAAAGTATGTCTGACGCTTCAGTCACAGAATTGGTTTTTTCTCAGGATTATCCATCCCTGAAATGTGGCCCTGTTGTTAACTCACTGTAGTTTGGAGTTGTATTGAAAGTGCAGGGCACGAGGTGACTGTTACAAAAATAACACAGCAAAATTTACAAGACACCTCTCCATCTTGGGGATGAAAGTCATTGTTGGAAACGAGACTGGACCGAAACTATAGCATACAAATGAACTATGATTTGATATATTTTTGACTAATTAGCATTTTAGTGAATAATATCCTTTCCAGCTTTAATAACCAGTTTCCCAGCAGGGACAAGAAGAGACCACCAAGTCCACGGTGTGCGAAATATAACTTTCAAAACTATCATTGGAATGGTGAAGAAGTTGCTTGGTGAATAAGTTTGTATAAAGATGGAAAAATAACTAATCAGAAAAATAAGAGTTAAGTAAAGTGATGTATGAGTATTAAGTCACTCGCTTTTTTTTAGGAATCTACATTTTGCATTTATGATGAGACAATTGAAAGGGAGTTCCTCATTTGGAGTTTACATCTCATAATCATATTCTTCTTCTTTAAGGACCAAAAGTATTCCCACCTTTACAAGGAATTGAGGCGCAGGAGGAGGCCAATCGGCCCATCATGCCTGCGCCACACCAATACCAGATTTAATCAATCCGTCTCTAGCCCCTTCCCTTCGTGTGCAGCCTTTTGGCTGCTACACTGTTGCTCATGTTGCCGACTTCAGAAGGATGACAGGCTGAGTCAACCCCCTGGTGTTAATTCAGCGGAAAATAGGGCTTGAACTCAGGACCCTAGGATCCCAAGCCACAACCCTAACCGCTAAGCCAATACCTTGTGTTGTGGGGTTGGACAGGGAATGGTTCTGCTCCAAGTCTTACACACACCAGCTTTCCAGGCCTGATGAACGCAGCAGGAATTTGAAATTTAGCCAGGGTTTCTGCGATAACTCGCTTGCTCTTCACCAAAGACACCGTGGGATCCTTAACGACTTTGCCACCAGTGCAAGCAACATTCCGGCTTGATGTACATCCGAGGGACGGCCAGATTCAAACCCAGGTTGGACAGCTCAGGGGAAAGCTTGCATACCTCTCGGCTATCATGGAAGCCCAAGTTTAGATGTCCTCAACGTGCAAGATTTCAAAACACCTTCAGTACCCTTTGCATTAACTCCAATTTTACACCACAGCCTGTAAAGTATTTTGATAGTCATCTTTGATGCTCAAATAATTGATTCTGTAAAACATTTGTGTGGCTTCTGGAGGCTGCTGAATGTGCTTTTTAAATTCAGAATTTTTTTTTTCTGAAATAAAACACCTGCTCACAGGATGGCAAAGTCACTAAACAAATCGCTTCTGTACACTTGCTCTTAATGTGTTTATTAGGAAAGTGGACTTAACATAAATGGACGCTGTATCATTCATCTTTGGTTGCATTGCCTGCAGGGAGAGCTGGGATTAGTTCCACATTCTATGTTTTCCCATTTATCATTGTGATTCGATGGGTTTGCTTCATCTCGTTGTGTTTCGCTGCACGTCTGCTCGTGGCTGTTCCAGCCATCAGCACGCATGCTAATGCTAATATCTCACAATTACTGTTTGCTTGAGAGGATTTTGATGTTATTGTTGTTGTTGGGATTTTAATTGCTTTGTCCTGGAGCTGGATTCAGCTACTAGGTGCAATCGTTCGGTCGTCTGCATGGTTTAAATAATTTCTCACAAAAATAATAAATAACTGACTTTTCGATGCATCGTCTCTTCCTTCCAAACTCCTTTCGCCTCCCTTGCCCTTCTCTTATTTGCAAGGCTTTGAGTTGAATTCAAACTTTTCTTTCCAAGGCTTTGAGTCGAATTCAAACTTTGGCTTACACCCCTGGAAACTTGGCACATGTGAAGTACTCCCCATGGGAAACAAGTGATTTCTTTTTTCCTTTGATGATGTCATAGGTGGCTTCATTATCAGAAATGCAAACAACGAATGCTTTATCCGATCAGTATGAAAATGTTTGAGGGTCATCTAGGGCTAAATTGTATGAGGGGAAAAAATGGATGACGTCCTCAGTCACATGGTTCGGCAGCCATATATATATTTTTAACATAAAAATCTTCAAATATCTTCTTTTCCGAAACGGCTGCACAGATCGAGGCAAAACTTTCCAGGTATGATCACCTATCCATGAGGAACAAAAAGTTTTCCACCGATGATGTCATAGGTCACATGGTTTGGCAGCTATTAATTTTTTTGAAGAATAAAACTTTAAAAATCCTCTTCTCCAGAACGGCTTGACAGATCGAGGGGAAACTTCACACACGTGTTCCCAAACCTTTGAAGATATTGGTGTGTTCACACATAATTAATAGGTCACATGGTCTGGCAGCCATATTGGATTGAATGAAAAATCTTAAAAAAAATTTTTTTTCTCTTTAACCGCTTCATCAATCAATGTGAAACGTCATGATATGTTTTAAATTTCTACCTGATCATACGTATTGTCTGGCAGCCAGAATTATTTCATATTTTGAACTGTGTTCAGGAATTTAAATCAAACTTGGTCCAAGTCTGTATAATGATGTAATAATGTGGGCAGAGGCATATCTGGAGACGTCACAATGTCAGAGTGCTCTTCCAGTTTTACTCTGTCTCCTTGTCTGGCAATCAAACATAATTGAAAATAATACCAAACGGGAAACTGAGTTGTTTTTTTTTTTTTTTTAAGGACATCAAAAAGGACACAAACAACAGGCATGAATCACTCATGTGATGTGCTAAATAAGGTGGTGTGAAAGACACTGCAGCGACGGTAGTAAACTTCCAAATTTTTTTCTCCAACCTTTATAGTCTATCTTCTTCTTCTTCTTTCGGCTGCTCCCGTGAGGGGTCGCCACAGCGGATCATCCATATGATCCGCATAGTGATTTGGCACATGTTTTACGCCGGATGCCCTTCCTGACGCAACCCTGGTCGCCTCAACCTTTATAGTCTATATGTCTTTCAATTTGTTAATCTCTCTTAAACACTGTAGAACACAAATCACGTTTTTGACACTTTCAAAAACCCTTCCATTGAGTAGTACTTGGACAAAATATTATGGCATTTCATGTCATCTCGACCAATCAAATTTGCACCCATGTCCTTGTTTTTCAAGGGGTAAGGTGTTCTATGAACTCTCTAGTTAGAGGATGCAATTGGATCATGCGATTTATGATGACTTAGCCACGGTTTCAGACAGATTAAGTAAAGTAGTTCATCCCTTCGATATGTTAACTTCAGTTCACACTAATTTCAGTTCTTAAAACTTTGACTAGAGTCTGAAGTAAC
>NC_140965.1:9577312-9579812 GCF_056783735.1 Eptatretus burgeri | reverse complement strand
GCCTGCTGGTGATGGTGAGATAAGGTTACCTCCACTATCCCTAATGCACCGTGGTACAATTTCTCCCACTCATCTCCATTTAGGCACAGCAGTACAACTCCTGGAATTTTTTTTTTTTTTGTCATTGATTTGAAAGTGCTGAAACTTGGACAACTGTTTGTTATTGACGTGGAATGTTCCGTCGTTTTTTGTCACTTTTTGAATCAATTGCTATTAAAGCAAGGTTATGTTGTGAACATTTTAAAGATTAAAAAAAAAATATTCCTTCATGCTTGTTTGACTTTCCTTAATTTCCTTCCTCCACCTCCTTCTTCATGCGCAGCGCAAGGCTGCGAGTAGCATCATTGGCTGGGGGCACTGCAATTCCTCTGTACACTGGTACTCCAGTGTATTGGTACCAGTACACTGGCACTCCATTTTGCCAACCACAGAAGGATGATAGGCTGAGTCAACCCTCCCTTGTGTTAATTCAACGGACTGACGGGCTTGAACTCAAGACACGAGGATCTTAAGCCAGCCATTGAGCCGTTAAGCCAACACCAGGCTTGAATTTCCTTCCGAATCCAGCGGTATGAAATACCTTTGGTTTCCTCAAAGCTGCGATATTTTGTTCATTTATTGTCATGATGCTGTTCACAGTGGTGTGTGTGCATCTGATATATAAACGTGATTTTTTTCAATTGGTTTCATACATGTATGTTTCCACAGCCACAGAACAATGTGAATGTTTCCAGTCAATATACCGCACAGACACTCTAACCAAGTAAAGGTTTTATCAACTTTATCATACAAGTGCCAGAACTCGATCAACTTAATGCAGCCAGTGCAGCACTCTATGGGCTACATGAGTGCTGATGGTACATCATGTTCCATTTTAGCAGCTTATTGACCCGTTATCGTCTTTGTCCCTCTTCAATCCGAAGGTTTCCTATTGAATATAAAATGCCATTCTAATCTATCTCCAATCACTCGACACAGCTTCATCATTGACTTCCTCATCCGTTCCATCGTCTTATCTGTCTATTTTCTTCTTTGCCATCCTCTTACTCTTCCTCCAGCAACACTATCGGTTTGTGTTCTTTAAAAAAAATTTTGAAGGTTCGGGTGAAACACAATATGGGTGAAAAATTTTGGTCGCCCCCTTTCTACAGTGCCTCCACAAAATTGTGCTGCCAAATGGGATGCCATATATCTTCTTCTTCTTCTTCTTCTTCTTCTTCTTCTTCTTCTTCTTTCGGCTGGTCCCGTTCGGGGTCGCCACAGCGGATCATCCGTATGATCCGCATAGTGATTTGGCACATGTTTTACGCCGGATTCCCTTCCTGACGCAACCCTGGTCGCCTCTTACGATACAGGTATAGCATACACCTATTTTAACCGGGGTATACACTGGCCCAGTACACTGGTACTCATTTCGCCAACCTCGGAAGGATGACAGGCTGAGTGAACCCCCTGGTGTATTAATTCAGTGGCCCAACGGGGATTGAACTCAGGACCTTTTGGATCCCAAGCCGCTGCCCTAACCACTGCGCCAACACCAGGCTCATAAATGGGATGACATATATATATATATATATATATATATATATATATATATATATATATATATATATATATATATATATATATATATATATATATATATATATATATATTGTTGCGGTATTCGCGCCCGCCGGCGTGCTGACGGCCACGTAACTCGAATCGCGGCACGTCGCCCACCGGACGGACAATCCAGTCGTGACCCTCTCGGACTAACGCCGGGAACCAGTCACGGGTGGACCTTTCAGTCTCACCGCGATCGAGCCAATCAGCCCCCGCGTGGGATAGGGTTGCTCGCCAAATTCGACCTACCTAAGTACCCACGCGGAGGGTAGACCGGGCGATCGCACCTCGCCGCAGGTCGACTTCGGACACGGGCCACTTAAGCGACCCGTTCCGTACTATCAGAATAACCGAGCGGTGTTATCGTCGACCTCGACGGTTCGATTAATTATCGGGCGTATTCAGCCCACTACCAACCCTTTACGTGAAGCAAGATGAGGATTCAATGGGAGAAAAAGACGAAGCGAAGCGGGAGAACAGTTCAATAATAAAGCACATTTATTCGCGGCACACGGGAAGCACACATTCAATTCCACCAAAAGCACACAGAAAAGACACAATGCAATTTACACAAAAAGCAAATATAAAAGAGAAAACACAATGCAGAGCTAATACCGACTACCGAGCACACGGCAACACTTATACAATTCTACCTCACAGACGGCGCCGACAACACATACCCAAAACCAAGGAAAAGAATACCCCCAAGAATGAGGCGGGCCTGAGGCCGAGACCGGGTCGCGCCTACCCGTCTGGTGATGAGACGCGGAGCGGCGATGGCGCCTCACTCCGCGGGCCTCGCGGACAGTGTCTGGCAGGGGGTGGGAAAGGGGGCCCCTTGGTCGCACTATCTCAGCGCGGGGGGAAACAGGAGGGGGTTGCTGATGCTCGGGGT
>NC_140965.1:9564812-9572312 GCF_056783735.1 Eptatretus burgeri | reverse complement strand
ACCACTTTAAACAGATTCAGTCGATAGGGTGCGCCACAAGCACCAAGGAACAAGGAACAGGAAGTTCTCTCCACATCCGGTGGGAAGAAAAAGGAAAAAACTCTGACAGTCAAAACCCACAGTTTGCATTACTCTGTCATGGCTTCAAAACATACACTAAACAGCATTGCATATCATAGACTCGCGTGTGATCACGTGACAAATACCAATCACATTTCTATCTCATCCTCTTGAATCTGCATATGAATCGAATTTCACACCTAAAGCAAAGGCTCGAACAAAGACTCAGTATAAAGATATGCCACCCCCCACAGATCGAGTGGAGGGGGGTCTCGCACAGTGTAGTTTGCGACCTTCGCATGGAAATACAACGCCAAGAATGCATAACATGCCGTTTCAAACAGACCCACAGCTCAACTCAGCACGAGTTAAAATACCGTCAAAATCCCAACAGAACACGTTTCATTGCAGTGAATATTGGACTCGCACAAGTTTCATTTTTTACTCTCAGTAACACATGCATCTCAATGCAAATCACCAACCACGCTCCCAGCCGGTTAATCATCTCCTGCACTCTACAAAACGTTTCGTGCAAATCATTGCATTTACAAATCTGAAAAACCTCCACACAATATAATATAACAACCTCACTGCCAACAAACTTCCAGTGAGTTCAATGAACAAAAAGTAACTCTTATAACTCTTACAAACAGGTAACTTATAATATTTATCTATTTTAACCCTATCTCGGCGCCTCAGCCGTGTCCTCGGCCTCTCTCTCTCACAGCCGGTCCGTATCAATGCAAACATGTGGCATGTCGCTTCATCATTCCCATTTAATTACGCATCTGGCTCCTTAACGAGCCTCTTCTTGTCATCTGACTCCTCTTCTTCTCCAGCACTTTTCTAAAACAACTACAGTACTTATCGTTCACTTTAAAACGGGCTCCCTCCGCCGGATCCTCTTCTGTCTCTCAACAAAATTATCTGACAATGAACTTTTCTTTGTTCGAAATGCGTTATCTGCTGAGAGCGCTCTCCCTTACCTTCGCTCAAGCACTTGTCATTCCTCCAGGCACTGCCTCTGGCAGATTAAGCACCTCCGGTCATGAGCATCGCACCAACGTCGGTTCGAATCCGAGTCACGGCACCATCTGACATGGATTTTTTTAAACCCACCTTGTTGTGATCGATGTCCTCCTGAAGGATTCTAACTGGCCGATTGTGGAATCCTATTTGACTTCAGGCAGAGTTTAACGTTTGTCCGATTTGGTTATAAAATCCTACAAAAACCCGATCGACACTGATAAAACTGATGTCCACACAAGTCCTTCCTTGTGAAACAATTTTTTTTCTAATTAAACACGATACACTTCTCACCCTCGTACAATGAACTTAAGAATCCCCATTGATTGCAATATTATTTGGTTCTATTTCATTTATTCTTACTTTAGTTAAGTTGGACCAACCCGATTCAATTCACCTCTACATTACATCAGGGAGTTTTATTCTAACTTGGTCAGTTCCAAGGAGTACAAGCCACTGAGATACTATACTTCCTCACGTGCTTGCACTGAAACAATTTACATTTCAAAGCATTTTATACTTTCTTGAGAGAGAGGTTAGGGGATATTCACCCAGACTGTAGACGTGTCCTTTAGATGAAAAGCCACTTCGTACATTTCTAAGCAAAGGTTCATTTATCAGCTCGGTCACTCTGCTCCAGAACAACACATTTCTTATCATTTAGGGCAAAAGTCTTTTGGCCAGAAATGACAGCCAATTCAACTTGCAGCATAAAAGTTACATTTCTGAAACTCCATTTGTTACAATTTAAAATACATTAATATAAATTTTCCCCCCACACTAGCATCCTGAAACTTTGCAAGCACACTAAGAAAACTCGAAGGAAGTTCATGATGAAAATTAGAAGTTTGGGTTAATTAAAACACCCCTTTTGAAGATAATTAATGTCCTTATTTGATGATATCCTTCATCAGGCAATCCTTGGCCACCTCGCTCTCTGGGTCTTAAGGCGTTTCTTGGGTACCCTCGCTGGGGTCTGAAGCCGCTATGTTTTTTGGCCTGCTCAACCTTGCCTTGACTTGGAATAGGCCGCAATGATTTCTTAACGATAAAGTTGGTTTCACTTTCCTCACTCATATTATCGAATGCATGTTCATCATAGCTACGAATCGCTGGGTACATTGCAATGCTTATAAATACCCAGAGACATCAGTGTTCATGGCTTGACATTTCGGGGGTCTCTGGGAGGTGTATGTTTCATGTGTGCTAATCGTGTACCAAACAAGCCATTTCTTTTCAACCGTTTTGTTGGAGTGCTTGCTTGAGCCACTTGGCGAGCACTCTCCAAGCTGCTTGGTTGTTCGTTTCGGTAAAAGTTCCCATGCTCTCAATGGAACATCGATTAGACAGACATATGTTTCCTCCTGTATTGGGCCCTGCAGTGCCATGCGGTGGGTGCCTCCGGAGGTGTCTCATCCGCTGAAAATGTGTAATTTTGTTTTGCAACCATAAAATTGATACATATAAAAACATTCCATATAAAAACAAGAAGGTCCATCCGACCACGTGTTTTCCGTAATCTGGATGTGAAGGCATCGAGCATAGATCGACATTTTGTGTTTTTTGCCTTGATATATTTTTCAATTGAATTTTGCTAATTTCCCAGTTGAATTCCTCTTTCAAAGAACTTTGCTTAAAGGGAAATATTTGTGTTTGTCGTTTTTATGTATTTTATGCATGTGTACGTTTATAAACTGTATTACCATAACGGAACTGTGTGTGTGTGTGTGTGTGTGTGTGTGTGTGTGTGTGTGTGTGTGTGTGTGTGTGTGTGTGTGTGTGTGTGTCTGTGTGTGTGTGTTGTTAGTTGTTATCTCCATAAGCGGGTTTCAGAAGGTGAAACAGATCCCTCCCAGGTCTCGAAGTATCCATTGCCATGCGTGTGCATGCGTTTGGTTGGTATCTCCATATATGGGTTCCAGAAAGTGGAATGGAACCCTCCTAGGTGTGTGTGTGTGTGTGTGTGTGTGTGTGTGTGTGTGTGTGTGTGTGTGTGTGTGTGTGTGTGTGTGTGTGTGTGTGTGTGTGTGTGTGTGTGTGTGTGTGTGTGTGTGTGTGTGTGTGTGTGTCGTTGATTGGTATCCACATATGAGTTTCAGAATATGGAATTGAGTCCTCCAAGGACGGGCTCAAAGTATCCAGCTTAATTCGGAAAGGGGTCACGATTCACGGACCAAGCTGTGAAGTTTTCTGTTTTAAAAGTTTTGTGCCGAGGGCTGTCTTCAGGATCGTGGCTGAACCCAGAACGGCTTCCAACTGTAGTTCGTTTGTAGTAATATTCCCAGGGATGGCATTTAATATCTCGGTGAGGTCCGTCCTCATCATTCCCTTGAGGTTCTTCATCATCACTGGTACAACTTTGTCATTCTTCAGCTTCCAGGATCTTTTCACTTCATGTTTGAGGTCTTGGTATTTGGTCATTTTCTTGATTTCTGCATCGTTAGTCCAAAATAACTGGTATTAAAGGCCCGGTCACACCTTGACGTTTTAGCCAACGTATGCCGATTTTTGAATTTTTTTTCTAAAACACTGGCACACGTTGAATACGTTATGGGTAAGTTTTGATAACATTGAGAGCACGCTGAAAAACACTGCCATACGTCGTTGTACGTTGGCTTTAAACGTTGTACTTTTTGGTTGTCCTCAAATTTTTTCATGCTTGAAATTTCACGACGTATGCCGGCGTATGACTCGCACGTTCCGCTACGCTGGCCACAACTTGTATGCACGGTCTGCGATCGTTGACAGACGTCAACACATGCTACTTGTAAGTTAATCATAAGTTGAGACACGCCGAGGTAATGTTTAGCGTACCCGAAACTTATTTCTAACCTATGATTAACGTGTTGTTGGCACGTTACGCGATCGTTGCCACACGTCGACAGACGTTACTTTTAAGTTACTCATAGGCTGAAAGATGTCGGTATAATGGATCTTCCTTGCGTCAGCGTCCACGGCCACGGCCAGGACACTTATTTGCAGCATTCTTCAAACTTTTCTTCGGCATGACGAGGATGTTCACACTTCGATGTCTAGCTTGGCTATGATTCCAATTGTCCATCGGCAGCGTCTATTTAAAATAGTCGAGTTTGAGCGTTTTAACACGTTCAGAAGAAACGCTTCAAATTTCAAAACCCCAGCGTCAAAAAAAAACAAAACAAAAAAAAAAACAAAGGCGAGTGACAGCAATTTAAATCGTTCATTGTAAACAATGAAAATAGCTGAGTGGTACCGTGTAAAAGTCGTTGAGTGTAAAAAAAAATCCAATTGTTGAGCGCAAGCGTCTACTTTCAATAGTGGGGTTTGAGCGATTTAGCACGTTCAATAGAAACGATTAAAATTTCCAAACCCCAGCGTCAAAAAACAAAGGCGAGTGACAGCAATTTAAATCGTTCATTGTAAACAATGAAAATAGCTGAGTGGTACCGTTTAAAAGTCGTTGAGTGTAAAAAAAAATCCAATTGTTGAGCGCAAGCGTCTACTTTCAATGGTGGAGATGCAGCCATTTAAATCGTTGAGTGGCAGCCTATGAACCTACCCGTGGACATGCGGACGCAAGGACGATCCATCATAACCCACACCCTCCCCCTCACACTCACCTACTACTGCCAACATGAACAAACTACTACTAATACTAATACTAATACTAATACTAATACTAATTCTAATACTGATACTGATACTGATACTGTTACTGCTGACATGGACATCGACTCAAAAAGGAACTCGAAAACACTGTTGGGTTCCCCTTTTATGAGCAGCATTTTTATATACCAATTCCCAAAACCGCTGGGAACACGTCTTTATATGGCAGTTGTAAGCTAGAAACACATTCATTTTTTTTTTTGTCGACCGGAAGACGTCATTGGAATACGTCTACATACGTCGATGTGTGTTGGGACTACGTAAAGAATTGGTTCAAAGCACGTCAAACATAAGTTAGAAATAAGTTTCGCGTAAAAAAGACATTACCGCGACGTGTTTCGACTTACGAGTAGCTTATAAGTAGCGTTTGTGGACGTGTGTAAGCGTCCACATATCGTGTGTAAAACTTATCCCCATCGCATGCGGAACGTGTGTCATACGCCGAGTACGTCGTAAAATTTTGAACATGTTTAAAATTTCTTGACGTACTCTACTTACTACGATGTATGATAGCGTACTTTAGCATTCTACTCACATATACCAAACTTACTCATACCGTATTTGACGTGCCCCCAACGTTTTAGACACATTTTTCTTAGGTCGGCATACGCTGGCAAGATCGCCAAGGTGTGACCGCGATGTTGTCACTTCCATTTCTAGGGCAGTTATGATTCGAATCGTTGTGCGTCAGCCTTTTAATAGGCTACGTCACGACATCGTCGGCGATGCGTGCAACGCACTATGCCGAAGTTAGACTATCGTTGGGCATAGGTTGTGTAGGCCAACAACAGGTTCAGCATTCGTTGGTATAAGTTATCTATAACACAACGAAACGTTCTGTGTCCATTACTAATATGTTATGCATACGACCAACTCGTTATGAATACGTCCGAATCTTTAAAAAAAAACATCAAAAGTTCAACGTCAGCCAGCGTTTTACGTACATTTTAATACGTTGCCATCGCTGGCTAAAACGTCAAGGTGTGACCGGGCCTTAACACCTCACTTAGCAATGCCTTCTCTTTTTTGTTTGCACCTGAGTATGATATCTGGTCGCAATACTTTGTTTTTGATGTTCACGCTCGATGCGATCAAAAGGTCATACATGAGAGGTCCTTCAATGTTTTCATTGAATGCTTTTGGACTTGGTTCATTTTCCCACAAATTATCTTGAACTTTTTGCAGATGTGCCAGCAGATTACTTTACAAACTCTGATGTGTCGTTGTGCATACAGTTGTTCTAACATGGTTTTTTTTTTCAATTATTTTTTTCATGTTCAGGCATGAAGCATCATATATCATTCGCTTTACGAGCCCCACCACCCCTCACCTGTCCTTGTTTTTTTTTTCCTTCCCCCCCCCACACCCTTTTCTCATTGTCCACTCCTTGCTCCCCCTCCATAATAAATTGCAGCACTCTCCTCTCACACCTCTCTCTCTCTCTCTCTCTCTCTCTCTCTCTCTCTCTCTCTCTCTCTCTCTCTCTCTCTCTCTCTCTCTCTCTCTCTCTCTCTGCCTCTCATTTTCACTGCAGAAGGGAGAGGTGTGTGAGAGAAACATTTGGTGAGTTCTCGCTCTCCCCACCCCTTCCCCCAGCTCCCCATTCTTCATCCTCTCTGCCTCCACTCCAATCTCTCACCCTTCACCTCTCCCCCCCCCCCCACCCCCATTATTGTCCCCGTCAACTAAGCGACGGGTTGTATTTGCTTGTGTGTACGTGTGTGTGTGTGTGTGTATGTGTATATATGTATATATATATATATATATATATATATATATATATATATATATATATATATATATATATATATATATTTATATGTTGACTGCTTTTGACGTTTGCACGTGGTACATGCTTGGCAGCCTCATTGGTATGCATTACTATCTACGCTATCGCTGATGATTCGCCAATAAGTGATGAAACCGGTCCGGCAGCTGAGGGGTGTGTAGCATTGGGATTCTCTTGTGTGTACTATGTGTGAACATCTTTATAGTTGTTGAGGAACTCTTGGAAGGGTTCGAAAAAACGTTTAGCACTTACCTTGCACAGTCTGCTTGGGTTGCTTTATGCAGCTACTTTAGCGAGAGGAGCATGGGAGTGGATCAATAATTTATATAATCCCAGCCAAGCCACCTGGGAGTGGTCGATTAGGTGAGAGCTGATTGGCTGTTCCCTCCATTCACAGGTGAGAGATGTGGGTGGGTCTATATATATATATATATATATATATATATATATATATATATATATATATATATATATATATATATATATATATATATATATATATATATATATATATATATATATATATATATATATATATATATATTGTTACGGATTCGCGCCCGCCGGCGTGCTGACGGCCACGTAACTCGAATCGCGGCACGTCGCCCACCGGACGGACAATCCAGTCGTGACCCTCTCGGACTAACGCCGGGAACCAGTCACGGGTGGACCTTTCGGTCTCACCGCGATCGAGCCAATCAGCCCCCGCGTGGGATAGGGTTGCTCGCCAAATTCGACCTACCTAAGTACCCACACGGAGGGTAGACCGGGCGATTGCACCTCGCCGCAGGTCGACTTCGGACACGGGCCACTTAAGCGACCCGTTCCGTACTATCGGGATAACCGAGCGGTGTTATCGTCGGCCTCGACGGTTCGATTAATTATCGGGCGTATTCAGCCCACTACCAACCCTTTACGTGAAGTAAGATGAGGATTCAATGAGAGAAATGACGAAGCGAAGCGGGAAACAGTTCAACACA
>NC_140965.1:9552312-9559812 GCF_056783735.1 Eptatretus burgeri | reverse complement strand
CTGTCCGCGAGGCCCGCGGAGTGCGGCGCCATCACCGCTCCGCGTCTCATCACCAGACGGGTAGGCGCGACCCGGTCTCGGCCTCAAGCCCGCCTCATCCTTGAGGGATTTCTTTTCCTTGGTTTTGGGTATGTGTTGTCGGCGCCGTCTGTGAAGTAGAATTGTATAAGTGTTGCCGTGTGCTCGGTAGTCGGTATTAGCTCTGCATTGTTTTCGCTTTTATATTTGCTTTTTGTGTAAATGGAATTGTGTTTTCTTTTTTTTGTGTGCTTTTGGTGGAATTGTATTTGTGTGCTTCCCGTGTGCCGCGAATAAATGTGCTTTATTGTTGAACTGTTCTCCCGCTTCGCTTCGTCTTTTCCTCCATTGAATCCCCATCTTGCTTCACGTAAAGGGTTGGTAGTGGGCTGAATACGCCCGATAATTAATCGAACCGTCGAGGTCGACGATAACACCGCTCGGTTATTCTGATAGTACGGAACGGGTCGCTTAAGTGGCCCGTGTCCGAAGTCGACCTGCGGCGAGGTGCGATCGCCCGGTCTACCCTCCGCGTGGGTACTTAGGTAGGTCGAATTTGGCGAGCAACCCTATCCCACGCGGGGGCTGATTGGCTCGATCGCGGTGAGACCGAAAGGTCCACCCGTGACTGGTTCCCGGCGTTAGTCCGAGAGGGTCACGACTGGATTGTCCGTCCGGTGGGCGACGTGCCGCGATTCGAGTTACGTGGCCGTTCGCACGCCGGCGGGCGCGGAATCCGCAACACTGGTGTCAGGAGTGGGATACAAATTCATCGCCCTCCTCACGGCACTGGTAACGGAGAACAGGAAAACAGGCTCTCCTGTCTCCGGCTAAATTCACGGGAATCGGTCCAGGGGTGAGAGAAGCGACCCCCGATTCCCTCCAAATTACGAGCGAGCAAATTAACCCTTCACGAGAAGCAAGATGGCGTCTCAAGGCGAGCGGGTGCCGGGTGGATTTGGTATGTGTAATAGTAATGTAGAATCCATGGCTCAGGACGAGATCACCGTGCAAGAGAAACCCGTACCAGAAGGTTGGGAAAGGCATCGATGCAGTTCATCTGGTCGGTTTTTTTATTATAACCCCACCGCTAAATGTAGTCAGTGGGAGTGGCCAGGGCAGGTGACAATACAGCACGTTATGGAACTCGTGCAGAGCATAAATGACAAACTGGATTACAGGAATGCCGAAATGAAAGAAAGGAACAACGAAATGAAGAGAAATACGCAACAAATGGAAAATAAAAAAATGGATGGAAACGCACTCGAAGCGAAAAACCAAATGAAAGAAATGCGGGGTGAGATGCAGAGCATGGGCATAGGCCTGCAGGCAGGCATTATGGCAATGGCGAGGAGCGAAACGCGGACCACGGGCGAGAAAATGGCGCTGCCACGTGCTGGGACGAACGAGCTGGGGGGGAGTGCAACGGCTGTCAGGCCCGCGGTCGGGCGGGCGAGAAAATAATTCGGGAGACGTGTAAGACGAGACACGAGGTAAAGAAGGTATTAGAAAAATTAAAAGAAAGCCAGGAGGAGACAGAGGAGGGATTGAAGGTCGAAACGGTGGAGTGTGAGAAAAGACTTCAAGACATGAAGAGAGTTGATAAGCTGGGACTGGAGGTAAAAACGGAGACAGAGGAACTGGGAAGACGGGTAGAAAACCACAAGCGCAAGCCGGAAGAACAGTTAGAAGCCAAAGCAAAGTCTGAGTGTGCGGAGATGAGAAAGGAATTGGAAAAGAAAGTTTCTGAGTTACAGAAACACCAAAACAAAGAGAGGGAACTACAAAACGAACTGAGAGTGTTAAAAGAGGAAAGGAAGAGAACGGAAAATGAAACTTTAAGAAACCACACTGTACAGATCGAACAGCTGGAAGCGAAGGCCAGACTAAAGAATGAGGAACAAGAAAGAGTAATGAAGGAAGAACGAATGAGACAGGAGAAAGAAATCAGTCAGTTGAAAGAAATGACGAGATTGCAGAAGGAGGAACAAGAAAGACAGTGGAATAGAAAACTGAAAGAGTATGAATTTGAAACTGAACGACAAAAGGAAAAAAATAGGTTTGAATACGAGGAGAAAGTAAAGGAGCAAGGAATGAAGCAGGAAGGAGAAATCAGGAGATTGAAGGACACAACGAGATTGGAGAGGGAAGAACGAGAGGAACAATGGAATAGAAAACAAAAAGAACATGAATTTGAGGTTGACCAATTGGAAGAAAAGCTGAGGCTGGAGTACGAGATAGACAAAGAACAGCGAATGAAACACAAACAGGAGATTAACCAAATGAAGAAAACCATGAAACTGGAGAAGGAAGGACAGGAGAGGAAACGAGGAAGAGTAATGAGACAGCAGCAAATGAAACACAAAAAGGAGATTAACCAAATGAAGCAAACCATGAAACTGGAGAAGGAAGGACAGGAGAGGAAACGAGGAAGAGTCGTGAGAGAACAGCGAATGAAACACAGGAAGGAAATGAGCCAATTGAAAGAAACGATGAGATTGGAAAACAAAAAGCAGGAGGAACAGTGGGAAAGAAAACAACAACTCTATGAGTGTGAAATTGAACAACTAAAACGGAGGGAGAACGAACAGCTAATGGGGCTCAGAGAGAAAGAACGACTCAGATGGGAAAGGAAAAGGAACCAGGAAGAGACAGAAAAAAGGAACCAGGAGAGAAAATGTATAGAGACACGGGAGACAGAAAAAATAGAGGAGAGACTGCACGATGAAGACGGGGTAAGTGACGCGCACACACACACACGGAGGTAGTGGAGGATAATGGGGGTGAGCTCGCGGAGCGTGCAGGGACCCGGTGCGAGCACCTGGATGGCCTCCTCCAGGAACGAGGGGAGGGAGTCTGCCCCCTCGAGGCGAGTCACGACCAGGTGAGTTCGGTCGTGCTTTGCGAGGTTGAGGGGAGGAGTGCTGCGAACGGGTGCACGGAGAGCTTGGGGGGTATAGAGGCCCCGGAGACCCTTGTGGGGACACAAATCCCCAGTGTGGTTGTCCCTGTGTGTGTGGTGCAAGGTGTGAGTGCGGCACCGTGTGTGGAAGCGACCCCGTGTGTGAGTGGTGTGGTGGCGATGGTGCCAGAGTGCGTGCTTCCCAGCACGCCGGGTGTGGATGGGGCACCGTGTGTGAGTGAGGCCGTGTGTGTGAGTGAAACGGCCAGTATGAGTGAGGCACCACGTGTGAGTGGTGTGGTGGCGAGTGTGCCGGAGTGTGTGCTTCCCAGCACGCCGAGTGTGGATGAGGCACCGCGGGTGAGTGCCCTCGCGTGTGAGTGAGGCACGGTGTATGAGTGAGGAACCGCGGGTGAGTGCCCCCGTGTGTGTGGATGAGGCACGGAGTGTGAGTGAGGCACCGCGGGTGAGTGCCCTCGCGTGTGTGAGTGAAACGGCCAGTGTGGATGAGACACCGCGGTTGAGTGCCCCCGCGTGTGTGGATGAGGCACCGCGGTTAAGTGCCCCCGCGTGTATGAGTGAGGCACGGTGTGTGGATGAGGCACCGCGGGTGAGTGCCCCCGCGTGTGTAAGTAGTATGGTTTGTGTGAGTGGTGAGGCACCGTGCGTGAGTGAACGGCCGTGTGCAAGGTCGCTGTGTGCCAGGGAGACCGTGTGTGTGAGAGAGCGGTATGTGAGGGAGATGTCGGTTGGCATGCGGGAGCACGCAGCCGCATCTCCCGGTGTGAATGTGATGGAGTGGACTGTGTGCGTCGAAACACGCAGGTATGCGTGTGTGGAATGGCGACGACGGCGACATGTGAGTAAAGAAAGCCGGGTAGCGGCTGTAGCTATTTCGGGGACCGTGCCGGGTTCACCCAGCAGTGAGCACGCGGTTCGTGCTGTGCAACGCACGAGACCACCACGTGCTCGCTTGCGAGAGTGAAGTCCCGGTCCGGAAACGCCAGCGGTGGATTTGCCGATCCCGCGGACGGACAAAGTTTAGGCAGGTAAACGGATTTGGACCGGACGGGTTCTCCACGCGATCGTGTGTGTTGAGCTCCAACGGGCAAAGCACATGTGTTCGCGTGGGGAACCCCTCGAGACGTGGGGCTTGTTTTTTTTATGCGCACGGTGACGTCATGGCTGCACGTGGGGTTGGAATCCGGCAGGAGGGGTATCTCTGCCGGATGGTAGCGTCCAAGGAGGGACGAGGAACACGTGCAGCTGCATGACGTCACGGCCAGGTGCAAAGTGCGCGAGCTCTGAGTTGCCGCGCAGGTGCTGCGCATGGAAAAAAAAAAAAAAAAAAAGCAAGCCTCACTTTCGGGTGTACAGGAGTCCTGGGCAAGGGGTGAAAGACCCCCTTACCCAGGGCACAGGATGGAAACTAGTTAGGGGGAAGGGTTAGCTTAGTTAGACCGACTTCATGGGGCAGGGGTAAGTCCTCATGGAGTCCGTGGAATGGATTAGTTAGAGGGATTTAGTGAGCTTTAGGTTGGGAAATAAAATGATTGATTTGGAGACCGTGACAGACTTGTGAATGTGTAGAGGGGACGTAGTTTAGCTACGTAGTGTTAAAAGGAACGTGCTACTAGTGTAAGGGATGACGTGGGAGCACGAGTTAGTTAGGGGATGTAGTTAGAAGGATGGCAGAGTTCAGCGGTGAGTGTGTTGAAGAGTTGTTGGTGAGTGAAGTGGAAGCATGTGCTTGGTGAGTGAGTGAGGCCAGCGGGTCTGTGTGTGTGGAGTGAATGGGGAATGCATGGTGCGATGAGTGATTGGGGGGAGGAGTGACTCCCGCCCAAGGGACCCCGGGGTCAGAGTAAAGTGAGTTAGCTGGGTTAGTCAAATTGAAAAATGGAGGTCGTTTTGCTGTTGGTGGGAAAGTAGGCTCGAGACCCATTTGGAGGGGTGTAGGAGCCCTGTTGACGGGCTTGGGAGCGTGGCTGCGAAAGGTGAGTGGGTACCCCGGGCACCAGGCTAGTCGGCCGCGGTAGGCCATGGGCCCATGGGGGGCCGGGATAGAGTAGTGGGCACGGGTGCGCCTGCTTGGTGCGGGGGCCCGGGGCGCCATTAGCCGCGTGGGCAGTGTTGTGGGCACGGGTGACCCTCGGAAAGGGGCCCGGGAGGCTGGCCTGCCACGTGTGCGTTTCAGGGGAGGTGCCATGGGGGGCACTCCCCGGTGTTAGGGAGCTGGTAGGCTCGGAGGCAGTGTAGTGCCCGGGGGTGCCATAGCGGGAGATTCGGCAGAGGGTCGTGCCTGCCAGAGAGAGCCACGTGTCCCAGCCAGGAGACCGTGTGAGGGCACGGAGAGAAAATTGGGGGGCGAGGCCCGAAATTGTAAGGACACCAACACAGGCGACGGGAATCTGGGTTGTTAGAACCAATAGTTTAAGCGAGAGGCGCTTGTTGAAAGCCCCGGGGTAGTTTAACAGTTAAATGGTTAGGGTAGATTAGGAGATGTACCCCTCCGCACCATCCATCCCCTCGCTGTCGTTGTGGGCCGCTGGACCCACTTTGGGTTAGATCGCCGAACTCTGGGGAGGCCATTCTGAGGCTTCGTTGGGCCTCGACACAGGACGTTAGCTCTCCCTTGTTCCCCTCCGGGAAGGGAACGTAGGGGTTGGGAGTAGGCTAGGTGACAGGATAGGTTAGCCGAACAAGGACGATAAAGGGGGTTAGGGGACGATTTATAGTGGGGAAGTAAAAATAAAAACAACAAAAAAATAAGTTGGGGCTAAATTGGGGTTTGACAAATTAAGGGAGTGGGTATGTACAGTGACAGGCAAAGGCGATAGGTGGGAGGGAGACAGGTAGGTAGGTCCGAGCCCGCCTTCCAAGTGGCCAGCACCACCGCACTCCCTCCACCAACCTCCACTGAACGGCAAAGGCTAGCCAACTCCATCGGCTGGCCGTGTTTTTCTTCGAGGCGGAGGCCGGCCAACTTCATCGGCAGCTGTTGTTTTGCTGCAAGGCCTGTGCCATCGGCTGGCCGTGTTTTGCTTCAAGGCCTGTGCCGGCCACTTCATCTGCAGCTGTGGTACTTCAAGGCCTGTGCCGGCCAGTTCATCTGCCGGCTGTGTTTGCCTGCAGCGGCCTTATTCTGCGGGCTGTGTTTGCCTGCTGCCTTTGCCATGCCATGCCCACTGCCCACATTCACCAGCCCCGTTCAATTTTTGCTTTGCCCCCCCCCCCTGTTCATTTCCATGTGCGCCAGGATCCGCAAGGCAACAGTTTGCAAGCTGCAAGAACTGCCCTGTTGGCAGCTACAACACGGGCCTGCAGTGGCGGCCCGTGCACCGTGTTTGTGTTCATCCATCCATTCGTTGTGCTCATTGCGTGTGCCACTTGAGCTGGCACGGAGACTGCGTTTGTGCAGCCCATGCACCGTTGTGGTTCACTGCGTTCAGTTCAAAAGGGAAGGCCTTGGACTGCGTGTGAGCAGCCAGCCACGTTCCCTGTCACCTGCATTGTTTGAGCCAGAGACTGCATGTGGGCAGCCTGGCTCCCTGCTAACTGCTTTTCTTTGCAGAGTTCAGTGATCCTGGGCCATGGTTTAGTGTAAAATTTGTAAGTTAAGGTAAGATGTACTGTAAATATGAGTGCACCCCCCGGCATGTCTGTCTAGCGCCGGCAATTTTATTTAAGTCGTCCGTATGAGTGAGTTTGTTTAGATAGTTACGCAGCCCTCAGGTTATTTATTTTGGGGACACGAATACCATGAATGTCGCACTCAGGGATCCGTAGGTAAAATGTACTAGGGGAAAACTACACATGATGGCACACGAAAATTTGACGACTCGGGACGAGTCTGTAAAAAGGGGAGGGGGTAGTGTTGTGGTTACCAAATTCGCAAACCACCATTCAGGTCCCTTAGGTGAGGTATCTCGGTAAGTGCATGTGTAGTTAGGCCCAAACCCGTTGTCTAGTGGGAATACATGTCATTTATACGTGCTGCGACTCTTCAGGATAGCCGTTTTTCTTTTACTATCTTTATTTTGGACCAACCGCCATGATTACCACCACAATCACAACATCAACCACCAACCACAACGCCGCTTCACCACAACCGCCACGACCTTCACGTCACACCTCGCAACCGTAGCATCGCCACCGTTCTTGCCCCGCTGTGGGTACCGGTGTTGGACTCGGGCAGGGCGCCCGAGTATATATATGTATGTATATATATATATGTATGTATGTATGTATATATATATATATATATATATATATATATATGTATGTATGTATATATATATATATATATGTATGTATGTATATATATATATATATATATATATATATATATATGTATGTATGTATATATATATATATATATATATATATGTATGTATGTATATATATATATATATATATATGTATATATATATATATATATATATATGTATGTATGTATATATATATATATATATATATATATATATATATATATATATATATATATATATGTATATATATATATATATATATATATATATATGTATGTATATATATATATATATGTATGTATGTATATA
>NC_140965.1:9529812-9547312 GCF_056783735.1 Eptatretus burgeri | reverse complement strand
TGGATCCCTTTAGTTTTAAAGCCCGACTTTACCGTGCACGCAGCAGTTAATAAAATAAAATTAGTATATAAATCCACCACTTTGCCTGCTCTTCTGTGCATGTCACATCAGTTCGGGGTCTGCGCAAACATTATAACTTCATTTTAAAATGTCAGTTTTTTTAACCAGATTTGCTTTGATTCCCTGCAGAGCACCTCGTGAAACCTCCAAAAATATAGACGCAGATCTGGCAGATGCTATAGATAGGCAGTACCTCTGTGGGGGAGTGTGAGGTCTTGCAGTGAATGCATTAAATCATATAGCTCAATGAAGCTGGTTAATTTCATCATTTCCCTACATCTTTTGTTCACTCAAAATTATTCTCCAAACAATAGAAAAAGATAAGTTTAATGTTTTGGAAATTTCACATTTTCTTGTGCATATATGGAGAAAGAGGGAACATAGCCTTTCTTGCTTAAAGTAAATAGGTACATCAGCTTAGTTATGACTCATTATTTCTTTAAATTATCAGATTTCACTCCAGATTTTGACACTTGTTTAGGCCGGACGATATCCGATCCTCAAAAACCGAAATAATATTTTGATGATTTACTTTAATTAGTCAGTGGCAGTAGATCATGGGAAATCGTATCATGTAATGCATGAAATCGATCCAAGCTCCTAAGTTGAAAACTATTGCACTTACAAAAGTGATGTGCACAACAATTTGTAGCTATGGTGAACAAGCATTCGATATGAGTGAGGAAAGTGAAAAAAAGAACTTCAACGTTAAGAAATTGTTGCGGCCTGTTCCAAGTCAAGACATAGTTGAGCAGGCCAAAAAACACGGGGGCTTCAGACCCCAGTGAGGTTACCCTGGAAACGCCTTAAGACCCCAGACAGCAAGGTGGCGGAGGATCGCATGATGAAGGATATAATTAAATAAGGCCGTTAATTATTTTCAAAAGCGGTGTTTTAATTAACCCAAACACTCAATTTTCACTCTTACACTTCCTTGGAGTTTTCTTTGCATGCACGCAAAGTTTCAGGCTGCTAGCTTTCATAGTTTTGGAGTTATGGAGGAGACACACACACATACACACACACACTGACATTTATTTGTATAGATTGTAGCTCTCCTTGAGACCTTTTTTTTAAAAATAAAGATAATGTCGTCGATGTTCCTTATGTTGTTGATGACTTCACCATCAACATTTGTACCCCCAGGTTATATTATTTGGTCGCTATGCGCTTTAATCACATTTTTTAAGATAAAAGATGATTCTGGTACTCTCGGCATTGATCGGTCAAATATAAGAATTTAAAAGGTCCATTCTCACCACTCGCACTCCAGATCACATCGCCGAAGAGCCCCGGCAATGCAATTCCGGTCTCGCCCTTTGGCCACGGACCGTGGGATAAGCCAAGGCGGGTTTATCCTTCCCTTACATTTAGCGGGAAATCGATTCTGAGGAGTAAGTGGATTCCGTCCCCAGGGCCGAAGAGATAGGGAGTGATGTGGCAAATTGGCATTCCATGAGGTGCCCTTCGCAGGATGGTATGTCACACCATGATGAAGTCGCTAATGAGAGTAAAACCTGCCAGAAATGATCATGGTAATTCGCTAATAACGCCTAATCACATTTGTAAAATAATAAATAGCATTTTGCTTTCTATATTATAGTTGGATGTGAAGCTTAGTCATCCCCTCGGTCATGTGATCTGTGAGCTGTGTTGTGTAGGGTGGGGTTGTATGGATGAAACACACTATTTGCAGGAGGTGTTGAAGTATTTTTTTTAATGCTGGACAACTTTTAATTTTGATGCACTGATGTGAAATGAAACACGCAAGCAAAATCCGACGACCAGCACATCCTCCAATACCCTGCCAAACTGCACGATCAATCGATCCTATGAAGAGGGAGGGAGGTCGTGGAGTTGTGGTGTTTTAGTGGGTAATGTGGAATAAGTGTGCAGAAAATGATGAATAAAAGAGCAAAGTGAATCGACTCTACCACTTTATAACATCAAACATTTAACACATACAGACGCACACACATATACACACATATGCGCATACATTTCATGGTATTACACACATACATACAGTTAGTATTTAACCCCAACAGCTCTCCTCGCTCAAAGAAGGTTGTGAACTTTGGTTCATAGATTCTCAATGTCTTGTAACTGATGTAAGAACACTGGAAGAGCAGTAATCCCAGAGCTGTGGCAGAAAGTGTGCACGTTTTCCTCGGGCCTTCATGCGATCCGTACCGAGAAACTGCACGCCAGATTGTGAAATGCTTTGTGTTATCCAAATTGTATTATCATTATAAATATGGTGAACACACCACACTTTCAAAATGATGTAATCCACCACAAAATGCTCAGTGCGTCGTGCAGAAACCCCAGGAAGCTGAAGAGTTTGTGGCGAAATAAAATGTGTTCGGGATAAGGATTGTAAGTTGGAATGGCTCTCCGAGCTTCTGAAAGATACTTGGAAAAGTACCTGAGATGAAGGGTTGTGCCTCTGCACAACGAAAGACTTGGAGAACTTTCTCGGCTCGCCGAACGGGTACTCACCTGCTCGTACTGCAAACCCCCGACCAGGTGGGCATGTGGAAGGTCGTGTGTTACACAACCCCCTTACGCGTCACTACCAGTGAATGGACTGTGTATCTGGATTCGGTTCTTCTGAAGATCGATGGGAAGGACGTACATGGGACTTGTGCTATGCACAAGATAAGTTTTAAAATCTTAGATTTACTCTTAATAATGCTGGCAGGGGAGGAGGGAGGGGAGCCATGGGAGCTGCGAGGGCTGTTGATAAAAATAAAATATCTTGTTTGTTTAGTTCCGAGGCCACAAGAGAAATTATACCAGAATTCTCCATCTGTTGCTGAAATAAAAGTTTGTGTGTGTGTGTGTGTGTGTGTGTGTGTGTGTGTGTGTGTGTGTGTGTGTGTGTGTGTGTGTGTATATGTGTGTTTATGTGCATGTGTATGTGTGTTTATGTACATGTGCATGCATGTGTATATGTGTGTTTATGCGCATGTGTATGAGTGTGCATGCATGTGTATATATGTTTTTGTGTGTGTGCGCGTGCATGCATGTGTATATATATATATATATATATATATATATATATATATATATATATATATATATATATATATATATATATATATATGTGCGTATGTGAATTGTGTGTGTGTGTGTGTGTGTTTATGTGCATGTGTATGAGTGTTTGTGCATGCATGTGTATGTGTGGGTGTGTGTGTGGCGCAGCTCCACTACGAGCCTTATATCCTTTGGAAAAATATAATTACAGTGGACAGATCTGAACACGCAAGTCGTGCTGAGATCTTTGAGAACACGCAGGTTCATTGTTCAGCACTGATGTGCCTGTATGTGGAGTTCATACTTTGCTTGCATTGGAAACCGAACTGAGATAAGGGAGATTACCACTCTTGATTCACTGTCTCATCATAAACCGGGCAGAGTCAACTGGGTGGGCACCTTCCACAGTGCAGACCCCCTGGTGGTGATATCAGAGCCTGTCATGGCTGGTTATTTTCCTCTGCTAACAATTGATTGGAGGGATGCAGTGGAATATTATTTTGTGGGGATAATCACCCCGCTATCCCTGCCCCCACTCCCACCGATGACATACAACAATGAGGAATTGTGTTTGGTTGTGGATAGAGCATTGAAAGTGCCGGTGCAAATTAAAGGTGCAACAGATAGGTTTTCAAAAAGGTAGATTATGTGCCTGCTACCTTACCAAATTCAGACTCCCGACATTAATTTGGGGTGGTGAAGCACTGTAAGCTGCATCAGCGACACGACACGGTTGTGTCTCCGGATTCATGCAAGCAGAAGGCCGGTGTTGCACACGTAAGAAAGAAGGCTCATGTCCATGCCGTGAAAGCTTCAGGAGGCAGGAGACTTGTTTTGGTCCTCACTTTAAAGTGTACCTTACCTTACACTGCAACAAGTGGGCCACACCACGAAGATTCACCGATCTCACGGCATCGGCTGCCGTTATGGTCAAAGTAATAAAGTACCGATTAATCGGTAATTGTGTGATGTTTGAGATTCACTCATTGACTGTAGATTGTGTTTTGCAAAAACTCTGCTTTGATTCTTTTAAAATGCTCAACATATCTTCAACCAACTCTTCCTCCATTCATGCAGCTGCATCGTTTGAATTGAAGCTGAACTTCTGTGGCAGGAATCGATTCGAAGGTGAAAGTGTGTGAGTGTGGGTTTTTTGTGGAAATCTATTGATTGATTAAGGGGAGTATCGAGTTGAAAGATGGCCACAAGTAGCATTAATGGGCAAAGCTGACAAAGCTGAGTAATAAACCAACTAGTGGTCCTTGTGGCCAAACTGCCCAAGTCCCTCAACTGAGCCAGTGTCACAAAGGAATGATTGTTACGTTTTAATTTTGGGCACAGATTTTTATTTTTTCTTCCTTTGATTTTGTACAAATTAACAAATTAATTTCTCGATCTCTGTTTATTACCTTTCAACTAGAATGATGATGAAAACTGCTCCTTTTGGTTGTCACTGTCATTGGGATAAAATTGATATCACGGAGATGTTCAATCTTATCTTTACGGTAAGAGAGCCATTTGTCTGAGTGTCTGTCTGTCTTTGTGTGTCGCCATTTTTCTCAGAGATGGCCAAACTGATCTTGATCAAACTCTCAGAGTTTCACCAGTGAGTGCTTGGGAGCGTTTTAGGTGAAAAAAACTATTGAAGATTTTGAAAGAAAGAGTTGGATTTGTTTATGTATTTTTTTTTATCACTTTATAGTGTCAAAGCCTTTGTAACTTTGTGAAAGGTGATACTAAATGATCCCAGACTCCATTCCTTAGTGGGTGAAGGGAAGTGTTTTAAGCCTTCATAAAAATAGGGGAAAAAATTGATTTATTCGAAATGCCAATTGGAGTAGAACAGCACCGGGTACCCCTGCAAGTTGTCGATAGTGTGCATCTATTCCCACAAGATCTTTTAAAAGTTTTTCAAGCAGTTATTACATATCGGTAAGGTAGGGGTGGTTGGAGTGTGTTGACTGAGGACAGAGGGAGGTGGAGGAGCTGTTAGGGTGTGTCCCACTGTCTATGGCCATATCTATACTAGTGTGTGTGTGTGTGTGTGTCCTCCATAACTCCACAATCCTGAAACTTTGCAGAGTGAAAATTGTGTGCTCGTGTTAATATAAACACCTCTTTTGAAGATAATTAATGGCCTTATTTAATCATATCCTTCACGATCCTCGGCCACCTCGCTGTCTGGGTCGAAAGGCGTTTCCTGGGTAACCTTGCTGGGGTCTGAAGCCGCCATGTTTTTTGGCCTGCTCAACCGTGCCTTGACTTGAAACAGGCCACAAATTTATTCACGATAAAGTTTTTTTTTTCACTTTCCTCACTCATATTATCGAATGCCTGTTCATCAAAGCTACGAATCGTTGGGTATAGTGCGGTGCTTATAATCGCGATGCAGATGTCAGCGTTCATGGCTTTATTTCATTTGCGCATATGAATAACCGAGAGAATCTCTTAAACGAAGCAGAATTACAAAATGTAAGCTCCAGATTTGAAAGTATTAGCATTTCTGACTCCTATAAAAAATAGTTGATTTGTCCATTGGGCATTTCCGGGTGCATAGTTGTATCGACTGCAATTGGTAATCGCTTGCAAAGCCATGTGTTCTGCTGGGGTGCTTGCTTGAGTGCTTAAGCCACTTAACAAGCAGCATGGTCCAGTTCATGTCCCAATCGGGAAGTACAGTCGACAGTTACTACAAGGTAGAGGTACGTATACAGCACAGATGGACGTGGTACATATGAGTACATATGGCTCCACCACACGTCTGCCATCCCTTTCTCTCACATCTCGCTGCCTCCACTCCCCCCCCACCTCCTCACTCTCCCTCCCCCTCCTCACTCTACCTCCCTCTTTATCCTCTCTCTTTCCCCCTCTATCTCCTCTCTTTCCCCCTCTATCCCTCTATCTTCCCCTGTCTATCTCTCTAAAGTTCCTATTGCATTGCATTTGATATAATAATAATAATGAATTATTTTAGTGAGGTAAATACTTCAATATATCTTCTTCTTCTTTCGGCTGCTCCCGTTAGGGGTCGCCACAGTGGATCATCCGTATGATCCGCATAGTGATTTGGCATATGTTTTTGTCTGTTATCGTGCATTTTCACCTGCTTTGCTTTGTATCATGGATTGAAGGAAAGGGATGGATATAAATCAGCGTTGAAAAGAAGACACATATAATTATTAGATGCAGATTCGAATGAAAGGGAGCGCCACGCGTCCCGTACAGTCTTCTGGCAATCACATCGTAGTGATCTTCACAGGCGACTGCCTGGGTGCGGTGCCTGCTTTGATTTGTGTCATGGGTAAAGGGAAATGTTTGTTATGAAAATCAGGATTGAATGGAAGATAGAGATATAATTAGACCTCGCTATAAGACCCACGCAACGCACTTCATCTCGTAAACCCATTAGACATGAGGGGAAGGTCTGACTGCATGAAGACAAACAAAATAACTACCTGGGGATCACTGTATGTTGGGTGCCGTTGCCTTAGAGGCATGCCGTTTTGCAGAACTGAAATAATATTATCATAAAAAGTGATGTATGATTAAAGTTATTCAAATGTAGTAATACTTGAAATAAACGTAATAATTAAATAAGTTTGAATAGGGATATTACATTGCTGTGTTGACTGACTGTCGAGACACAACTTTGAGGTTGTGGCTCCATTTATGTTGAGTAATCTACTGATGTCGACAAGTGACCAGGGTTGTGGATCCACTGTTTGGAGAGGTTCTGGGCTGAAAGGATCGAAACCTCGATGAAAAACGGTGCCCACCTGATGATCCGGGCAGTTGGAAAATCAGTCGATTGCGTATACGTTAAGGTTATAACTTGAAATGAAATAACTTTTGTAAGTACTTATCAGTACCTAATGTGTGTGCGTGCATGCGTGCGTGTTGTCTGGCTTTTTTCTTGAGACGATGGTGCAGTAATTGGTCTTTATTTTGGTTTTCCCCTCTATCTCCTTACTGCCCCCCCACTCTCTCTATCTCTGCCCTGTTCCCCCCCTCCCTTCTTATTGTCCCCATAAGCGAAGCAATGGGTGGTATTTGCTGATATATATATATATATATATATATATATATATATATATATATATATATATATATATAAATATATATATATATATATATATATATATATATATATATATTGTTACGGCTGTGGAAATTCGCAGAACACCATATAGGTCCTTAGTTCAGTTATGCCGATAAGTCCGTGTTCAGTTAGATTTCCCCACCGTTGTTTAATGGGAATAATTCGTGTCACCCGGGCTGTGATCTTTGAGTTAGCCATTTTTCTTTTACTATAGTTATTTTGGACCAACAGCCATTACTACCACCACAAAGCGCCACCAACCACAACAACCACGATCACCACAACCACCTTCTCGTCAACCGCCAACATCCCCTCAGACAATGAACAGCGGCCTTCACACCAACCACCTTAACCACCACCGCCCAACCACACCACCCTCACTACCACCACAAAATGCCAGCCACGCCACCATAACGCCAACCACACTACCACCAGGTTGCCACCTCAGCAGGGTTGCGAGAAGCCTGACATTCGGCGGGAGAGAATGGACGATGGCCTCACCCCTCCCCCCCCCCACTCCCAACGAAACGCACATGCGGAAGAGACGCGGGGAGGCAGTTCTTAAAACAAAAGAGCCAGGCCGATCTCTCCTGGAATTTTTCTCCCCCACGCGCTGCGAGGGGAGGGGCGATGGGCCATCGAGATAAAAGGGCACGCGGAATGAGAGGTCGTGTGTGTGTGTGGGGGGCTGTCGGTCTGGAGGTCTGGAGGTAGTGGTCGCTCTCTGCCTGGGTCAAAGTGAGTCGGTGGAGTCAGTCAGTCAGTGGAGATCTGGGCTCGTGTCGGAGTGCGGAGTGGTGGGTAGCCGCGCTGGAGCCTGGAGTCCAGAGTTCCCGCAGTCAGTGGGCCGCTGGAGAAGGACCAACGAGAGGTCGTGTGTGTGGGGCTGTGGGTCTGGAGGTCTGGAGGTAGTGGTCGCTCTCTGCCTGGGTCAAAATGAGTCTGTGGAGTCAGTCAGTCAGTCAGTGGAGATCTGGGCTCGTGTCGGAGTGTGGAGTTGTGGGTAGCCGCGCTGGAGCCTGGAGTCCAGAGTCCCCGCAGTCGGTGGGTCGCTGGAGAAGGACCATCGAGGGTCGCCCAAGGAAGTCACCACGAGGGTGGAGGTAACTTGCAACGGTCTCGCGGAGCCTCTGCGGTCTACACGGCTCCACGTTATAAAGGCCTATGGGTCCAGTCTGACCCCTTTGTCTTTGAGGGGGTCTTTCCTTGTTTCTTTGAATGAATGTTGTGGTGCTGAGTCCAATAAGTAGAATTGTATAAGTGCTTTTGAATAATAAATAATAGACGGTTGTAGTGCGCTTTGTCTTGCTCACGTCTTGTCCCTTCCCGCCAATTCTATTGCTCGATTGTATACGTGTGTAAAATAATAAATGTGCTTGTTTGAATGTGAACCCGTTCATTGTGTCCTCTTTCCCCATTGAACTGCTATCTTGCCTTCGGAATAATAGCGGGCTTTTTAATAGCCGATAAAAGAATTGGGTCCAGTGAGGTCTCACGATAATACACCACTCGGTTATCCCAGAACGGAACGAACCACTTCAGCGGTTCGTGTCCAAGCAGACCTTGCTGAGGTACGGTCTCTCGGTAGTCTGCCCGTGTGAATACTCAGGTATATCGATAATTCGGCGATTGACACTGTCGCGCGCAGGTAGAGTGTTGACTCGGCCGTGGTGTGCGCTTGGAGCACACCCGTGACTGGTTTCCGGCATTGTTCCGGTAAGTCGCGACTGAATTGCCCGTCCGGTGGGCGAGGCGGCCACGATTCGGTTTAAAAGCGGTCGTTCACATGCTGGGCGTGCGGCAAATTCGTAAATATATATATATATATATATATATATATATATATATATATATATATATATATATATATATATATATATATATATATGTCGAGATCAGGGTTTGCAATCAAGCAATGACTACACCAATCGTCGTAGAGAAGAGCTTTTAATACGCACCAAAAGTGTACACGAGAATAGAAAGGCACAGAATACCTACAGTATACCAGCTCAGTCAAACTCTGGCCTGCAAGCAGTTTGGTTTACTTTATATATACTTTTCCTGCTCATCTGTTTTCATGATTTCCCCAACTTCCATCAGCTTTATATTTCCTTTCTAAGATATCGTTTTCTTTGAAAATAACAACACCCCAGCAAATATTCTCTCCTGGCCTGACAAAGCATTTATCTTTTCACAAGCAAGAAGATCTGTTATTGATCAGGCAGATCTTTATCACAATATATATATATATATATATATATATATATATATATATATATATATATATATATATATATATATATATTATCGTCTCATTCTACTGCAAGATGTTCCCTTTTGAACTATACCAAAACAGTGCTGATTTATGATTGGGCTTCTCCGAGCCCAAGGCTTAAAGAATGTTGTTACAAGGGCCAACAAGAAAGCCAGATGTTCAGCTGCACGACAAAGAGACAGAGACAGAGACAGAGACAGAGACAGAGACAGAGACAGAGACAGAGACAGAGACAGAGATAGAGACAGAGATAGAGATAGAGATAGAGATAGAGATAGAGATAGAGATAGATATATATAGACGACTTGCTTTGATTACCAACAGTCAAAAATGGTAGCTTACTGAGAGCATCTTAAATGCTTTGGCTTCCTCTATTAAATGCTACATTCAATTTTAAGAAGAGGTAATCCTATTAAAATGGCTGCTTTCATCTTGGGAGCTGTTCAACAGCTCCACATTTGCCCCTCTGTTACTTAGAAACATAGTGGAAAAGGAACACCACAATTATAATAATTTTTTTAGAGATGGGATCTTGATGGAGCGGCAAGGTGGTAAAAGTGAGTCTCCTCCAGAAGTGGCACACTTTTATGAGTAGCTCCAAGTGGGTCATAACGTCACGAAAGCTCCGCCCGCACTTTCTAGCTTCATAGAAAAGCCCCCCCTCCACCATCCCGACCAGCCCACCAATACCCCACCCCTCTATAGAATAGTGGATACATTTCAACAATTATAACTTGAATATAGGTCATGAGGAAGCAAAAAATTACCTTTCAAAAACAACTCACACAAAAATTATTTCACACACACAAAAAGATACATATATTTTCAACTAACTATGGTTCTTTATGAACAAGAATATAATTTTTTATAAACAAGTCAGAATTAGCAAACAAGAATATAATTTTTATAAACAAGTAAGAATATATTTTTTGCTATATATCGTGTTCTTTATGAACCAACAAAAAAGAATATAATTTTATAAACTGAAAGCCAGAGTGAAAGAAAATTTTAAAGAAAAGTCCCAACATTTTCCAACAAGGCAATGTTTAGATAACATTTCTTTCCATCTTCGTCATCGGTGTGAGCAAGTCGAGACACTCATCCAATGTGAGTGTAAGCAGTGGGTCAACAGTCCCATTAAGTTCACAGTACATTTCAGGGTCTATGGGTTGGGGAGGAAAAACAGAGTGAATTATCGGGGAGGGTAGAGATGGTGGAGGTGTTGGCAGCGGTTTGACCACAGCAACCACAGCAGGCTTCCCCTTGGACCATCTCCAGTTTTGTTGTTTTCTTTGCTGCAGAAGAACAATGTCTCACGCACTCCCTGATTAGATTTTTAATACAAGTAATGACAACAATCACTGCTATGAAGATCATGAGCCCTATAAACAACCAATGGATTATCCAGGCTCCCCAACTCCTCAATATTCCCTTCAACCAAGATCCCATTGACCATCCCTTGTTAAAATCATGTTATTTTGCACCTTCAGCTTTAATTTTTTCAGCCAAATTATCAATTTCTTCTGAATTATCTGGAATGTATGTGCAGCATTCCACACCTATAACCGCACACGTCCCTCCTTTTTCTGCTAAAAGCATATCCAGAGCGATGCGGTTTTGCATCACGGTTGTCCGTATAGCTACCAGCTCGGCACTCGTTTTGTGAAATCCTTTGCTGGTGGTATTAGCAAGCTTTTCCAAAGATGCTGCCAAATTGATAATTTCCCTTGCAATTTTGCCTGCTCCGTAAAAGGGGAATGCAATCATGAGAAACCTCTCAACTTCTGAAATGGCTCTTTTCGATCTGACCTGTGGTACAAAGGGTGATTGGTCAGCGATCCGAATCCTGGGTAGTATAAATCCCCAAAAAACATGATCCCCTCCATCCCACTGGTAGCCATGAGTATGCCTTATACCCACACACAAAATATGTACCATTTAGGGGTGCCTGAGGTTCAAGGAGGTTATTTACTTCGATTTTTACAGGTATGGTTGTTCCATTAATTCGCCCTTTTATGGTCACCATTTCATCCCCATGTCTCGCATAGTACTGGCATGTTGATTCTCCTAAATGGGGTCCCCCCCTTGTCCTCTAACTAGACAAATCAATCCAATTTGTTTGTGCATGAGCTGAAAATGTGGGGGGTACTTTTCTAATCCCTCCCCCTTCTTCAATCCATCATAATTCGTTACTTTTATTGCTCTTGCCGGGCCCTGTCCCACAGCCTTTTGCTTAATAGTTCTGTACTTAGGGTAATACCAATGCTCATAGTTCGTGCAATTATAACCCCCCTTCTCCCAATTACTTTTTATTTCTATTATTCTACCTTCCACTGATGCCTTCTCTACTTTAGTTAAAACTGGTCTATCTTGTCTACGGACTATGTACCCACACATGTTCTCCCCCTGGAGGGGAACTGCAAACAAGGGTAATCCGTGTTTTGAGGAATGTGGAAGGTGTGAACACACCCAACACTCCCTTTTGTACATTGTCCTAGCGTACTGTAGGGATAATGCCAGGTAAGTGTTCAGTGGATGATCAGTCAATTCTTTATGTAGGATTAGTTCTCGTCTCTTTCTTTTACCCATAGTTCTCTCATCATCAGTTTTTCCTTCATTATAACGCATGCAGCTCGTATTGTAAAATGCCCACGTGCATCCAAGTGCACAAAAAAATACAGTCATGGTAAGATAGGTGTTGTTCATGTTGTCCCTGTCTCTGCTGGTATAGCCATTTTACAATGTGTGGCATGTATCCAAGCCGTCTTACCCTCGCACTTTACCGCAGTCGGAGTAGTCAGCAGTACCTGAAATGGTCCTTTCCACCGAGGTTCCAAGGCTGTTTTCCTCGTGAAGTGTTTTATCAGTACGTAGTCTCCTGGCTGGAAGGCGTGGTACGGCTCTTCCACTGGTTCGGGTAGGGCCTCTTTTACCCTTGTGTGTATCGCCCTTGCGATCCTGCAAAGCTGTTTACAAATTGTCAGCAAGTTCTCGTCCATCATTGTAATATCCAACTTATTCATGTTTGTGGGGGCGGTCACAGGCAACCGCATTGGCCTTCCTATTAGTATTTCATGGGGGGATAACCCTGTTTTCCGGTTTACTGTCGATCGCATGCTCATTAGTGCCAAGGGTAATGCCTCTGGCCATTTTAACCCCGTCTCCATTGTTATTTTAGCCAGTTTGTTCTTCAGTATTCCGTTTTGCCATTCCACAGCACCTGCTGACTCTGGGTGATAAACACAATGAAATGTTTGTTTAATTCCCAGTGCTTTACACGCTGCCCGTATTATTTCCCCCGTAAAATGTCCTCCTTGATCGTGAGACACTTTATGAGGAATGCCAAATCGGCAGAAAAAACTTTTTAACAGGTGCTTCACCACGGTAGCGGCATCAGCCTTTGCACATGGGTACGCCTCTACCCACTTAGTAAAAATGTCTACCACTACCAAAACATTGCTGAACCCGCCTGATGGAGGCATTTTTATAAAGTCTATTTATAGGTACGTGAACGGTCCCCAAGGGGCTGGGTGAGCTCCCAGCACTCTTGTTTTTCCCTCCTTCTGCTGGTTGTTTTTGACATATTTGGCAACTCTTACACACCCCTTCTGCTACTCCCCCAATTCCTGGTGCATACCAGGATTCTTGCACCTGTCTCACAGTCCCCCTCTTGCACACATGTCCATTTAAATGGGCCATGCGTGCAAGCCACGGTAGGATTTCAGTAGGTGCTATGACCTTTCCCCTATTAGACCATAGTCCGTCTGCATCCATTGTCCCTCCTGCAGCTTTCCATTTGTCACGATCATCCAGCGATGCTGCAGCTTGAATTGCAATAATATCTGACAAGCTATACTGATGCAGTTTAATTTGTTCCTTCGGTAGTTGTGCTGGCATTATCAAAGGAATAGGCAGACTAGCCGCCTCTTTTGCAGTTTTATCCACCTTGTCATTTCCTTTGTCTATATCCGTAGTGAGTTTCTGATGTGCGCGGCATTTAATTACCGCGACGTCCGCTGGTGCTGAAATACTTTTTAACAGCTCAGAAACTAAATCACCATTTTTTATTGGTGTTCCTGCAGAGGTAAGAAACCCTCGCATTTTCCATATCGCACCTTTGTCATGTACCACACCAAAAGCATAGTTAGAGTCAGTGTATATATTTACCGCGATGTTGGCAGATAGTTCACATGCCCTTATCAGGGCACACAGCTCCGCCTGCTGGGCAGAAAAATGTGCAGGCAGGCGTCTTGCTTCAATAACTTCACTATGGGTGCACACGGCGTATCCTGCATGCCCCGAGCCGTCTCGGCCACGATAGGCCGAACCAACGATGAACAAGGTGAGGTCCGGGTGTTCCAAGGGTTGATCCTTGAGATCCGGGCGCACGGTGGATACTTCTTGTATTGCCTCTGTGCAGTCGTGAGCATCGCCATCGTCTTTCGTTGGCAGCAAGGAAGCAGGATTAAGAACATTACATCTCTCAATCTGCAAATTCGGCTGGTGTAGGAGAGTCGTCTCATACTGCATCAGGCGTGTGTTGGTTAAATGTTGTGTTTGCTTTTGGGTTAATAAAGCCGCGACACAGTGAGGTACCCTTAGCGTGAGGGGGTGACACATTACGATCTCTGCCATGCGCTTAACTGCGTAGCTCGCTGCGGCCACTGCTTGCAAACAAAGAGGCAACCCAAGTTCGACCGGGTCCAGCCTTCGGCTAAAATATGCAATTGGTCGCTGGTGGTCGCCGTGGGATTGTGTCAGCACAGCCTGCGCAAATCCTCTAGTTTCGTGAGAGTAAAGGAAGAATGGTTTCTCATAATCTGGCAGCCCCAACGCTGGAGCCGTCGAGAGTGCCACTTTTAATTTGGTAAAATATTCCCCCATAGTCTCAGTCCACTCAATTACATTGGGCTGGTTTTTGCCCACCATAACATACAGTTCCTTTGTCACAATTGCATAATCAACAATCCACTGTCTACAGTAGGTTGCCATACCAAGGAATTGCATCATCTCTTTCTTTGTGCGAGGGCATGGCACTTCTGAAATTGAAGTTATTCTCCCTTTATCCAATTCCCTCTTTCCTTGCGAAATGTGGTGTCCCAAATACTTAATCCTTTCCTTGACTAATTGCAACTTCTCTTTATTCACCTTGTGGCCTTTTCTTGCCAATGCCTGGAGCAGCTGCAGCGTATCTGTTTCACACGCTGCTTTGTTTGGGGAGCAAATGAGCAAATCATCCACATATTGTAGCAGCACTGATTTACCCTTGAAGACAACATCTTCTAAGTCCTTATGTAAGGTACGCGAAAATAATGTTGGACTATCCGCGAACCCCTGAGGCAAAACAGTCCATGTGTATTGACGGCCTTTATACGTGAAGGCAAATAAAAACTGGGATTTTTTTTATCAATGGGTACGGAAAAATATGCAGAACATAAATCGATTACAGTAAAATGGGTGGAACTTGCAGGTATAGACGTCATCACCCCCTCTGCGCTCGGTACCACGGGGTGGATACTTTGAATCACCTCATTTACTTCCCGTAAATCCTGAACAAATCTCCACTTATCTTTCTGTGGCTTTTTCACTGGTAGTGTAGGCGTGTTGCACGGGCTTGAAGTTTCTACAATTATCCCTTGCTCCTTCAAAGATTCAATAACTGGTGCTATCCCGGCCTCCGCCTCCTTTCGCAGGGGGTATTGGCGCACATTTGGCCAAGGCATTCCCGGTTTGAGTTTAACCACGAGGGGCGTTGCCCCAATGATACGGCCCACATCATTGTCATGTCGGGTCCACAATTCATGTGGAACTCTTTCTATCAAATCTTCTGCGTTTTCTCCTTCATTTACCATTTCCATCACCCTCTCATGTTTAGGTGGTAAATCAACCTCTTCAATTGTCCCCAATAACACCTGTTCCTCAAAATCACAAATCCACCCTTCATCGTTTGCTAGCTTGTGCACCTGCCAATGCAGCATCGTTGTTGTGCAGGTCGCTACTGCCCCCTGTAGGCGATAAACCATAAAGCCCAAATCCTTCGGGTGATAATCTTTTGCTGTGGTTATTGTCACATGCGAAGTTACTCCCGGCGGATACTTTGTCAAATGCCTTTATTGTTCTGTGAGCTTTACCTCCATTGCAACACCTTCCTTACCAATCATCAAATGGCAAATCAAAAGATTATTGTAGGTTCCCAAATATTGTAGGTCATTACTTGTGCATTGTCTAGCCACATTTGCATTTCCTCACTTTTGGCTAAGACTTCCTTTAAACATATCAAAGCCTCACTAATCGGCTGTCTTTTCAGCCTCCACCAATAAACAACTGGGTGCGATGTCATTAACAGCATCATTGCTGACTGTGCTTTATTCTGGGGGATATCCACAAAAACCCCTTTGTTCGTACATGCTATTTTACATCCCAACTTACACAACAAATCTCTACCTAACAAATTCACCGGTGTGGTGGTTGTGAGAAGAAATGCATGTTTTTCCTGTAAAGGTCCACATCTTACTGGTAATTGCGTTGTTGTCTTTAATGTTTGTATGCTACCACCCAACCCTACTACTTGGACTTCAGCATTGGATTTTTCAACATGTGGCAGCTGTTTGGCTGCTATAGTAGAGTAGGTGGCTCCCGTGTCAACTAGAAAAGATAGTGTCTTACCTGAAACATCTAAAGAGTAGGTCGGCTCCTCTTTTGGTGTTAATGTCAACATTGCCCCTTGTAACACGGGTCCACCCGCGGTCTGTCAATATGACTTACGATTTTGCGGTTGTCCCGATCCTCCCTCCTGTTGGATCTCTGGTCGTCCTCTTTGGGGGCAATGTCTTTTCCAATGTCCCAATTGCCTGCACTGGAAACATCCCTGTGATTGACTTGGTTGTTCCTGTTCTTGTGTTGCTGCCGTCCTCGAGCGGGTCTGTGGTGGCGTTCACGTCCAACCTTTGTTTTTTCCACTCCATTTCTTGGGCCGTCCATCCTGTGCTGCTGGTGGGGGTCTTTGTGGACCTCTCATTCGCCGTCCCCATCTCCTGGCCGCTTCTTCTTCTTCCGAATCTGTATCATCTCCCTCCAGTCCCCACTTTCTCCAACCCTTATTCTTTCTTTGGTCTGTTACTTTGTCGAGCAACACCATCTGCAAAACTTCGTCTTTCATTTTTGCCTTTGCGTTCTCCCGTTCTTCCGCTCGGTCCATACATTGATCAGCTGCTATACAAATCTCACTTGCTTTCTTGCCCTGCCAACCTAACAGTACATACTTCAATTGTTTTTTTAATTTGAGGCCTGAGTCCTTCCATTACGAAATTAGTGACCGTTCGCTCCGGTATGTCTGCTTCAACTTGAAACCCCCCATATTGTAAGAGTGTCAACATTAATCTATCCATAAACTCGAATGCCCGCTCCCCTTGACGTTGCTTTGTTTCATAGATTTTATCCCAATCTAATGCTGGTGGTCGCAAGGCCTTCTCAATCTCCTCATACAGGCACCCTCGCTTATCTCGCCGATCTGCTTCGGTGAAAACTGCTGGTTCGTCTGCTGTCCACTCGGCAGCTTCTCGAGCTCTCTTCCACACATATGGAGACAACACTGCTTGACATAGCACCCCAATGTCACTGTGGGTGCATCGATGTGCTGCAACCCACTGCGTTATTAAATTCCTTACTGCTCCTGCATTTCCCCTCAGATCTAATACTCTCTCCTTCATTGATCTTAATTCAATCTCTTTAAATGGTCGGTACACTCAGTGAGCCTGCACCCCTGGTCCCGCCGGAGTTATTTCCTGAACCGGGAAAGCAGAGGCTGTGGCCATCAGCCCCATACTTTCAAGGTTCGGATACAATCTTGGTGTGTTATTAACATATGCAGATGAATCACCTTCATTATTTACCTGAGCTTCCCGTCCTTGTACTTCAATCTCAGAGGCTTTTACCGAGGCAGGAGCAATTCCAATCACTGGTTGTTGCATCTCTTTTACCTGTGTTTCTAGTTTTAATAGTTTCTGTTTCACCAAATTTCTAGCTAC
>NC_140965.1:9509812-9527312 GCF_056783735.1 Eptatretus burgeri | reverse complement strand
GTTGGAAGAGGTGGAGATAGTGAATCTGGAAGTGGGGTGGATCAGTAAGGATGAAGTGAGGACTGCTATGAAGAAGATGAAAAGTGGAAAGGCGGTTGGCCCAGATGGTATACCAGTGGAGGCATGGAAGTGCTTAGGAGAGATGGCAGTGGGGTTGTTAACCAGATTGTTTAATAAAGTCTTGGAAAGTGAGAGGATGCCGGAGGAGTGGAGATTAAGTGTGCTGGTTCCGATTTTCAAGAATAAGGGTGATGTGCAGAGCTGTGGAAATTACAGAGGGATAAAGTTGTTAAGCCACACCATGAAGTTGTGGGAAAGAGTAGTGGAAGCTCGGTTGAGAGGAGAGGTGATGATCTGTGAGCAGCAATATGGGTTTATGCCAGGAAAGAGCACGACTGATGCGATGTTTGCTTTGAGAATGTTGATGGAGAAGTATAGGGAAGGCCAGAAAGAGTTACATTGTGTGTTTGTGGATTTAGAGAAAGCTTATGATAGGGTGCCAAGAGAGGAGTTGTGGTATTGTATGAGGAAGTCGGGAGTGTTGGAGAAGTATGTGAGGATCGTGCAGGATATGTATGAGGACAGTGTGACAGCGGTGAGGTGTGCGGTAGGAATGACGGACCGGTTTAAGGTTAAAGTGGGATTGCACCAAGGATCGACTCTGAGCCCTTTCCTGTTTGCAATGGTGATGGACAGGTTGACGGACGAGATCAGACTGGAGTCTCCATGGACCATGATGTTCGCGGATGACATCATGATCTGTAGGGAGAGTAGGGAGCAGGCTGAATCGAACCTTGAGAGGTGGAGGTATGCACTGGAGAGAAGGGGAATGTTAGTCAGTAGGAGTAAGACGGAGTACATGTGCGTAAATGAGAGGGAGGGTGGTGGTATGGTGCAGTTGCAAGGAGTTGAGGTGGGGAAGGTGGATTGGTTTAAATACTTGGGATCAACTGTCCAAAGTAACGGAGAGTGTGGGAGAGAAGTGAAAAAGAGAGTGCAGGCAGGATGGAGTGGGTGGAGAAGAGTTGCAGGAGTGATTTGTGACAGAAGGGTAGCTGCAAGAGTGAAGGGGAAAGTATACAAGACGGTAGTGAGACCAGCTATGTTGTATGGTTTGGAGGCGGTGGCGCTAACAAAAAGACAGGAAGCAGAGCTGGAGGTGGCAGAGTTAAAGATGCTGCGATTCTCGTTGGGAGTGACGAGGATGGATAGGATAAGAAATGAGTGTATTAGAGGGACAGTGCAGGTAGGACGGTTTGGAAACAAAGTGAGAGAGGCAAGATTGAGATGGTTTGGACATGTGCACAGGAAGGAAACGGAGTATATCGGGAGAAGGATGTTGAAGATGGAGCCGCCAGGCAGGAGGAGAAGAGGAAGGCCAAAGAAGAGGTTCATGGATGCGGTGAGGGTGGACATGCGGGTGGTTGGAGTGTCAATGGAAGATGTGGAGGATTGAGCGAAATGGAGACAGTTGGTCCGCTGTGGCGACCCCTAACGGGAGCAAGCCGAAAGAGGAAGAAGAAGATATGTGTATATATATATATATATATGTATGTGGATATATAAATATATATATATATATATATATATATATATATATATATATTTATATATATATATATATGTATGTATGTATGTATGTATGTATGTATGTATGTATGTATGTATGTATGTATATATATATATATATATATATATATATATATATATATATATATATATATATATATATATATATATATATATATATATATATGTAGGGAAAGAATACTGGTTCTGGCTCACTTTTCCCCATGTAAATGAATGGGGGATTTTCAGCCATGAAATTTTTCTTTTTTTTCCCCTGAAAAAATAAATCCCCTTTTTAGCCCAAGGTATATTTATTTGTCTCCCCTTTTAACCTGGAGCCTGGTGTTGGCTTAGTGGTTAGGGTGGCGGCTTGGGATCCCAGGGTCCTGAGTTCAAATCCCATTGGCTGCTGAATTAACACCAGGGGGTTGACTCAGCCTGCCATCCTTCCGAGGTCGGCGAAATGAGTGCCAGTGTACTGGTCCCGGTGTATGCCCCGGTTAGAATAGGTGTACCATATCCCTGTGTGTCATAAGAGGCGACCAGGGTTGGTGTCAGGAAGGGCATCCGGCCATAAAACATTGCCTCAAGAAAAAGCCAAACCCCTGCACAGCAGGGAAAAATGGCTGTAAAAACGGTCATTTTTTTATTTCCCCTTTTAACCTAGGGGCTCTCTATTCAAATAACCCATACAACAAGATAAAGATTTGTTAAAGGTGATTCTAAAGAAATATCTGAAACGTCTAAGCCTCGGGGCACTCTTTATCAAATAACCAATGCATATTGTTTAGCTCACTCATTGAACCTATAAACATTTGTTCATTCTCAAATTCCTTCAATAGTTTAATTTTCTTTGCACAATAATCCCCATCTAAAATATTGAAAAACAAAACATTTGAATCTTTATATTTTTTAAGATACCCCTTTTGTGCCATTACGAAATGATAAACTTCTCTTAATGATCTCATCTGGCCACCGCCCGAGTTGCAAATCATTTTTGTACATAAACCATGCCAGAAAAAAGTTTTGTTTCAAATGTTTTCAGTTCATGCCGTGAAAATGAGGAAGTGTTTTTGACACGGCCGTGCTGTGTGAATGAGGAAGTGGTTTTGGACTGTCATGCTGTGAAAAAATAGGAACTATTCTGTGAGACAAGGTCTCGTGTTTATATTTTATCTCAGAACACGAACTGAAAACATTTGAATCAAAACTTTTATGGCGTGGTTTATGTCCAAAAATGATTTGCAACTCGGGCGGTGGCCAGATGAGATCATTAAGAGAAGCTTGTCATTTCCTGTGCCCACACCCAATGATTAAGCAATCTCCTCATCGTTGCTTTATAAGCGGTTCGCCAGACAAAGTTTCTGCCAGACGGGATTTTCATTTTTACAACTGAGGCATGGACGATATTTCTTCCGATGAAGCCAACAGCCCACTACAGAGTTGGTAAGTTTGTGTATGCTTTTCTCTTTGAACGATGAAGCAAATGATTATTAATTAAATCATGATAATTCTGATATATATATATATATATATTTTCCCTGACAGGGCATTGGAAGAAATTGAGTTCACATATCACGACGTGGTTCATGAAATTAATACTCTTATTGAAGAGATCAATGATTTTAGAAGAGAATTGAAAGACATTTTCAATGAGTGGCATGAAGTCTTATCACGTCCTCTCATCTCGAAGGAATTAAACCAATGGTGAGACACGTGTGTGTGCCTCTCTCTCTGTCTGTCTACCTACCTCTCTCTGCTCTTATTGAAGAGGCCAATGATTTATAATGACTGGTCTCTGATCTCGAATGAATTAAACCAATGGTGAGGCACGTGTGTGTGTGTCTATGTGTGTGTGTATGTGTGTGTGTGTGCGTGTGTGTGTGTGTGTGTGTTGCTTTCCCTGTCTGTCTCTTCATCTATACCCTTGACTTATTATTTTTTTTTTTCAGCACTATCGCACAACATCAGCTGTTGAAGCAATCTTGTACAACACATGATTTTCTGGAGGTAAATATTTCTGAATTATTATTAATATCACTCATACAACACATGATTTTCTGGAGGTAAATATTTCTGAATTATTATTAATATCACTCTCTCTTTAGAATGTCGCCTTATGTTGGTTGCATCATTAGTTTGGACGTGGTTTTGTCAGTACACTGGAATTCATTTTATTGACCTTGAAAGGATGACAGGCTCCTGGTGTGTTAATTCAGTGGTCAACGAGGCTTATTCATATTACCATGTAATTATCTTTATAGAACCTAATTATTATCCACTTTTTGTTTCAAAACAGAATATGGTGTCTGAGTTTCGAAATCACAAGGCATCTGAAGAAGATTGCTGGGAAAGATTGTACATTCTCACAAATGAATATTTAATATTTTCAATATTAATAAATTATATTTGTTTTGTTTACAATTACTTGATTCTGAATTACAAGAAAAGAATAAAAGAGATGTAAAGGGGGGGGTGGTGGGGGGGGGGGGGGAGGGACGGTCCCCCAATGACCCATCACCCCTCATCCCATCCCTCCCCTCCCCATGTGTGTGTGTGTGGGGAAGGGTGGGGGGTGGGATGAGGGAGGTGGTGGGTCAAAGGTGGGGGCGCACAGGGGGATGAGGGGGGTGGGGCTTGTGTGGGCGGGGCTTGTGTGGGCGGGGCTTCGGTGGGGGCTTGTGTGGGTGGGGTGTGTGTGGGAGGGGCTTGTGTGGGCGGGGTGTGTGTGTGGGTGGGGCTTGTGTGGGTGGGGCTTGTGTGGGCGGGGGTTTATGTGGGTGGAGCTTGTGTGGGAGGGGTTTATGTGTGTGGAGTTTTTGTGTGGAGCTTGTGTAGGCAGGGCTTATGTGGGAGGGGTTTATGTGGGCAGGGTTTATATGGGCAGGGGTTTATGTGGGTGGAGCTTGTGTGGGTGGGGTGAATGTGGATGAGGCTTATGTGGATGTGGTTTGTGCGGATAAATGGATGGGTGGAGAGATGGGGGATGGGTGGATGAGTGGAGCTTGTGTGGATGGGTGGATAATTTTTTAATTAAATAAACATGTTGTGTGTGTGGGGAACTAATTAACTAATCACTAATTATGTGAATATGATGAATATGGGTGGAGCTTGTGTGGGGTTTGTGTGTGTGGAGCTTGTGTGGAGTTTTTGTGGGGAGCTTGTGTGGAGCTTGTGTGGGGTTTGTGTGGGGTTTGTGTGGGCGGGGCTTCGGTGGGAGGGGCGTGTGTGGGCGGAGTCAAAAAGGGGCGGAGTCAAAAATTTCAATTTATTGGAGCTTGTGTGGGGTGTGGGGTGGGGTTGGTGTGGGGGTGGTGCGGGGGGGGCTGGTGGGGGGGGGGGCTTGTGTGGGTGGAGCCAAAAAGGGGCGGAGTCAAAAAATTTCAATTTATCTTTGTCTTTTGTAATTCCTGTGAATAAAATGAACCTAAAATCTCTTCCCCTTCCAAATCATATATCTTATAAGTCCAAGGAACCGTATCTATTACATCAACAATTTAAAAAGCTCGTTGGTCCATCTTTTCGTATAACCTTTTTCAAAATGAGATTTCCACCTATATATTCTTACGATATCACCAACTTTGAACTTAGGTTTTCTGACATTAATCTCTTTTTTCATATTTTAATTTTGTAAATGTTTCTGATGGTTTCATATTTGTTGCCGTGTGAATCGTGTCATTATACTTATCCACAATATCCTGAATAAAAGATGACCATTGTTGTGAACCGAGTTGTGTGAATTTTTTATATAGTCTCTCTTTTAAGGTACGATTAAAACGTTCAACAACAACTGCCTTCCCTTCATTAAAGGTACTGTATAATGTAATACTGTTATTTTTTAGAAAATTCATAAATGTCTTGTTATAAAACTTCCTACCCTCATCAGTCCACAATTTTTTAGGTTTTCTCTTACTTTTATTAAATATCTTTTGGAAGGCTAACATAAGAGTATTACCTGTTTTGTTTTTTAATGGTACAACCCACGCATATCTACTCCTCAAATCAATAACGGTTAAAGCATACTTGTACCCCTTATCATTATTGAGTTCAATCAAATCAGCAGACCAGATATAATCTACTTCCTTGGAATAAACTTTCCTTCTCTGAAACTTTGTGAATATTGGTTTATGTAATTCATCAGCTAATTGCTCTTCAGTCTTAATAACATCATTAGAGCCTATAAGTTTTTGAATTTCCAAGACCAAGTTTCAATTTAGCACTGATCATCTTCTTCACAATGAACCGATCAACTTTTTCTCTCAAGGTTGGATTTTGTATCAGAGACAAATTATACAACATTTCTCTATCGGCTTCATGCTTTTCTTGCAACGTTGTGGTATTCCCATAATCAATATCGTGTCTCATGCACACTTCATCAACTCTATTGATAGGCTTACTCCAGGATTTAGGATTGTCTGCCTCATCTAATCTTTTATCCAAGTTTGTGCCTGGGCCACAGAAAGAATACCCTGGAAGATGTAATTCCCCTGGTATTCCAGTAGTTGTAAATTTACTTCCTGATAAAAACTTTTGGATATCTCCTCCTAGTTTGTGTTGGGAGATAAATTGATTTTTTTTTGAACCACACACCGAACATATACCTTTTTGTATAACCCTGTTATTTTTACTTTTAATATATGAAATATTTTTCGTATTAGTTTTCTTTTTACATTTGAGACAATAACTCATTTATTTATGAGAAAAATTCCTGCAGAGTGCAAAAACCTTTTTAGTTTCCAACATGCACATTTGAATCTTGATTTTTAAAACATAAAGAATCCTTAGAAATGCCTTCACTCTCTCCCCCATTTATTTAAGAAAAAAAAATGAAAAACTTGAATTAAAATCCATATCTTGTCGATGTCAATAGTCTTGTCGAAAGTATTGCAAATAGACTTACCAATTCTTTGTTTTCCTCCTCGGTGGGTTGAGTTATTTTCTGTAATACCCTTAATCTTTTTAATCTCACTGGTTTCCATATTTTGATATTTATTTTGTCTCGCTCTTTCCTCCCTCTCCTCCTTCTCTCTCTTCTCTTTTTCCTCCTTCTCTTTCTTCTCCCTCTCCTCCCTCTCCTTCTCTTTCTTCTCCCTCTCCTCCCTCTCTCTCTTCTCTCTCTCCTCCCTCTCTCTCTTCTCTCTTTCCTCCCTATCCTCCTTCTCTCTCTTCTCTTTTTCCTCCTTCTCTTTCTTCTCCCTCTTCTCCTTTTCCTCCTCTTCCCTCTCTTTTTCAACTCCTTCCTCTTCCCTTACTATCCTTGAATCGCTTACACCCCATAGAATATTATACATATATTCATCAGGATTTCTTGTTATTCCTGTATCCAAAATAATTTTTTTACAACAGGAAACCAATAAAATTTCTTTTGAATTTCTAAAAGAGCCTTACCTTTTCTTAACTTTATAATTTTTTCATTATTTAACATTCTAATTAAATCTAAAGTTGTCGGTTTATCAACATCAGCATAATGCCAATCTTTTATTGAAAATACCTCATTCTTATGTTGTAGAACATATTTATTAAAATACCGAATACCCTTTTCTTGAAGGTATGCTTGGACACAGAAATGATAATTTTCTTGAAGCCTTCTTGCTGTCATTTATGTATTAGAAATATATGTTAGAATAATATTATGGCACGAAACACCTCCCCATCTTCCCATAGTTAAATCATTTTGTATTTCCTTACTTATTATATATAATCCTGTTTTTTTCTGTTTTCATGAGATAAACAAGGGCAAAACCATTATTATATTTACCCTTATTAAATTCTTTTATTTGTTGTTTACTAATCGTGGCCCCACAAAACTCATTCTCGATACCAAGTGGATAATATTCTTCCTTACGAGACTGATTTAATTGTTCCAGGTCTTCGAGGTTAATTTTAAATGACCAATTATACCCTAAATCATTCATATCATACCCCCATTGTTCTATTCTCATACAAACGATACGCCCTTCTTTATAAAAAAATATTTTAATTCGAACTGTGAATTCTGTATGACCTGGAGATAATATCAACACTTCTGTATCTTTGGAATACACAGCCGTTTTATTTAAGGATATATATTGTGATAAATCGCTTAATCTCACCAAGTCATTCGCGTCAGTCGGGCTTGGATAATTTTTTAATTTATAAGCATTTTTCATGTTAATATTTTTGGTTATATTATATTTATGTCGTTCAGCCTGTGCCTTTGTGTAATAATTTGATAAATCAATATCCAGTTCTTGAGATAAACCAAAGATAGAACCATCTTTACCAACATAAGTCATTTATATTAGATTAAAAATAATATCATAAAATTTTTTATTTTTGTTGAGTTGAAATAACACATATAGGCATAATTGGCCACAACACTTGGAATTTAATTCTTGGACTTGAAATGTTTGATAAACACCATTCTGTAAGAATTTTATGACTTCAACAGGTGGTGGTCAACAGTTTTATGACCAAAACTATCAAAATAATATTTGTCTTGACTATTAAAAATACAAACCCAATGAGAACCGTTCCCATTATTATCTTCTAAGTTCATAATAATATTCTTTGTATGTTTCGGCACATTTGTTAATTCATCTCTCATACAAATAACCACATTATGAATTTTTAATTTCTTACAATATTTGACAAGTTGTAAATTTGATGTTGTATTCTTTCCAAATTTTTTCAACCACTCATCAATGCTCATTTATTTATTAGAAAGATATAATCCATTACCTCTTTTCGTTAATTTTACACCTGCTTGTGCTATAGAAGAAAGCATATCTCCAACTAACAATCTCGCTTTATCAGGCAGACCTTCAAGTTTTTCAGCAAAATCTACAATTACACCACTTCCACTAATTTGTTTCTCCAACTCTTTGTTATGTCTTTCCAATTCTTTTGAGCCTGGAGTTGAGCCTTCCTTTCGTTGGCAGTTTTCACCGCTGTTGAAATACCACCCGTCAATGCTCCAACCGCACTTAAACCAGCAAATAAAGGAATTAGAAATGGGAGAAATCCTCCACTCGTCTCTCTTATTGAATATTTTTTCAACATTGGTTTTGTCATTTTAATTTTAAGTGAGCCAGTGTCATTCAAGATTTTAACCTGTTCTCTTGTGAGAAAAACATCAATTCTTACTGCTCCTTTTCTCTGAATTGTATTAACGTTAATCGTACAAGGCTTTTGATTTTGAACACAAGATGATAGTTTATGAAGATTGATTTGATTAACATATACCCCAGTTGGTACTTTGCCACTCATTTATTTAACAAAAAATTATGTGAGACTAATCATCACACCATTATCTGTATTAATCTGCAATTCTGTTTCTTCCAAAAGCAAACAATATGTATCAACTTCTTCACTCTCTCCTCTTTCAATGTATAGGGAAGTATCCACTCGATTAGACTTTATAGTTTCCTTTTGAGCGCTCAGGTCAAACGCATAGATTGTATACAAACTTTTAAATGCTGTCATATCCAAAATAGGTTCTTTATTTCCATTACTTTCACACACCTTTTGGTAAGACTTGTATGCTTCAGCAAAATCATTTTTTTCCCAATTAATTTCCAATCTATCTCGTGGGTAAAATGTTCCATCTAGAGAAACGCGAAGTTGTTTCACCTTAGCATTATCACTCAATGCATTATTCTTATCAGTCGCAGTATCACCATCTGGCTTTTTAAAAATGATCCACAGATATCGTGGCTTTCCTTCCAGAACACCCAAATTCCACGTGTAAGTTGTTTGATTGAGTTTAACGTGTTGACATCTTCTTTTGAGGTATGATACACTGAGTGGTTTCTTTGAGTTAAGTCTTCGATTCAACATCTCTTCTGTTTTAAGATTAGGAGTATATTCACTGATATACCAACTCATTTCCTCAATTACAAATTTATTCTGATCACCAAAAGCACTACCAACACCAAAAAGCAATCGATTTTCATTATCATTCCTTTGTAGTTGAAATCTAATTTTAAGGCCATACAGAACTTTATCATGATCACAAAATCCAAATATACCTTTAAGAGGAACTGCCACAGTAAAACTATTTTCTGCTTTTGTATCATCATTATACATTCCTTTCCTTTGAGTATACCCAGGGTCTGTGTTTGTTCCCGTTGACATATCAGGAATAAAACCTTCGACAGACCCCTTTCCCATTCTATCACTGAATGTATAGAGTGTAAATTTTATCATTTCAGATACAGCAGAGACATAATCAACCGCTTCAACTTCTTGTGTTCCAATATACAAACGCACACTATCAAACATTTTCCAGAAGAAATCATTTACAAGTGTAGCGTTTGTGTTATTCCCAGCCTTAGTGAATTTAAATTTACACAACAAGAAACTTTCGGAGAGATTCAAATAGGTTTGTTGATTATTTATTTCAAAACTTTTTGTACCATTCGTATTCCAGTCTGTTCCAGTTATTGCATTTACCTTGAAGTAATCTTCTTTTTTAGTGGAGTTTGAGATAATAATAGTATCATCCAAATCATAGATACTATCAATTGCTTCCATACTTGTATTTATTTAGGAAAAAAAGATGTTAAAACTTTTGAAACCCTGATCCAAGTATTTGAATTATTTTCTGTCGTTCTTGGGGGGACAACTGAGTTTTGCCTTTCTTAATTTCTTTTATTGCTTGTAATTTATGAGATTCCTTCTGAGCATCTTTTATACTCTTTACGGCACCTGCTACATTTCCCACAGCAGAAGCAGTTGAACTAATTAGATCTTTATGTTTAAGAATAGTTGAACCAATACCCATGAGAGTATCAATTATCCCATCTCCTCTAAATTGATGTCCAACACCCCTTTGTCTCTTAGGTTTATAGTATCCTCTACCAAGATACATACCTTCACCCTTGTAGTATGGGGAAAGGAACATCCCATCCCCTGTAATTATTTTATATTTTCCCAACTCGTGTTTCCTCAAAATAACCATCGTATTTATTTATTGGAAAACTTCACGTAGGTGAATTCTGATGGATATAACTTCTCCATTAAAAGAAATCACCACGATTATCTTGGTCGGTTATCCTAAAATTTACTCTGTGTATGGTTTTCCTGACACAGGTAGATAAACCAAATTTTTGGGTTCCATATTGAATTTATAACCAATTGGGGTTGAGTATGCGCTGAATGAAAATATTGTATTTGTTTTTTCCCATCATTATAAGCACCATCAATCAAATCACAGTGAATTAACACCGAATTTATTCCTGAGGATATTTGAATGACATTATCACTGTAAAACGTCCCATTAGTTTCAATCTTTTTGAGGAGAAACCCAATAACTCTCTAAATGAATTATCAATTGTGAAATCAACCTTGTAGTTATTTTTAACTTTAATCGTTGATTTTGAAGTATGTTTTTGAATGTTTATAACAATATTTTTTGGTTCATCACCCTGTTCTTTCATAAGACGAGCAATTTCGGAAGATATTTGAGAAATCTCATATGCTCCGGGTGAGACTGTTATCGTTTTGTATCCACTTCCTGGATTATAACTAAACTTGTCATTTTTCTCGGTTATATTAAATAAGGTATTATAAGTTTCCATGGACAATAAAGATGCCTCATATTCTTTTGTTGTGTCAAGTTGTAGTGGGTATGGGAATGAAGATGTGTGGTCGCTTGTTGTGAAATTGAAACTAAGGATTGTGCTTCTCATCTTATTTAATATGAGATAAAATGTCTTTATATTGATATTTATTAATTATTTTCATGTTCATCAACTGGTCTAAAATGGCTGATGCTTCATTAAAACAATTGTTATTTCCAGCCTTCTTACTGCCTAACAACAATAACAGTCTATTAACTAATTGCGATGGGTCATTTGGAAGAAAACTAACACCTGAACCAAGGATACTTAAAGCCTGAATAATGTGTTTCTCCTTCTCATTCTTCCTACTTTTACCAGAAAGAATAACCTTATAATTTAGAGTGTTCAGCAGATCAATATATACTCTATCATCATTATTTTCCATATCCAATGGTTTATCAATATACTTTGATTCATCCCTCACAGTTGAACCTTGTCTTCCATCTTTTGTGAGAAGAAACATTAATCTCGGAGTTAGTTTAACAGGGGGTTGAGCAGAACCCAAGAACCTTAATTCATCATTAAATATCAATACCTTTTCTTGAACAAGATGAAATATTGCTGATTGTTCTGTTGGAATGAGTCCTGCTTTGGTTTTTGAATCCGCTGAATATTCATTGTTTTGAAGAGCATTCACAATATAATCAGGGGTCGATTAATCTCTTCCAGTTGTTGAAATAAACCTTCATCATCATATTCTAATTCTCCTAAATGCACTAATTCTTCCTCCGTCATTTGACTGAAATCTTTTAACATTTGAAGTTTTTAGGAGTATATTCTACCGTGGGAACTGTGGAAACATCTTTCATTTTTCCTTGGGAAGTTTTTAAAAGTGGTTTAAAAAATTTCTCTTGTTTTCTTTCAAATGCTTCTTCGCCCGTTAGTTTCTGTCTGCGTTTCTTCTTTATGTCTTCCTGCTGTTTTACAACTTTTGAAACCAACTCTTGATGTTCCCTAAATCTTCTTGCTCTTTCTTTCGCATCCATTTATTTATTGAAAAATATCATTTAATATCTCATCTTGTTTCACAACAATATATTTATATTTTTCAGTCGTGTGTTTCATGTAATCCCCAAATTCCTTTTTACTACATAATGTAGAACAATTGTCTCTCCAAAAATTGTTTATATCTATTGAATTTAACTTGAATAAAATAAAAGTATTAGCATTGTTTCTGATGGAACGACGAGGAAGCTGAAAGTACGATTGACTAAGATAAATACAATTACAAGAAGAATGTCTCCCTCTTGTGTAGTAGCTGTCCATTACCGTTTGGTTTCTCTCATTAACACAATCATCAAAGATAACGAGGTTCTTTTTGGATTTATCCAAATCTTGGGGAGACGGTATATCATCCGTATTATCACTCAGAATACAAGTTATCGGTTTTGATTTCTTTTTACATCTCTGTGTATCACAAAATAGTTGTATTATATCTTCAATGTTAAAATCATTTAGGTTTTTTGAAGTTTAAATAAACCGATTATATCTTCTTTTTGAAGACCAGCATTAAAACCTTGTGAGAGTAGTTGATACTCTGGTTGAAAACTCGACTTTGTGAAAATTATTAAATTATCATAATCTAAAAAGTTGGGAGTGAGGAGCATCTTTAAAAGTAAGCAGGTTTTTCCACATCCACTTGAACCAACTATGAGGCATCTTAATGAATTTGGGAGATTTTTATGGTTGTCAAATTTTATCTTATTTTCCCAAATAGGTAAAAAATCATTCATTTATATATTTGGAAAACAGGTTATTTAATTTATTCTTGGCTTTTTCGAAATTCTATATTTTATCCTAAGTTCAGGTTTAATTTCAAGATAATCCATTATTTTATTTATGCAATATCTTGTGTTGATATTTCCCTGAAAATCACATCCATGAATAAGATATAACAACAATCCTTTGAACATTTCTCTAATACGTTCAGTTTCTTCCCTTGTAAGGAAAGGTGTGTTCTCACCCTCGTTCTTTACATTCATTTCTCGAATCAATCTTGTAAAGTAATTCATTTTTGGTGTAAATCTAAAAGAATTATTTTCCTTTTTATATTTTTGATTATCATTAATTAGAAGATAATCACAGAATATACATTGTTTATAGGCTTTTGACTCTGTGTTTAATCCCGTCTTTCACACGCAGGACAATTCTCAAATTTGTCATATGGAGAATCATGGAATTCAAGAGGCTCAAAATCGAGTAAACTATTCATATTTATAAAGTAAAACTTTACTTAAACTGAAATTCATCTTCGATATCATCTTCGATACTTTCAGAATCATCTATACTTTCATAACTATCATTTGAACACAAACTCTCGGTGTCATAACTATCGTTTGAATGCAAACTCTCGGTATCATAATCACTCTCATAATCTTCAAAATCTTCAGTTGAATATTGGCTCATTTAATTAGTAGAAAAAACATTACCATCGATATCGATATACATTTTTTCATTAACAGATTCAACTGCTACATTTTTTATATTAAAGGTAATTTTAAAATGATCCTTAACCACAATTGAACGAAATGTCATTTCACCTGATATATTAACATCCTTTATTTCATCAGGATTTATATCTTTAGGGTTGTTGAAAAAAATACAAATTTCTCCTTGCATATTACAGATGGTCTTATCTTTTCTTTCTAAAGCTTCATCCATAAGGTTTTTATTTTTTGATACCTTTTCTTGTTTCATTGCTTTTTCTAGTTTTGAATATATTGCCAGAAGGAGAGGAGAAACTTTTGTTAGAGATACCTTAATTGATGTTCTTCCAGGTATACTAAAAGCCCTTCCACTGAAGTAAATTGAAGAACTCATCATATCCACCATAATTGTTTTTATCCAATAGTTGTTATATTTATCTTTGTTCAATTTTACATCCTTGACATATTTCTCAGCATCTTTAACAAATGAAGAGATTGATTGAAACTTGTCTTTTGTGTCTTGAAACATTGTATTTATTAAGTGAAAAAGTTGGAGGATAAAATGGTTTTAAGCACAGATTCACCTGTAAAATAAACGAAATTTTCATCAAGAAAATTTTAGTTTAAGCACAGATTCACCTGTAAAATAAACGAAATTTTCATCAAGAAAATTTTAGTTTAAGCACAGATTCACCTGTAAAATAAACAAAAATTTCACCAAGAAAATTTTAGTTTAAGCACAGATTCACCTGTAAAATAAACGAAATTTTCATCAAGAAATTTTTAGTTTAAGCAAAGTTTTATTATATAAATATGGTGAATACAACATACTGCGATGTTTGTAATCACGAATATAAACATTATAGAAAACACCTCCGAACCAACAAACACACATTTAATCTATTTCACAAAATATCCCCTCTTGAGTTGGAAAGAAAACATTGTGATACCTGCTCAAAGGATGTTTTGAAGAGTAGTTATAATAGGCATCTTCAATCACAAAAACACAAGAAAAATGAGTTTAAAGTAAACGGAGACTATTATATTGAAAACACTGATGGGGCATTTAAAGGGCATATAAAAATAAGGATTTTTCAATTTGGAGAACCCGGTCCATCATCAATAGTTGAATCAATTGAAATAGTGAAACCTGATGTTGAAAAATTTATTAAAAAAACATTAAAAGAAATGAAAACTTTAAAGTTTTATATGGGAGTGAAAATGAATATGAAAAGACAAGATGAAGAACAAACTCCTTATATGAGGACAGATCTTCATTTTATAACATCATTTCAAGATTTTTTGAATAGTGGGGTTTATGAAGAACTATCAAGACAAGAGGAGGATGTTGATAATACAGTGGTAGGAAGTGGATTCAATATTAAAAAAATCATCTTTTTAGATGTACACATTTTAAAATCAAACCCTCTTAAAGCTTCTTCTTATATTGAATTACCAAAAGAAATAAAACGAAAGAAGGCAGTTGTTAATATTAAGAATAATGATAATAAATGTTTTCTCTGGTCTGTTCTTGCTCACTTACATCCACCAAAATGTAATTCAGAAAGAGTAAAACAATATATGAAATATGAGAATACCTTGGACATTAAAGATTTTAATTTCCCAATGCCACTAACAGATATTCCTAAATTTGAGAAAAAGAATAATCTTTCTATTAATGTATATGGATTAACGGATACAAACAAAGTTCAAATATTAAAAATTTCAAACAACTTTAAAAATGAAGAAACACACATTGATCTTTTATATTTTAGTGTTGGAAATAATTCACATTACACATACATCAATAATTTATCAAGATTAATCTCTTCTCAGGTATTCAGAACAGCAAACAAAATATATCCTTGTAAGCGATGTCTTAATTCATTTCATACAAAAGAACGATTAGAACAACATTCAAAATATTGTAGTAATCATAAATCAGCTGTAATTACAATGCCTAAACCTGGTGAAAAGATTTCTTTTGAAGATTATAATAAATCTATCATGCACCCATTTGTGATATACGCTGATTTTGAATGTATCCTTAAAAAGATAAATACTGCTTCTCCTAATCCAAAAGAACCATATACAAATAAATATCAAAAACATATTCCTTGTGGTTTCTGTTATTATATCAAATCATCTGTTGGAGAAAAGTATAATAAACTTGAACAGTATAGTGGAAAAAATGCTTCACAAGAGTTTGTAAAACGATTAGAAAAGGATTGTATAAGACTAAGTAAATTAATGAAAGAAACAAATGAACCGATGAAATTAACCATAGAAGAAAAATTAGAATTTAGAAAGAACAATATCTGTCATATTTGTGAGGAGGAAATTGAGGAGTCTAAAGTTAGGGATCATTGCCATCTTACTGGTAAATATAGAGGCCCCGCTCATTCCTGTTGTAATCTTAATTATAAATTACCTTCTTTTATTCCAGTCTTTCTTCACAACAGCGCCAACTATGATACACATCTATTTATAAATGAACTTTCAAAAACACCAGGGAATGTTTCTGCCATAACAAACACAAGTCAAAAGTATATTTCATTTACAAAAATGATATTCACAAAACCTATAACTCGTATTCGGTTTCTTGATTCTTACAAGTTTATGGGAACACCACTAGCCAACCTCGCATCAAATCTAAGCTCCACGGGCTCTTTTCCAAATCTTAATTCATTCTATCCAAAAGAGGAAATTCTAACTAAAGAGGAAATTCAGATTAAAGAGAGAATTCAAAGTAAAGAGGAAATTCTAATTAATGAGGAAATGAATGAAGAAATTCTTACTGAAGATGAAATTCTAATTATACAGAAAATTCGAACAAAGAATGAAATTCTAACTAAAGAGGAAATTCTGATTATAGATGAAATTCTGATTAAAGAGGGAATTCTAACTAGAGAGGAAATTGAAACAAGGAATGAAATTCAAAGTAAAGAGAAAATTCTTACAAGTAAGGGAATTTATCCTTATGGTTATATGGATTCATTTATGAGATTTAAAGAAACACAACTTCCTTCAAAAGAAAGTTTCTATAATAACCTTTATGAAGAAGAGATAAGTGATAAGGAATATAAACACGCACAAGAAATTTGGAAAATATTTAAGATAAAGAACCTTGGAGAATATCATGATTTGTATCTAAAAACAGATGTTTTATTGTTAGCTGATGTGTTTGAAGCTTTTAGATCACTCTGCCATAATAAAAATTGTTATGGATTAGATCCTGCCCACTATTTCACAGCTCCTGGTTTAGCTTGGAGTGCAATGTTGAAAATGACAAAACAAGATATAGATTTAGTCAGTGATGTAGATATGCTTTTGATGATTGAGAAGTCTAAGAGAGGTGGAATATCACAAGTATGTTCAAAAAGATATGCTAAAGCAAATAATAAATATCTTCCAAATTATGAGAGTGAAAAAGATTGTAATTATTTGATGTACTTTGATGCTAATAATTTGTATGGATGGGCAATGTCTCAATCTCTGCCTTATGGTAAATTAGAGTGGGTGGAAGAAAAGGATTATGAAAAGGCTTTGATGAATATTGTTATTTCTTCTCAAGAGAAATTGAATGACAAAGAAGAAGGTTATTATTTTGAAGTTGATTTGAAGTACCCGAGTGATCTTCATAATAAGCATAAAGACCTTCCTTTTGCATGTGAGAAAGAAACCCCAAAGAAAGAATGGTTCAGTGATTATCATAAAAGTTTTAATATTAAAGGCAAATCAACAGAAAAGTTATTAACAACATTCTATGATAAAGAGGGATATGTTTTGCATCAAAGGAACTTGAGACAATATTTATCTGCTGGGTTGAGAGTAGCTAAAATTCATAGAGTTTTAAAATTTAAACAAAGTCCTTGGATGAAAAAGTATATTAAATTCAATACA
>NC_140965.1:9500312-9501812 GCF_056783735.1 Eptatretus burgeri | reverse complement strand
AAAATGCCCCCACCCGCTTTTACATAGAACACGGCAGTTAAAAAGGAAACGCTGCTGTTTGGGCGTGTTTTATCTTCCGAGTAATGCCCTGGTATGCTGCCTTCCCAGTCCCTCCCCTCGAGCAACCTTCCCCCTCCCTCGTGCTCCCTTACCCCTCCATCATGCTCCCCCCCCTCCCTCAAGCTCCCTCCCCCCACCCTCATGCTGCCTCTCCCTCCCCTCTCTCGTGTTGCCTTCCCCCTCCCTCACGCTGCCTTCCCCCATCCCTCACATTGCCTTCCCCTCCCTCACGCTGCCTTCCCCTCCCTCATACTTTTATACCCCTCCCTCACGCTGCCTTCCCCCTCCCTCGCGTCACCACTATCCCTCTCCATCTCACTCTATCTCACCCATATCTTCCTCTCTCTCCCTCCTACCACTATACCTATCCCTCCCATTCCACTCCTCCTCTCTCCCTACTCCCTCTCTCACCCCACCCCTCGCTCTCCCACCCCTATCCTCTCTCTCTCTTTCTCTCTCTCTCTCTCTCCCCCACCCCCAATCCCTCTCTCTCTCCCACCCCTTCCCTCTCTCTCTCTTTCTCTCCCATACCCCTATCCCCCTCTCTCTCCCCCACCCCTATTCCTCTGTCTCTCCCACCCCTATTCCCCCATCTCTCTCTCTCTCCCAGTCCTATCCCTCTCTCTCTCCCTCTCCTATCTCTCTCTCTCTCTCCCCTCACCCTCTCTCTCTCTCTCCCACCCCTCTCCTCCTCTCTTTCTCTCTCCCCCCCCTCTCTCTCTCTCTCTCCCACCCCTATCCCCCCTATCCCCCTATTCTCTCTCTCTCTCTCTCTCTCTCTCTCTCTCTCTCTCTCTCTCTCTCTCTCTCTCTCTCTCTCTCTCTCTCTCTCTCTCTCTCTCTCTCTCTCTCTCTCTCTCTCTCTCTCCCCCCACCCCTCTCTCTCTCTCTCTCTCCCCCACCCCTATCCCACTCTCTCTCTCTCCCCCACCCCTATCCCACTCTCTCTCTCTCTCTCCTCCCACCCCTATTCTCTCTCTCTCTCTCTCTCTCTCTCTCTCTCTCTCTCTCTCTCTCTCTCTCTCTCTCTCTCTCTCTCTCTCTCTCTCTCTCTCTCTCTCTCTCTCTCTCTCCTCCTCTCTCTCCCTATTCTCTCTCTCTCTCTCTCTCTCTCTCTCTCTCTCTCTCTCTCTCTCTCTCTCTCTCTCTCTCTCTCTCTCTCTCCCTATTCTCTCTCTCTCTCTCTCTCTCTCTCTCTCTCTCTCTCTCTCTCTCCCACCCCTATTCTCTCTCTCTCTCTCTCTCTCTCTCTCTCTCTCTCTCTCTCTCTCTCTCTCCTCCCACCCCTATTCTCTCTCTCTCTCTCTCTCCTCCCACCCCCTATTCTCTCTCTCTCTCTCTCTCTCTCTCTCTCTCTCTCTCTCTCCTCCCACCCCCTATTCTCTCTCTCTCTCTCTCTCTCTCTCTCTCTCTCTCTCTCTCTCTCTCTCTCTCTCTCTC
>NC_140965.1:9467812-9490312 GCF_056783735.1 Eptatretus burgeri | reverse complement strand
AAATAATCATACATCAATATCTTTGATAAATCAAGAACTGCTGTTCCAATATAAATTGGTTTATCCATTACAATACTTTCCTTTTTCATATGAATTGCAGAAAAGTTCTCTGAAAAAACCTCTTCTCTCTCAAAACTTGGTTTATTTATCAATCTCGAAGCTTCTTTCCAAGATGTTGCGAATCTAATGTTTTGCCTGTTTCTAACATTTTCCATAGTCTTTCCAAATACAGCATTATTCATTAATTTATAAAAGTCCCCTTCAAATTTTACTTTTGTATTTGCTCTCATATCTGTATTGAATTGAATATACTTTTTCACCCAAGGACTTTGTTTAAATTTTAAAACTCTATGAATTTTAGCTACTCTCAATCCTTCTCTCAAAAACTGTTTTAAGCTTCTCTGATGCAAAACATATCCCTCTTTATCATAGAATGTTGTTAATAACTTTTCTGTTGATTTACCTTTAATATTAAAACTTTTATGATAATCACTTAACCATTCTTTCTTTGGAGTTTCTTTCTCACATGCAAAAGGAAGATCTTTATGCTTATTATGAAGATCACTCGGGTACCTCAAATCAACTTCAAAATAATAACCTTCTTCTTCGTCATTCAATTCCTCTTGAGAAGAAATAACAATATTCATCAAAGCCTTTTCATAATTCTTTTCTTCCACCCACTCTAATTTACCATAAGGTAGAGATTGAGACATTGCCCATCCATACAAATTATTAGCATCAAAATACATCAAATAATTACTATCTTTTTCACTATCATAATTTGGGAGATATTTATTATTTGCTTTAGCATATCTTTTTGAACATACTTGTGATATTCCACCTCTCTTGGACTTCTCAATCATCAAAAGCATATCCACATCACTGATTAAATCTATATCTTGTTTTGTCATTTTCAACATTGCACTCCAAGCTAAACCAGGAGCTGTGAAATAGTGGGCAGGATCTAATCCATAACAATTTTTATTATGACAGAGTGATCTAAAAGCTTCAAACACATCAGCTAACAATAAAACATCTGTTTTTAGATATAAATCGTGATATTCTCCAAGGTTCTTTATCTTAAATATTTTCCATATTTCTTGTGCGTGTTTATATTCCTTATCACTTATCTCTTCTTCATAAAGGTTATTATAGAAACTTTCTTTTGAAGGAAGTTGTGTTTCTTTAAATCTCATAAATGAATCCATATAATCATAAGGATAAATTCCCTTACTTGTAAGAATTTTCTCTTTACTTTGAATTTCATTCCTTGTTTGAATTTCCTCTCTCGTAAGAATTCCTTCTTTAATCAGAATTTCATCTTTAATCTGAATTTCCTCTTTAGTGAGAATTTCCTCTTTTGGAAAGAATGAATTAAGATTTGGAAAAGAGTCTGTGGAGCTTAGATTTGATGCGAGGTAGGCTAGTGGTGTTCCCATAAACTTGTAAGAATCTAAAAACCTAATACGAGTTATAGGTTTTGTGAATATCATTTTTGAAAATGAAATATACTTTTGACTTGTGTTTGTTATGGCAGAAATATTCCCTGGTGTTTTTGAAAGTTCATTTATAAATAGATGTGTATCATAGTTGGCGCTGTTGTGAAGAAAGACTGGAATAAAAGAAGGTAATTTATAATTAAGATTACAACAGGAATGAGCGGGACCTCTATATTTACCAGTAAGATGACAATGGTCTCTAACTTTAGACTCCTTAATTTCCCCTCACAAATATGACAGATATTGTTCATTCTAAATTCTAATTTTTCTTCTTTGGTTAATTTCATCGGTTCATTTGTTTCTTTCATTAATTTAGTGAGTCTTATACAATCCTTTTCTAATCGTTTTACAAACTCTTGTGAAGCATTTTTTCCACGATAATGTTCAAGTTTGTTATACTTTTCTCCAACAGATGATTTGATATAATAACAAAAACCACAAGGAATATGTTTTTGATATTTATTTGTATATGGTTCTTTTGGATTAGGAGAAGCAGTATTTATCTTTTTAAGGATACATTCAAAATCAGCGTATATCACAAATGGGTGCATGATAGATTTATTATAATCTTCAAAATAAATCTTTTCACCAGGTTTAGGCATTGTAATTACAGCTGATTTATGATTACTACAATATTTTGAATGTTGTTCTAATCGTTCTTTTGTATGAAATGAATTAAGACATCGCTTACAAGGATATATTTTGTTTGCTGTTCTGAATACCTGAGAAGAGATTAATCTTGATAAATTATTGATGTATGTGTAATGTGAATTCTTTCCAACACTAAAATATAAAAGGTCAATGTGTGTTTCTTCATTTTTATAGTTGTTTGAAATTTTTAATATTTGAACTTTGTTTGTATCCGTTAATCCATATACATTAATAGAAAGATTATTCTTTTTCTCAAATTTAGGAATATCTGTTAATGGCATTGGGAATTTAAAATCTTTAATGTCCAAGGTATTCTCATATTTCATATATTGTTTTACTCTTTCTGAATTACATTTTGATGGATGTAAGTGAGCAAGAACAGACCAGAGAAAACATTTATTATCATTGTTCTTAATATTAACAACTGCCTTCTTTAGTTTTATTTCTTTTGGTAATTCAATATAAGAAGAAGCTTTAAGAGGGTTTGATTTTTAGAATGTGTATATCTAAAAAGATGATTTTTTAATATTGAATCCACTTCCTACCACTGTATTATCAACATCCTCCTCTTGTCTTGATAGTTCTTCATAAACCCCACTATTCAAAAAATCTTGAAATGATGTTATAAAATGAAGATCTGTTCTCATATAAGGAGTTTGTTCTTCATCTTGTCTTTTCATATTCATTTTCACTCCCATATAAAACTTTAAAGTTTTTATTTCTTTTAATGTCTTTTTAATAAATTTTTCAACATCGGGTTTCACTATTTCAATTGATTCAGCTATTGATGATGGACCGGGTTCTCCAAATTGAAAAATCCTTATTTTTATATGCCCTTTAAATGCCTCATCAGTGTTTTTAATATAATAGTCTCCCTTTACTTTAAACTCATTTTTCTTGTGTTTTTGTGATTGAAGATGTTGATTATAACTACTCTTCAAAACATCCTTTGAACAGATATCACAATGTTTTCTTTCCAACTCAAGAGGAGATATTTGATGAAATAGATTAAATGTGTGTTTGTTGGTTCGGAGGTGTTTTCTATAATGTTTATATTCGTGATTACAAACATCGCAGTACGTTGTATTCACCATATTTATAGAATAAAACTTTGCTTAAACTAAAATTTTCTTGATGAAAATTTCGTTTAATTTATAGGTGAATCTGTGCTTAAAAACATTTTATCCTCCAACTTTTTCACTTAATAAATACAATGTTTCAAGACACAAAAGACAAGTTTCAATCAATCTCTTCATCTGTTAAAGATACTGAGAAATATGTCAAGGATGTAAAATTGAACAAAGATAAATATAACAACTATTGGATAAAAACTATTATGGTAAATAATATGAGTTCTTCAATTTCCTTCAGTGGAAGGGCTTTTAGTATACCTGGTAGAACATCAATTAAAGTATCTCTAACAAAAGTTTCTCCTCTCCTTCTAGTAATATATTCAAAACTAGAAAAAGCAATGAAACAAGAAAAAGTATCAAAGAACAAAAACCTTATGGATGAAGCTTTAGAAAGAAAAGATAAGACCATCTGTAATATGCAAGGAGAAATTTGTATTTTTTTCAACAACCCTAAAGATGTAAATCTTGATGAAATAAAGGATGTTAATATATCAGGTGAAATGACATTTCGTTCAATAGTAGTTAACGATAATTTTAAAATTACCTTTAATATAAAAAATGTTGGCGTTGAATCTGATAATGAAAAAAAGTATATCGATATCGATGGTAATATACAACTAAAAGTATAGATGAATTTCAGTTTAAGTAAAGTTTTACTTTATAAATATGCTAGACTTTCCTGATTCTCCATATGACAAATTTGAGAATTGTCCTGCGTGTGAAAGACAGGGATTAAACACAGAGTCAAAAGCCTATAAACAATGTATATTCTGTGATTATCTTCTAATTAATGATAATAAAAAATATAAAAAGGAAAATAATTCTTTTAGATTTACACCAAAAATGAATTACTTCACAAGATTGATTAGAGAAATGAATGTAAAGTATGAGGATGATAACACACCTTTCCTTACAAGGGAAGAAACTGAACGTATAAGAGAAATGTTCAAAGGATTGTTGTTGTATATTATTCATGGATGTAATTTTCAGGGAAATATCAACACAAGATATTGTATAAATAAAATAATGGATTATCTTGAAATTAAACCTGAACTTAGGATAAAATATAGAGTTTCTAAAAAAGCCAATAATAAATTAAATAACCTGTTTTTCAAATATATAAATGAATGATTTTTTACCTATTTGGGAAAATAAGATAAAATTTAACAACCATAAAAATCTCCCAAATTCATTAAGATGTCTCATAGTTGGTTCAAGTGGATGTGGAAAAACCTGCTTACTTTTAAAAATGCTCCTCACTCCCAACTTTTTAGATTATGATAATTTAATAATTTTCACAAAGTCGAGTTTTCAACCAGAGTATCAACTACTCTCACAAGGTTTTAATGCTGGTCTTCAAAAAGAAGATATAATAGGTTTATTTAAACGTCAAAAAAACCTAAATGATTATAACATTGAAGATATAATTCAACTATTTTGTGATACACAGAGATGTAAAAAGAAATCAAATCTTATAACTTGTATTCTTAGTGATAATACGGATGATATACCGTCTCCCAAGATTTGGATAAATCAAAAAAGAACCTCGTTATCTTTGATGATTGTGTTAATGAGAGAAACCAAACGGTAATGGACAGCTACTACACAAGAGGGAGACATTCTTCTTGTAATTGTATTTATCTTAGTCAATCGTACTTTCAACTTCCTCGTCGTTCCATCAGAAACAATGCTAATACTTTTATTTTATTCAAGTTAAATTCAATAGATATCAATAATTTTTGGAGAGATAATTGTTCTACATTATGTAGTAAAAAGAAATTTGAGGATTATATGAAGCACACGACTGAAAAATATAAATATATTGTTGTGAAACAAGATGAGATATTAAGGGATATATTTTTTGTTTTATAAACAATTACATATATAAATGACAACTATTATTATAAATCTTGTGGGTAAATCTGCTTCTGGAAAAAACTTTCATAAATCAAGGTTCTTGTGTAGTACAAATGAGAATATTGTAAATTTACTTAAAAACACCCCGTGATACGCATTGTATCAACAACAACTAGAGCAATAAGACCTGGAGAAGTAAAAGGTGAAGATTATCACTATATTTCAGTGGAGGAACATATGCGATTGAGGAATGAAGGACAAATATTTGAGGAGGTTTCTCTTGGTACAACAAAATATTCACATTGTAAGAGTGAGTTAAAGAAACTAAAATCTGGTGGTGTTGGGATATTAGAAACTAATCCAGAAGGAACGAGACAAATTATTAAATATCTGAGCGGAGTGAAGATTTTATCATTCGGTTTTGATGTTGATGAAGAAACTCAACACAAACGTATGAAAAGCAGAGATGCAAGGATTAGTGAAGAAGAAATTACAACTCGCATTAATGTTAATAAAGAATTTGATGAAATATTTAAAGAAAAGGATTTATTTGAACACATCTACTTGAATGATGAAGAAAAGGAAAATTTCCCTGTTGATCTTTACAATTCATTAAATGATATTTTACAATAAATAAATGGATACAAAAGAAAGAGCAAGAAGATTTAAGGAACATCAAGAGTTGGTTTCAAAAGTTGTAAAACAACAGGAAGACATAAAGAAGAAACGCAGACAGAAACTAACGGGCGAAGAAGCATTTGAAAAAAAACAAGAGAAATTTTTTAAACCACTTTTAAAAACTTCCCAAGAAAAAATGAAAGATGTTTCCACAGTTCCCACAGTAGAATATACTCCTAGAAAGCTTCAAATGTTAAAAGATTTCAGTCAAATGACGGAGGAAGAATTAGAGCATTTAGGAGAATTAGAATATGATGATGAAGGTTTATTTCAACAACTGGAAGAGATTAATCAACCCCCTGATTATATTGTGAATGCTGTTCAAAACAATGAATATTCAGCGGATTCAAAAACCAAAGCAGGACTCATTCCAACAGAACAACCAGCAATATTTCATCTTGTTCAAGAAAAGGTATTGATATTTAATGATGAATTAAGGTTCTTAAGTTCTGCTCAACCCCTGTTAAACTAACTCCGAGATTAATGTTTCTTCTCACAAAAGATGGAAGACAAGGTTCAACTGTGAGGGATGAATCAAAGTATATTGATAAACCATTGGATATGGAAAATAATGATGATAGAGTATATATTGATTTGCTGAACACTCTAAATTATAAGGTTATTCTTTCTGGTAAAAGTAGGAAGAATGAGAAGGAGAAACACATTATTCAGGCTTTAAGTATCCTTGGTTCAGGTATTAGTTTTCTTCCAAATGACCCATCGCAATTAGTTAATAGACTGTTATTGTTGTTCGGCAGTAAGAAGGCTGGAAATAACAATTGTTTTAATGAAGCATCAGCCATTTTAGACCAGTTGATGAACATGAAAATAATTAATAAATCTCAATATAAAGACATTTTATCTCATATTAAATAAGATGAGAAGCACAATCCTGAGTTTTAATTTCACAACAAGCGACCACACATCTTCATTCCCATACCCACTACAACTTGACACAACAAAAGAATATGAGGCATCTTTATTGTCCATGGAGACTTATAATACCTTATTTAATATAACCGAGAAAAATGACAAGTTTAGTTATAATCCGGGAAGTGGATACAAAACGATAACAGTCTCACCCGGAGCATACGAGATTTCTCAAATATCTTCCGAAATTGCTCGTCTTATGAAAGAACAGGGTGATGAACCAAAAAATATTGTTATAAACATTCAAAAACATACTTCAAAATCAATGATTAAAGTTAAAAATAACTACAAGGTTGATTTCACAATTGATAATTCATTTAGGGAGTTATTAGGTTTCTCCTCAAAAAAGATTGAAACTAATGGGACGTTTTACAGTGATAATGTCATTCAAATATCCTCAGGAATAAATTCGGTGTTAATTCACTGTGATTTGATTGATGGTGCTTATAATGATGGATTAAAAACAAATACAATATTTTCATTCAGCGCATACTCAACCCCAATTGGTTATAAATTCAATATGGAGCCTAAAAATTTGGTTTATCTACCTGTGTCAGGAAAAACCATACACAGAGTAAATTTTAGGATAACCGACCAAGATAATCGTGTGATCTCTTTTAATGGAGAAGTTATATCCATCAGAATTCACCTACGTGAAGTTTTTCAATAAATAAATACGATGGTTATTGTGAGGAAGCACGAGTTGGGAAAATATAAAATAATTACAGGGGATGGGATGTTCCTTTCCCCGTACTACAAGGGTGAAGGTATGTATCTTGGTAGAGGATACTATAAACCTAAGAGACAAAGGGGTGTCGGACATCAATTTAGAGGAGATGGGATAATTGATACTCTCATGGGTATTGGTTCAACTATTCTTAAACATAAAGACCTAATTGGTTCAACTGCTTCTGCTGTGGGAAATGTAGCAGGTGCTGTAAAGAGTATAAAAGATGCTCAGAAAGAATCTCATAAATTACAAGCAATAAAAGAAATTAAGAAAGGTAAAACTCAGTTGTCCCCCAAGAACGACAGAAAATAATTCAAATACTTGGATCAGGGTTTCAAAAGTTTTAACATCTTTTTTCCTAAATAAATACAAGTATGGAAGCAATTGATAGTATCTATGATTTGGATGATACTATTATTATCTCAAACTCCACTAAAAAGAAGATTACTTCAAGGTAAATGCAATAACTGGAACAGACTGGAATACAAATGGTACAAAAAGTTTTGAAATAAATAATCAACAAACCTATTTGAATCTCTCCGAAAGTTTCTTGTTGTGTAAATTTAAATTCACTAAGGCTGGGAATAACACAAACGCTACACTTGTAAATGATTTCTTCTGGAAAATGTTTGATAGTGTGCGATTGTATATTGGAACACAAGAAGTTGAAGCGGTTGATTATGTCTCTGCTGTATCTGAAATGATGAAATTTACACTCTATACATTCAGTGATAGAATGGGAAAGGGGTCTGTCGAAGGTTTTATTCCTGATATGTCAACGGGAACAAACACAGACCCTGGGTATACTCAAAGGAAAGGAATGTATAATGATGATACAAAAGCAGAAAATAGTTTTACTGTGGCAGTTCCTCTTAAAGGTATATTTGGATTTTGTGATTATGATAAAGTTCTGTATGGTCTTAAAATTAGATTTCAACTACAAAGGAATGATAATGAAAATAGATTGCTTTTTGGTGTTGGTAATGCTTTTGGTGATCAGAATAAATTTGTAATTGAGGAGATGAGTTGGTATATCAGTGAATATACTCCTAATCTTAAAACAGAAGAGATGTTGAATCGAAGACTTAACTCAAAAACCACTCAGTGTATCATACCTCAAAAGAAGATGTCAACACGTTAAACTCAATCAAACTACTTACACGTGGAATTTGGGTGTTCTGGAAGGAAAGCCACGATATCTGTGGATGATTTTTAAAAAGCCAGATGGTGATACTGCGACTGATAAGAATAATGCATTGAGTGATAATGCTAAGGTGAAACAACTTCGCGTTTCTCTAGATGGAACATTTTATCCACGAGATAGATTGGAAATTAATTGGGAAAAAATGATTTTGCTGAAGCATACAAGTCTTACCAAAAGGTGTGTGAAAGTAATGGAAATAAAGAACCTATTTTGGATATGACAGCATTTAAAAGTTTGTATACAATCTATACGTTTGACCTGAGCGCTCAAAAAGAAACTATAAAGTCTAATCGAGTGGATACTTCCCTATACATTGAAAGAGGAGAGAGTGAAGAAGTTGATACATATTGTTTGCTTTTGGAAGAAACAGAATTGCAGATTAATACAGATAATGGTGTGATGATTAGTCTCACATAATTTTTTTTGTTAAATAAATGAGTGGCAAAGTACCAACTGGGGTATATGTTAATCAAATCAATCTTCATAAACTATCATCTTGTGTTCAAAATCAAAAGCCTTGTACGATTAACGTTAATACAATTCAGAGAAAAGGAGCAGTAAGAATTGATGTTTTGCTCACAAGAGAACAGGTTAAAATCTTGAATGACACTGGCTCACTTAAAATTAAAATGACAAAACCAATGTTAAAAAAATATTCAATAAGAGAGACGAGTGGAGGATTTCTCCCATTTCTAATTCCTTTATTTGCTGGTTTAAGTGCGGTTGGAGCATTGACGGGTGGTATTTCAACAGCGGTCAAAACTGCCAACGAAAGGAAGGCTCAACTCCAGGCTCAAAAAGAATTGGAAAGACATAACAAAGAGTTGGAGAAACAAATTAGTGGAAGTGGTGTAATTGTAGATTTTGCTGAAAAACTTGAAGGTCTGCCTGATAAAGCGAGATTGTTAGTTGGAGATATGCTTTCTTCTATAGCACAAGCAGGTGTAAAATTAACGAAAAGAGGTAATGGATTATATCTTTCTAATAAATAAATGAGCATTGATGAGTGGTTGAAAGAATTTGGAAAGAATACAACATCAAATTTACAACTTGTCAAATATTGTAAGAAATTAAAAATTCATAATGTGGTTATTTGTATGAGAGATGAATTAACAAATGTGTCGAAACATACAAAGAATATTATTATGAACTTAGAAGATAATGATGGGAACGGTTCTCATTGGGTTTGTATTTTTAATAGTCAAGACAAATATTATTTTGATAGTTTTGGTCTTCCACCACCTGTTGAAGTCATAAAATTCTTACAGAATGGTGTTTATCAAACATTTCAAGTCCAAGAATTAAATTCCAAGTGTTGTGGTCAATTATGTCTATATGTGTTATTTCAACTCAACAAAAATAAAAAATTTTATGATATTATTTTTAATCTAATATAAATGACTTATGTTGGTAAAGATGGTTCTATCTTTGGTGTATCTCAAGAACTGGATATTGATTTATCAAATTATTATACAAAGGCACAGGCTGAACGATATAAATATAATATAAACAAAAATATTAACATGAAAAATGCTTATAAATTAAAAAATTATCCAAGCCCGACTGACGCGAATGACTTGGTGAGATTAAGCGATTTATCACAATATATATACTTAAATAAAACGGCTGTGTATTCTAAAGATACAGAAGTGTTGATATTATCTCCAGGTCATACAGAATTCACAGTTCGAATTAAAATAAATTTTTATAAAGAAGGGCGTATCGTTTGTATGAGAATAGAACAATGGGGGTATGATATGAATGATTTAGGGTATAATTGGTCATTTAAAATTAACCTCGAAGACCTGGAACAATTAAATCAGTCTCGTAAGGAAGAATATTATCCACTTGGTATCGAGAATGAGTTTTGTGGAGCCACGATTAGTAAACAACAAATAAAAGAATTTAATAAGGGTAAATATAATAATGGTTTTGCCCTTGTTTATCTCATGAAAACAGAAAAAACAGGATTATATATAATAAGTAAGGAAATACAAAATGATTTAACGATGGGAAGATGGGGAGGTGTTTCGTGCCATAATATTATTCTAACATATATTTCTAATACATAAATGACAGCAAGAAGGCTTCAAGAAAATTATCATTTCTGTGTTCAAGCATACCTTCAAGAAAAGGGTATTCGGTATTTTAATAAATATGTTCTACAACATAAGAATGAGGTATTTTCAATAAAAGATTGGCATTATGCTGATGTTGATAAACCAACAACTTTAGATTTAATTAGAATGTTAAATAATGAAAAAATTATAAGGTTAAGAAAAGGTAAGGCTCTTTTAGAAATTCAAAAGAAATTTTATTGGTATCCTGTTGTAAAAAAATTATTTTGGATACAGGAATAACAAGAAATCCTGATGAATATATGTATAATATTCTATGGGGTGTAAACGATTCAAGTATAGTAAGGGATGAGGAAGGAGTTGAAGAAGAGAGGGAAGAGGAGGAAAAGGAGGAGGAGGAGAGAGAGAAGGAGGAAAGAGAGAAGAGAGAGAGGGAGGAAAGAGAGAGAATGAATACATATCAAAATATGGAAACCAGTGAGATTCAAAAAAGAATAGAGGTATTAAAGAAATTAACTTATCTCACCAGGGAGGAATACAAAGAATTAAAAAGTCTATTTGCAATACTTTCGACAAGACTATCGACATCGAGAAGACATGTATTTTAATTCAAGTTTTTTCTTAAATAAATGGAGGAGAGAGTGAAGGCATTTCTAAGGATTCTTTATGTTTTAAAAATTAAGATTCAAATGTGCATGTTGGAAACTAAAAAGGTTTTTGCACTCTGCAGAAATTTTTCTCATAAATAAATGAGTTATTGTCTCAAATGTAAAAAGAAAACTAATACTAAAAATATTTCATATATTAAAAGTAAAAATAACAGGGTTATACAAAAAGGTATATGTTCGGTGTGTGGTTCAAAAAAAAAAATCAATTTATCTCCAAACACAAACTCGGAGGAGATATACAAAAGTTTTTATCAGGAAGTAAATTTACAACTACTGGAATACCAGGGAATTACATCTTCCAGGTTATTCTTTCTGTGGTCCAGGCACAAACTTAGATAAAAGATTAGATGAGGCAGACAATCCTAAATCCTGGAGTAAACCAATCAATAGAGTTGATGAAGTGTGCATGAGACACGATATTGATTATGGGAATACCACAACGTTGGAAGAAAAGCATGAAGCCGATAGAGAAATGTTGTATAATTTGTCTCTGATACAAAATCCAACCTTGAGAGAAAAAGTTGATAGGTTCATCGTGAAGAAGATGATTAGTGCTAAATTGAAACTTGGACTTGGAAATTCAAAAAACTTATAGGCTCTAATGATGCCATTAAGACTGAAGAGCAATTAGCTGATGAATTACATAAACCAATATTCACAAAGTTTCAGAGAAGGAAAGTTTATTCCAAGGAAGTTGATTATATCTGGTCTGCTGATTTGATTGAACTCAATAATGATAAGGGGTACAAGTATGCTTTAACCGTTATTGATTTGAGGAGTAGATATGCGTGGGTTGTCCCTTTAAAAACAAAACAGGTAATACTCTTGTGTTAGCTTTTCAACAGATATTTAATAAAAGTAAGAGAAAACCTAAGAAATTGTGGACTGATGAGGGTAGAGAGTTTTATAACAAGACATTTATGAATTTTTTAAAAAATAACAGTATTACATTATACAGTACCTTTAATGAAGGGAAGGCAGTTGTTGTTGAACGTTTTAATCGTACCTTAAAAGAGAGACTATATAAAAAATTCACACAACTCGGTTCACAACAATGGTTATCTTTTATTCAGGATATTGTGGATAAGTATAATGACACGATTCACACGTCAACGAATATGAAGCCATCAGAAACATTTACAAAATTAAAATATGAAAAAGAGATTAATGTCAGAAAACCTAAGTTCAAAGTTGGTGATATCGTAAGAATATATAGGTGGAAATCTCATTTTGAAAAGGGTTTTACTGAACGATGGACGAAAGAACTTTTTAAAATTGTTGATGTAATAGATACAGTTCCTTGGACTTATAAAATATATGATTTGGAAGGGGAAGAGATTTTAGGTTCATTTTATTCACAGGAATTACAAAAGACAAAACTAAGCATATAATACACCTTTGTGGACACTAGAGGGACAAGTCCGAGGTGTATTACAGTATATAATGTGTGTCAAGGGGGACGTTCTTAGATCTGTGAACCCCAAACACAGAATCCTCAACTGAATAGTCAAGGTTTAACTTTTGTTTGTGTGTGTGTGTGTGTAATGGGAGCAATAGGTTGGCGCTTCACTCCCTCCTACTATACACCGTTGTGGACACTCGAGGGCCAAGTCCGAGGTGTATAACAGTATATAATGTGTGTCAAGGGGGACGTTCTTAGATCTGTGAACCCCAAACACAGAATCCTCAACTGAAGTCAAGGCTTAACTTTGTTTGTTGGTGTGTATGTGTGTGTGTCCCAACCCTCACATTCAAAATCTCAACCCCAACCCTCACATTCAAAATCTCAACCCCAACTCAATCCTCGCCCAACACAATGTCTTTTTCAAAATGAGATTTCCACCTATATATATATATATATATATATATATTTTTACGTTTTTTTTTTTCTTCTTCCAATTCTGTCTTTTAAGGCTTTCAGGTTTGATGACGTAGAAAGGGGGAGTAAGCCTGCACTTTCTTCCCAGAACTTTCTTGATCTTGCTCCCATCAAGCACTATCCGACAAAGAACTACATCGATAGGTTTAGATCCCAAAGAGTGATAGCAACTCCAAAAGTCTCCAAAATATAAATAAATAAAATAATAATAATAATAAATAAATAAATAAATAAATAAAAGCCCCCAAAAAAGTTTCAAGTGTCCAACATAAACCCAACTTTCCAAGTCTTCAAGGTATAACCACATTCCCGTTGAGTTTCCAAGATATGTATCACATTGTGAGTTATCAATCCAGAACCCACATTTCAAGTATTCAAAGTAAAACCAACTTACAAAGTCTCTTAAGGATAACTCATTTACTGATTTTTTCAAAATTTGTGAGTCTCCAAGGTAGGCCCCATATTTAGAACCATCTTGGCAGAACCCTTTTCCTGAGTCTCCAAGGTAGTTATTTAAACCATCAAGGCAGAACTCATTTACTGATTTTTTCAAAATTTGTGAGTCTCCAAGGTAGGCCCCATATTTAGAACCATCTTGGCAGAACCCTTTTCCTGAGTCTCCAAGGTAGTTATTTAAACCATCAAGGCAGAACTCATTTACTGATTTTTCAAAATTTGTGAGTCTCCAAGGTAGGCCCCATATTTAGAACCATCTTGGCAGAACCCTTTTCCTGAGTCTCCAAGGTAGTTATTTAAACCATCAAGGCAGAACTCATTTACTGATTTTTTCAAAATTTGTGAGTCTCCAAGGTAGGCCCCATATTTAGAACCATCTTGGCAGAACCCTTTTCCTGAGTCTCCAAGGTAGTTATTTAAACCATCAAGGCAGAACTCATTTACTGATTTTTTCAAAATTTGTGAGTCTCCAAGGTAGGCCCCATATTTAGAACCATCTTGGCAGAACCCTTTTCCTGAGTCTCCAAGGTAGTTATTTAAACCATCAAGGCAGAACTCATTTACTGATTTTTTCAAAATTTGTGAGTCTCCAAGGTAAAACTTGTATTCTGGCTCATCAAGGTATAACTTGTTCAGTGGGTATTGTCTTGATAACTCACAATGAGTACTATTGCTGTAAAACTCTTTTTCAGGATTTTGCTGGTCTCCAAGGTATAACTCTTTGGTTGGGTCATCAAGGACGAACTCGTTCTGTGGGTCTTGGTCGCTCATAAGGTCTTCAACCAAGCCAACAATTTCGCCCCAAGTTGTAGCAAAAGCAGTATTTTCATTTCGTATTTCAGACACAATTTCCTGTGAGAGAAAATAATAATGTATTAATTAAGTTATTTAATTATTAAATGAGTATGCTTCAATCAAAGTTTGAAAATAGGAAAATAAAAAATCTTACCTCAATAGATAAGAGGTTTGAATCCAGTTCATCAACTTGAAGGTTTAGTTCCATAGAAGACAGAGAGTTCCAAGGAACACCAAAGTCATCCCACTCAAGGTCTTCAACCAAGCCAACAATTTCCCCAAGTTGTAGCAAAAGCAGTATTTTCAGATACAATTTCCTGTGAGAGAAAATAATAATGTATTAATTAAGTTATTTAATTATTAAATGAGTATGCTTCAATCAAAGTTTGAAAATAGGAAAATAAAAAATCTTACCTCAATAGATAAGAGGTTTGAATCCAGTTCATCAACTTGAAGGTTTAGTTCCATAGAAGACAGAGAGTTTGAGACAAGCACACAGAACACCATTGCCAGCAAGAACAAATGTTTAAAATGGAGCCTGGGTTTGAAGCTTTTATAGAGAAAGACTGGTGGGTGTGGTTTCCTTTGGAAATTCCTGGGCAAGCCTAGGCAAGCCTTCATTGGGAAATTTTTCAAAACCATAACATCCTGTAATTTTCTAGTGATTTCTTTGTGAGTCAGAGATGAACTGGAAATGATGTAAGAGTGGGCGGGGCTTAGCAAAAGTAGGCGGAGCTTAGGAAAAGTGGGCGTGGCTTAGAAAAAATACCTTATGAAAAGTAGGCGGAGCTTAGGAAAAGTGGGCGTGGCTTAGAAAAAATACCTTATGAAAAGTGGGCGGAGCTTAGCAAAAGTGGGCGGGGCTTAGGAAAAGTGGGCGTGGCTTAGAAAAAATACCTTATGAAAAGTGGGCGGAGCTTAGCAAAAGTGGGCGGGGCTTAGGAAAAGTGGGCGTGGCTTAGAAAAAAATACCTTATGAAAAGTGGGCGGAGCTTAGCAAAAGTGGGCGGGGCTTAGGAAAAGTAAGCGTGGCTTAGAAAAAACTACCTTATGAAAAGTGGGCGGAGCTTAGCAAAAGTGGGCGGGGCTTAGGAAAAGTGGGCGTGGCTTAGAAAAAATACCTTATGAAAAGTGGGCGGAGCTTAGCAAAAGTGGGCGGGGCTTAAAGAAAAGTGGGCGGGGCTTAACAAAAAATAACCTGTGGCTCAGGAGGTGGTTAAACAAGAGCATTAAGAGAAGTTTATCATTTCGTAATGGCACAAATGGGGTATCTTAAAAAATATAAAGATTCAAATGTTTTGTTTGTCAATATTTTAGATGGGGATTATTGTGCAAAGAAAATTAAACTATTGAAGGAATTTGAGAATGAACAAATCTTTATAGGTTCAATGAGTGAGCTGTTCAATTCAATGAGGTTCAACCTCCAAGTTAAAAGGGGAGACAAATAAATATACCTTGGGATAAAAAGGGGATTTATTTTTAGGGAAAAAAAATATAAATCGCTGAAAATCCCCCATTCATTTACATGGGGAAAAGTGAGCCAGAATCAGTATTCTTACCCTACTAATGTTCATTTCAAAAAATAACTTTACCAATGTATCGCTTCCAAAAACGTGATGTTATACACAGCTCAACAAATCAAACTCCTGTTGCAAAACTCTCGAGTCCATCTATATATAAATCCAGCAGCAGTGTGTGTGTGTGTGTGTGTGTGTGTGTGTGTGTGTGTGTGTGTGTGTGTGTCTGTGACCGCTGTTTCTCGACAACCACTGGTCCGATCTAATTGAAACTTGCCAGGTATATTGCTGGGGACCTGAGTATGTGCGTTTTCAAGGTTTGATATTAATCGGACAAGTACTTCCCAAGTTATGGCCATTTATTTACCAACCAATGACAAGACACGTTGCTGCGTAGGCATGGCCGATGGGGAAGAGAACTTCAGTCGTGTTCCCCATTACGGGTTACAACGTACAGACTTCCGGATAGTGATGACTTAGTGTATTCTAATAATTTCTCGATTTCTTATGTGCATTTATAGATAAACACAATGCCCCAATCCAGTCTTCGTTTGCGAGAGCGAAGGAACGGCCTGTGAGTTTGTTTGAAAGTTTTATTAATTCATTTATTTATTTTTGTTTTTTTGTTTTTTTGCACGTACGTTTTTTTCTTTTTTTCTTTTTCTCTTCTCTTCTCTTCTCTTTGTGTTTTTCCTTGCGATGACATTGCAAAAAGGCAAAATACGTTGGCGCTAATTGAATAATTGGCCATTAAAACTAAATTGCGAATAACCGTAACTGCGATATGAGAACTTCCGGACAGTGAGGACTTAACTTCCCGACTTCCAGATAGTGACGACTTACTGTATTCTTTCTGGATTTATCGACTTACTGTATTCTTTCTTTCTCGATTTCTTTCTCGATTTTCTTAAACACAATGCCCCAATCCAGTCGTCGTTTATGACAGCGTTTCCTCAACAATGTTGTTTATGAAGAGGTGCTAAAGAGATGAAGGTGTGTACATGTGGACAATTTTTATAATAATTTATTTATTGAAGAAAAATTGTTCCGAAAATAATTTATCAAAAAAAGTGCAAAACTTTTTTTTGTTTCCAAGTGTCAAAACGGTGTGGCCTTTGGAAGTGTTAAGGAATTCAGCTTTACTCAACATGCTTGCCAACGAAATACATCTCATTTTGGTGGTATGCTTTGCAAACTATTTTTTTAAAACTATTTTAAAACTAAAACAATTCGAACATGGAATACCTAATGACACTGTACTTTCAGGTCTCCTACAAATCCTACCATGTCGCCTCACCGTGACGTCAGAGTGGCAATGGTCAAAGGCAGCGAATGTCATGGTTGGCAAAGACAGGGAGGTAAACTTGATGTTAATTTGGATTTTAATTAACTCTGTGTGTGTAAGTATCACCGCAGTTGTTACTTCAATGAAAGCGATAATTTGTGGAATGCATGCGAACATTCCGTACGGGCACGCACCACTTCCGGATAGTGATGACTTACTGTATTCTAATAATTTCTCGATTTCTTATGCGCATTTATAGATAAACACAATGCCCGAATCCAGTTGTCATTTACGAGAGCGAAGGAACGGCCTGTGTGTTTGTTTGAAAGTTTTTTTTTTTTTTTTTTGCACGTACGGCCACGCACATACGGCCATGCACGTACGGGCATGCGAGAGCGAAGGAACGGCCTGTGTGGTTATTGTTTCTGGCACGCGGTTTGAAAGTTTATTATTTTATTTTTGTTTGCATGTACGGCCACGCACGTACGGCCACACACTTACAGGCATGCACATACTGGCATGCACTAGTTATTGTTAATGAGTCGATTGCTCTTGTTGAAAGGATATTTCTGGTAATTTTTGGTGTAAAATGACCGATTCTGGCGATTGATGCTGACTGGGTATCCTGAGACCAATGAGAGTGAACTTATTACGAATGAATTAAAAGAATGACATAATTATCAGAATCAACTTCATTTTAACTGAACATAAACATCGCTTTATCATTTATATAATACATGAGACGACCCGTGAACTCGTTGGGTTGTGACAGCGGTTGATAAAAAAAAAAAGAAGAAGATAGCTCCAGCGAGCTATACCGCTGAGGTTGTTTGCATTGATCAAATTCTCCCGAAGAGTACTTCACTGAATCGGAAATTGATTTTTAAAATAATTTTTTCATTGCCTGATTTGAACAAAACTTGATACTGCGCGTCAATGTGAAAACAAAAACAGAGAAAAGAAAGTCGAATAAATTATTGTGCGTAATCTTCTAAACACAATTTTATTTATTAATGAACACGGAAGTGTTAGATCAAAATGTCAATGTTTATTTTATGCTTAAAAATAAATTGTTCTTTGTCTATACTAAATGTTTGAGATTTTGTCATAAATCATTTCAAGAAGAAAAAAAAGATAGCTCTGGCGAACTGTACCGCTGAGGTTGTTTACATTGATGAAATTCTCCCGAAAAGTACTTCACTGAATCGGGAATTGATTTCTAAATAATTTTTTCGTTGCTCGATTTGAATGAAACTTGATACTGCACACCGCAGGAGAATGGTAAGTAATGTGGCCCTAAAATTTCTGTGCTATCGTGTACCGTTTTGGCTGTATTTCAGGAACATACATACATACATACAAGATGAGAGTTTTAGTAATATATAGATACAGGGAATTTGGCTGGCACAGCACAATCGCCTACTCCTTTTGATGTGTGTCGTGCAATCTTTGGCATTTTGATGGGATAGACAACTTGATGATCCCATCGACCATTGAGTGGATGGCATTCCCAAAGATACAGCACACCCTACCGGAATTGTATCACAATGGTAGTTCTTCATGAAGTTTGATCCCATCTGTCGTGGAACCCAGACGAGACAGCTCAATGGTGAGTATGTGACCAACTGAACTTTCTACCACCTCTAACAGAAAAAGGCAATTAGTGCAGGAAATGAGGTGGATATTATTCCTATAAAATTTGTAGGATGTTTTGGGTACAATGTTGTGTTGGACTGGCATGATATCTCGGTAGTCTGGGTTAAATTCCAGACCAGACTACAGACTGTCATCCTGTTAGCAAGCTAGCTGTTGCATAAATGAGTACGCCGTATGTCAGATTGGATGTTAAGCCATCGCTGCTGGTGCTGGATGGTGGCACCTTTGCCAAATCACAAATTCCTGCCATCAATAGTGCTGGTAAAGCAATGACAGACCACCCAGTGCAATCCTTGCCATGAGACTGATGGGTAAGAAATGTCAATCTGTCCTTGGGTAGACAACTGATGAAATAAAAGAGAGTTTGGTAAAGAGTTCGGCTCATAGAGCTGGTTTGGTTCATGGGCTGTTTTGGACCACAATGGCCTACCCATCGCTCAGACCAGTTTGAGTTGGACAGCTTTAAAATAGGTGTATTTACACTTGCAAGTCGTGGCGTAATAGGATGCCTATCATAACGACAACACACAGAGGCAGAACGATCACTCAGTGTATCCACGACATTGGCTGTGGAATATAATATTGGATAAACAGGCTCCGAACAGGGTCAAGACCAGGACGCGATCGCTGTATGTCCACCAGAGGGCGGTCATTTCACGTCAGGAAGAATTTCCAGCCAGGCATCAGGAATGCACAACCACAGTTTGTCATCTTCCAGGTTGCGTGTGATCACATCATGGGTTTCGTTCCTCCACTATCCAGCTGTTTGTTCAAGGTGGTACGTACTACGATTAAAGGTTTTACCAGCAAGGTGATCACGTCTTCGTTTCACACCTTGATCAAAATAAGAATAGCTTTGTACCACGAGCATGCACAGATGGCAAAACAGCTGGGAATGATACTTGGCTCGAAAGAGAAGAGTTGAATGGCATTCCACAAGACAACGAAGAAGGGACAGTGTGAGGCTTGCAAAACAGGACTGCTGAAGTCTGCCCAAAGAAGCTCAGCAAGAACCACAAGGCTTAAGTGAACTAGTTGAGCATTATTTCACGCAGAAGACAGATCCCTTCCTAAATTGTAAACAAATGTTTCACGAATATATGTCGGCGACATCTACTTATTACATACGCAGCATGGGCATTTATAAAAGGGGGTGTGAGAGCTGAAGAGAGAAATGGAAGACAAGGGAGGATGATAGGAGAGAGAGAAAATGGAGTGTGGGAGGATTGGGAAGAGAAGTGAAAAGTTTGTGAAAAGGAAGGCGTGAGCCATCGTTCACAAATGAGACAAGATGGTTGCAGCATTGCTGAGTGCAGCTGCAAAAGTGCCCCTGCACGTTAAAGCATGTCGAATTCGGAATTTCTTGAGGGTGCCAGCGATAACTCGCCTGATCTTGAACATTCACCACCACCAACATCAACATCTTCATCATCATGATGTCCTGTGGCCTATGCAGAGCGTCAGTGCTGCCGAAGCACTTACTTAGCTGCAATTCTGGACAGGCCACTCCGACTCAGCAAGTCACGGCAGGAATTTGGAATTTGGCCATGATGCTGGAGATAGCTCACCCACTCTTTGCGAAGGACACCGTGGGTTCTTTAATATAACATCCACCAACTCGTGCCGGTAGATGGGACGTCAAGTTCGACGTCCATCCGACAAACGGCACACACATTGATGAATCACCTTGCATGCGTAACACCAGGATGACAGTTTATGTCTGGGTCGGGATTCGAACCCAGGCTAGACAGCTTGGAGGCGAATATACATACCTCCAGGCTATCGTGACAGCTCTAACATCCACCAGTGAATGCTATCAGATGGGACACCCGGCTTAACGGCCATCGAAGGATAGCCATTCATTGATGTAACAACACACAATGTGACATTTTCTCATCAGGTCGGGAATCGAACCCCAAACAAGTTGAAAGGCTCGAACATGTTTTGCCATAACTCTTCGTGTAGGAAGCCATGAGTTGCTTGAATCGAGTTCTTATTTTGTAATATGTGAGTGCCTCACTAACCGGAAGCAATTAGTGAGCAACCGATGGCAATGGAGTAAGTGTCATGGTACGCACAAACAGTCATTGCAGAAATACAAACAGCCCACGTTCTGGCGAAACGTCAACATCGCTGGTGACGTCATGTTCATTGCTCAACAAGTCCCTTTTTTGAGAAACTCGATATTCTCTCAACATTTCTCTTCTCTTTTTTTACTTTTGCCATTTCTCCGAAGTTGGTTTCATCAACCGAGTCCTTAAGTAAGCAATCGACCTTTTGCTTTGGTGTAACCTGCAAAATTCCAGATGCTTTGACCTGGCTTATGACGTCATAGATGTCCAAAATTTCAAAAGGAAGTACAAGGTATAGCTGGAAACAGCAGCTAAAAGAGATTTGCATCATGAGATTCTAAGAATTGATAGATAGTGTCACCTACTATGAAATTAGGTTTCGAGAGGAATACCGTGGGAGTACCATGACGACCGTAAACAAGACGGTCGAGTTATTTCCTCCATAATCCCCATGCACATAACTCTTGAAGATAAATAAAAGTTTTGTGACAAAGCGACGCCCGTGATGACATGAATCGAGCAGTTGACGAGTTATTCAAAATAACACATTCTGTGGTGTAATGATGCTAACGATGACCATGAAGAATGAATTGAATGAATGAATGAATGATTGCTTCAATAACCCCCTCCTCACCTTTTGTAATACGTGAATTTCGAAATGACGTATGAATGCTAAATGAGGCCTTTTGTGCATGTGCTGTGAGTGTGTTTACAGTGACTCAGTTCGGCTCGATGGACACTTTAAACCTGCTGTTACGAGCCCAAAATCTGTAATTCAAATCATTTTTTAAACATAATTTTCAGCATTTAGATGAAAGAGTGGCAATTTCAGTATGGTTAACCATAATCGTTCTGTTCCTGAATGCAAATCGGATTCACGAGAATATCGGAAATACAAGAAATATCCGTGGATGATTTCCTGTTCATACAATTAGCTAGCGGTGGCCGTGATTATAACATGCACGCACACAGGCTCACACGCACACACACGCTTCTCCTTTCACCAATAGATGCAAAAATCTTGAGTACAATTTCTCTTGTGACCCCAGAACCAAACAAAAAAAATATTTGTAATGACACTCACATGTCCATACAACTCCCACTCCCATCCCCACCCACTCCTCCTCCAAATCATGTTTAATAGTAAATATCATCTTAAACTTACGCTGTGCATTGACTAGCTCCAGATGTGACCTTCCTATCGGTGTTAAGAAGCACGAAGGTTTGGTTAGAACGTGCCCATCTACGAACCTTCAGCCTTTCACGGGTACACATCGTCGGCAGTTTTTGCACAACAGACTGCAACACATCAACTCTTTGGATGAGTTGATCAGGAAGTTCTACAACTCTTTAATTATGCAGAGGCACACCCCATTCTCACAGGTATGTTTGCAAATACTTTTGACTTGCTA
>NC_140965.1:9461690-9467312 GCF_056783735.1 Eptatretus burgeri | reverse complement strand
ATGCTGTTTCTTGCCGTTCCCGTTAGGGGTCGCCACAGCGGATCATCCGTTATGATCCGCATAATGATTTTGCACACGTTTTACACTGGATGCCCTTCCTGACGCAACCCTGGTTGCCTCTTATGACACAAGGATATGGTATACAGATTCTAACCAGGGCATACACCGGGCCCAGTACACTGGTACTCACTTCGCCAACCTCAGAAGGATGATAGGCTGAGTCAACCTCCTGGTGTGTATTAATTAAAGCGGCCAACGGGGCTTGAACTCAGGACGTTTTCGATCCCAAGCCGCTACCCCAACCACTATGCCAACACCAGGCTATATTTATATATAGCCAAGCTGTTTTCTGTATATATAACATATATACTGTATGTGTGTATATATATATATATATATATATATATATATATATATATATATATATGTATAAATATGTGTATGTAATAAATTTTTGGAAAATATATATATATATATATATATATATATATATATATATATATATATATATATACAGTATTTATTCTAATATAAGCCCTGGGCGTTTATTAGAATACCAGTTGGATCAAGGAGGGAAGGGGCCTTTATTTGAGACAATCTACAAACATACAATTTTTTTAGTATTATTTATTTGTTTTATTATGAAGATACAAGTATTGTTAAGGTAGAGGGGTATAAATTATGCAGAATACGACACCACACTGACTTGACCGCCGTCAAACACACCTGTCAACAAAGCCGGGTCCCGGCCTGGCCAGGCGGGCCAGGCTCCCTCTACAGGCAACAGCTGTCTCAATTGTTTCACACCGGGTGACGGGGGAGGGGGGAGGGGAGCTATTATTAGACACCCTTGAAACATGAAAATTTTCTCAGAGAGGGGGGGGGGCTTTATTATAAAGGGGGCTTCTATGAGAATAAATATGGTATATATATATATATATATATATATATATATATATATATATATATATATATATATATGTATATATAAAGGGTGTCCCAAAAAATGTACTCACATTTTGGCTCCTCATTACTCATTTAATTTTTCATTTATTTTCAGATCAAATTGATCCTAATAATGGCAGAAGTATGACTAGGTTTTGAAGAAAGAAAATTTATCATAAAGTGCTACTGGAAGCATGAAAACATCATGGAAGTGCAAAGACAATTTAGAAGACATTTTCACAAAGATCCACCAACGCGACGTACCATTGCTCGCATCCGAGATAAGTTTGAAACAGATTGAACTGTGCATGACGTCCATAACGAGTGTTCAGGAAGACCACGGTCATCAACTACCCCTGCAAAGGAAAATCAATTGCTGGAAACCCTCCACCAATCCCCACGGAAATCTGTTCGACAAATGGCTCGTGAGACAGGAATCCCAAAATCAAGCGCCCATCGCATTTTGAAGCGAATTAATTGGAAAAGTTACATTCCAAAATTGATCCACGCTTTAAAATCTAAATGAAGACAATCCTGACCGGAGAGCTAAATTTTGAGTGGTACCTGGGCAAATGCGAAGAAGATGCAGCATTTCCATCCAAAATTGTTTGGAGCGATGAGGCCAGCTTCAAGTTAAATGGCTCAATTAACCGACACAATTGCACCTACTGGGCTTCTGAAAATCCGCATGTTACTATGGAACACCATTTAAACTTACCAGGGGTTCCTGTGTGGTGTGGGATATCAGCATTGGGCATCCTAGGGCCAATCTTTTTTGACCAAACTGTCACTGGGGATGTTTACTTAAACATGCTGCAGGAATCCGTCGGTCCATGTGTCGAAGAGATATTTGGTGATGAAGATATTTACTTTCAGCAAGATGGAGCACCTCCCCACTACCACCGTGATGTAAGGGCCTATGTCGAAGAAACTTTTCCAAACAGATGGATTGGGTGAAGAGGTAGTGTTGAATTCCCTATGCGTTCCCCAGACCTCACTCCAATGGACTTCTTTTTTGGGGATATCTCAAAGATAAGGTTTATGGCTCAAAACCAGCAACAGTCGATGAGCTGAAAGAGGAACTTGAAAGACAATGTCTTGCAGTTCCAAATGAAATGATTCGTAACGCTGTTGAATCCATTGTTCCGCATTATTGGCTGTGTTTGGAACGTGATAGTCGTCAGTTTGAACATTTGTAAACAGGCATTTATACAGTTAACCATTAATCTTGTTTCTAAGTCAATGAACAACACATTTATTATCATTTAAAGCAGTGGTACCCAACCTTTTTCTGATCTAGTACCACTTGAAGGTCCCATACCGTCGCCGCATACCACCTGGTTCCAGAAAAACTCAATTCAATAAGATATCAATTTATTCACAAGTAGAACACACAAATGAACTAACTGTCAACAAAGAACAAAATTTAATGTGAGGGCTGCATCTGTTTCTTCTCCACCAGCTGGTCGATGCGGGGCATAACTTTGCTCACAGCACATCGGAAATCATGCCCGGGCACAGCAAGACGCTTCCGGCTCTTTGACTTGATTGTCATCATGGCTGAGAACCCCTGCTCGCACTCCCACATAGAGGGGAAAATCAGTAGCTGGGGAACAGCGTGACGGGCTAGTGTCGGGTATGAGGAGGCCATGGTCACCCAGAAGTTCATCGGAGAGCATTCCTTGTGCTTCGTCTTTGCTGTCTCGTCAGCCTGGATATCTATGCACTCCTCTTGTTCCCCGGTCCCTACAGGCAGATCGCCTGGTTCAACGGAAAATGGATTGGTGATGTAGGCACAACATGTAATGTCTGGGAAGTAATGCATCAACTCAGTCTTGAGCAGTGAGAGGAAACGGAACATTTCTTGGGAAAATTCATCATTGGGCTCACTCTCAAGGGTAGTCAGGAGTTCAAACATTCTGTAGCGTTTGCTCTCCACGTTCTTGATCCAGAGGTCCAACTTCTGGAAAAACGCTCCCAGCTTTGAGATGAAGTCTCAGACAGTGCAATTGGGCCCTTGGAACGACAGGTTTAAGTGGTTGAAGACCCCAAAAATGTCCGACAGGTAGGCCAACCTTGAGAGAAACTCCTCGTCCTCCAGATCTTTTTGAAAATCGTGTTCTTTCTCCGTGAAGAATATGAGGAGTTCATCCCTCAGTTCAAAGAGACGCCTCATCGTATTTCCCCGGGAGAGCCAGCGAAACTCTGTGTGGTAGAGGAGACAGGTGTGGTCAGAGCCGAGATCTTCACAGAGCAGTTTGAACAGCCGAGTATTCAGGGCAGATGTTTTGACGAAATTAACTATTTTGATTAATCGGTTCAAGCATAATAACAAATCCGGAGGGAGTACCTTAGTGCTAAGGTCGAATCTGTGTATGAAACAATGGACACCAGTGGCGTTTTTTATATATATATATTTTTTTAAAGGTTGAGCCCGAAAGTGCTCGCGAACCACCTGGAAGGCCCTCGCGTACCACAGGTTGGGAACCATGATTTTAAGAGTGAGTACATTTTGTTGGGACACCCTGTATATATATATATATATATATATATATATATATATATATATATATATATATATATATATATATATATATATATATATATATGTATGAAAGAATTCTGGTTGTGATGTGCCTTTGATAAAAGATTCCACCAAAGTGCTTTTGACGACTTGATGAAGAATAAGTTATGAATTATTAAAAATTAATTAATCAATGATATTAACGACGAAGGAACGAACCGATGTATAATAAAATGAATTTAATAATTTTAAGTAAATAACTTTTTCATTCAAAAAATTCATGAGCCCCGCCCGTGATAAAAACGTGGGTGTCTTCATTACCAATCAGCTAAATATCGTTTGCCAAGCCAGCCGTTCCTTATCAACTGTTTCGTTGGAGTGCTTGCTTGAGTGCTTAAGCCGATTGGTGAGCGCTCTACAAGCTCAATGGTAAATGGAGTACACCCAAAATTTCACTTCCAGCATCTAATGTCGAGAGTGTTATGTTTGGTTTTGCTTTTCCTGTTTTGTTTGAGACCACCGATTGTTAAACCTGAACTCATCCTGTCCATGATGGGTCGTTGATTTAAGCTTTTGTAATCCTTCACTGGGATTACATGACTGCTGTGGATGCCTCCTTTTGCCTTCATCCACTGGGTGATTGAGTTCCTTTATAACACCATGATTTGTTGTCATGCATTAGCATCATAAACGTGACGCTGTAACATTTTAATTGCAAGAGTAAAATGGAACTCATCATTTATCTCTGCACTCGAGCTGCCAATTAGCCATTAAAAGGCAAGTGCACGCATTCGGAAAGCCCACCTGTGCCCTGGCTCGAAGCGACAAAGACATGTTTAGTGTGAATGCATCAATGCTCAGACACTCAGACAGATAACCCAAATCCCATCCAAGCAAAGTCTGTTCCACTTAAAGGTTTTTGAAATAACTACACGAGTTCGAAATTACTTCGGGCCCTCGGTGAGAACTGTAGGCCTTGGTGGGAATGCATCCAGAATGCAGCAACTGATGGTATTGCATGGTACAGGTGGCAAAATCCATTCGGTTCAGATGGTGTGTCCTTGAAGGTAATGCAGATAAAAAGCAAGAAGGGTGTCGTGTATGTGTTTGACTGTCTGCAGAAACCTTTGAGGTCCACAGACACAAAAATCATGTTTGGTTTAATGGATACATATGGCTTCACTTAACACTTCGTCGTTCTTTTCTTGAATAAATATCTTGGAAGGAAGATTAAAAAAAATTTTTTTTTGCCATTTTACGTTCGCTCGATTGCCGCCCCCACACCCCCAAAAAAGACGACTTGATTACATCATATATTACGTGACCCATCATGTTATCAGAGGATATTTTTGCTGCGGGACTTGCGCTTATATGCGGCCGACATATCTATATATATATATATATATATATATATATATATATATATATATATATATATATATATATATATATATATATATATATATATATATATATATACATATATATATATATATACATATATATATATACATATATATATATATATATATATATATACATATATATATATATATATATATATATATATATATATATATATATATATATATATATATATATATATATATATATATATATATATATATATATATATATATATATATATATATATATATATATATATATATATATGCTCTGAACTCTGAAAAAGTATGCACAATGCCATCTGGATGTATTGTTGCTGGTTGTAGTAATACATCCAAAGATAGTGTGAGCATGCATCTATTCCCACAAGATCCCCTTGTAAGGAAAATATAGACTGCCCAAGGTAAAACTGACCAGGTGAAAGTGGCGTGGCCCAACTGCTTCAAGCATCATTTGTAGTGCCCGTTTTGAAGATGATCCGTACTGAACAACATTGGCCTGTGTTCCCAGTTTGGGATGAGAGTAAATTGAAGCTATTGAAAGCCGACGCGATCTCCACAATGATTAGAGATAATTCCAATCAAATGGAAAAGAAGGAAATGGACAGAACAGCTGCGGAAGAGAGTGAGAACCTGAGGGTAAGTATGGTTATTTATTTACCCAGCATTTCGATTTAGTATCGATCATGATCGCCACCACTTTAGTAATCAATCAATAACTTTCTACATTACATATTGGACGTGCAT
>NC_140965.1:9406690-9454190 GCF_056783735.1 Eptatretus burgeri | reverse complement strand
CTTGTGGACATTGATTATTACTGGACTTCTGTGGTTTATTTTATCCCGATACATGCAACACTGAGTCGGCTAGACGTTGAATCCTCGAGGAGGTCAAGATCCCTCAACAATCAAGAATCCTTTCGATCACGACGCGGTTCGAGGACAGAAATCCACGTCAGTTGGTGCCAGTGACACGGATTCGAATCGGCGTTGTGCGGCGCTCGGGGACGGAGGTGCTTAATCTGCCGGAGGCAGTGCCTGGAGGAACGACAAGTGCTTGAGCGAAGGTAAGCAGGGGGGGTTCTCCGAGGGTGCGATTTATTTTATTCTGTGATTTTAGAGTGAATTTAGCGGTTGTGATTTGTGTGATTTTAGAGATGGGAAATAGAAATTGTAAAAGGAAGGAAAATGGAGTATACCGAGGAAAATTGTATTCAAAAACCACGGAGAGGGTACATGTGCAAGAATTATGTTTGATAAGTATGGGCCTGAAGCTGTGAGAGACATGGGAAATGGTGCAATTGGACCAAAAATAGTCGATTACCCTTCCTGAGAATGGAACGTTCGATCACGAGTGTTTAGACAATTTAAGAAAAGTACTGGAAGTGAAAAATAGTGACAAAAGGTCCAGAAGCAGGTGAACTGGAGCGTTTATATAAATTGGATGAAGGAATGTCATGACAGAGACGAAAAGGCACGGTTGTTAAACCTGAAGGGTCAGCTAGACCAATTAACGAAGCAAATGCCGGTGAGACTTGAAAATAAAACCAAGAGACAGCGAGCAGTGGCTGTCAGATTTGAGGATGAAGAAGAAGACTCAGATACATGGCCAGAGTGCACAGTTCCGATAGCACAACCGCTCGAGGACGAGCGGGAGAGACAGAGGGAGATGATGCCACAGGGCAAGGAGAGGCTCAACGGGGAGCCAGGCGGAAGTAATTAAGAAAGAAACAAGAACACAAAGCAAAAATAAAGTTCCTCTTGCTGACAAGGGTAAAATACAAACTCGATCAAAAAAAATAATGCCGGAGACCGCGAAGGACGGAGATGATGAGGCACTCATTGGCGCGTTTCCATTGCGAGATTACCCAGGTGCAAGGGAGGTACAAGCAATATATCGTCCGTGGGGCTCTGAATTAAAAGCCATCGTAAATGAGATGCCGAAGATACGGGAGAACCCAAAAAAATTCCAGGCGGAACTACGCGTGGTGGTGGCATGCCATCAGCCAACATATATGGACATGGAAATATTATTAAAATTAGTGGTACCAGAAGGGTTACTCCGACAATTGAAACAGGTCGCTGAATGGCCAGATGAAGCTCCTGGAGACAGGGAGGAGCTCAAAGAACATATTGACACCCTCATTGACGCTGTCACAGAGGTGGTAACACTTAAGACCGACTGGGCAAAAATACAGGTGTGCAGGCAACGCGCTGGCGAGACCCATTGGAGTTCTTAGAGCGTTTTCGGGGTGTATACCAATGTCACTCTGGACTGAAAGAAGAGAGGGGTACCATTTGCTCATGTCTACCTTAATGGTTTGACGGCCAAATTACAAAATGAGATAAAGCGAGTATGTATTGGTTGGGAATTAAAGGAAGTGAAAGACTTGATGGAATATGTAACGCATTGTAATTCATTGTTGAAACATCGTTCTGACGAGGAAAACGAATCAACATTAATGCTATCCCAGGTTCAAGGTCAAGGTGAATGCCCCGGGAAAGGAATGTGAGATATAATTCACAAAACCGAGGGCAAACCAATTACCGTCAGAGACCAAAATACAGAGACCAGCGCAGAGATTTCTGTTATACATGCGGAAAACAAGGGCACTGGGCTAATGAATGCGAAATCGTAGAAACAGTCGAACTTATAGTTCGTATGAACAGTAGAACAGAGACCAGCGGCACAATACAGAGATGAAACTCGCAGACACTCCACGCCTCCAGTGAATGAAAATCCATATTATAGACAACAGGAAAGATGGGGAACACAGTTTGAGCAAGCTGGTTCATTTCAACCCACTGCACCTCAAACCGAATTCCCTCCTCCTCCTCCTCCAGCCTCGTTCCCTCCTCCTCCACCCTCATTTCTTCCTCCTCCATCTCAAGGTTCATTTCAAACCCAAAACCCATTCGTTTTATGACAAAGAAAAGAAGCGACTTCGTCTGAGTTACCCTTCCTGACTTTGAAACCATGTGACGAACCGAAATTGACTTTGAAAATTGAAGGCCAAGAGATTCCTTTCTTAGTCGACACAGGAGCGACCAAATCTGCGCTCCAGAAGGAGTGATTTCCCCAGACGCCCCGTTATCGCGAGAACGAGTAAAAGTAGTGGGAATGTCGGGAGTTGCTAGTACGATTCCACTGACAGAGCAGCTCCGGTGGAAATTGGACCATTGTCTGCAAACCATGCATTTTTGATGGCAACTGATACACCAATTAATCTGTTGGGGGAGAGATCTGTTATGCAAGCTGAATTGTTCAATTAAGTGTACCCCTGATGGTGTATATTTAGAAATGCCTCACGAATCACACATAACTATGATGAATTTATTACAGGAAAATACAGAAAATCTTGTATATCAATGGACTGTGATTAATTGTGAAGCATTTAACCATTTGCAGGAATATTTATCACATTTGGAGAGAAACGTACCCGAGGTGCTCGATTGGGTGAGTAAACACGGCATGGACAGACGGTACCCACAGACTCGACTACATTGCATTGCAGATTGCAACATCAAGGGAAAAGATAACGTCTATGCGAGTGAAACACTCTCGAAATTACACCAGACCTTTGACTTAGTGTTGGGAACAATTTGGATTGGGAAGCAAGGAATTGGCCTGGAGGTGCATCTGGCCTTGGGAACAATTAAAATTGTGGAACCAACCGTCAGTGTTACACCACACGTTACTTTAGTGATTGCAGAAGGTTACCAAGAAACGGACATTGGTCACATGGTAACCTCTTTGAAAAAAGCATCACAAGCGACTTTGATGGAATCGAGCCAAGTAAACGGACTTTGGAAGATCGGGGAACAGGGATTCTGTTGGACAGAATGTCAAGGATCAGCAAAAGCTGTGTTTGAGGTGGTCGATCTCTCAGAATTAAATGGGTCAGGAAAATTACCTGAAATACTCGAACAAGTCCCGACTTGTCTGTGGGCAACACATGCCAACGATGTCGGCCAAATTAAAAGTATGAATCCAATCAAGATCACTATAGATCCAAAAAGAAACTGCCTCGAAAAACCGCAATACCCTTTGTCTCCAGAAGCAGAGGTAGGAATTGCTCCTGTCGTGGAAGCACTATTGAAACAAGGGATAATTATTCCCACTGTTAGTCAATGTAATACACCGATCCTACCTGTGAGAAAACCTGGGAAACCAACGTGGAGATTCGTACAGGATTTGAGGAGCAGTGAATGATGCGGTAATTCCAGCTTTTCCTGTAATAGCAAAACCAACTACCATTCTAACAAACATCCCAAATAACCCTACCTATTTTAGTGATGTGGATCTTTGTTCAGCTTTTTTTAGTATACCAATAGCCCAAAGAAGTACAGTTTCTGTTTGCATTCACCTACCAGGAAAGCAATACACTTGGACTGTATTGCCCCAAGGGTTATTGTGAAAGTCCAACATTATTCTCGAGGGCCCTCAAAGACGACTTGGATGATGTAGTTTTCCCTTGTGGGTCCACACTGATTCAATATGTTGACGACCTGCTGATCTGTTCAGCGTCAAAAGACGCATGCGAGCGAGATACATTGACATTGTTGAGGGCCTTAGCCAGGAAAGGACACAAAGCATCGAGAGCTAAATTGCAATTTTGCCAAGAAGAAGTTAAATATTTGGGACATATTCTGAAGGGAGACACAAGACGCATCTCCCTGAGCATTATGGCGGCAATATTAAACCTGCCCAAGCCAACTACTGCTAAACAGATGAGGTCTTTCCTCGGAGTGACCGGCTATTGCAGACAGTGGATACCAGATTATGCGGCCTTAGTGCGCCCCCTGGTGGACATTGGTTCGGCAAACGCGCCCAGCCCACTTGCATGGACACAAAATGCAGACAAGGCTTTTTGTAACGTTAAAACAGGCTCTTTCTTCGGCTCCCGCTCTGGGTTTACCAAACTATGAAAAACCTTTCCATTTGTATGCATGTGAGAGACAGGGATTCGCACAATCTGTGCTGACACAGAAGCACGGGAATAAATTACGGCCTGTTGCATATTATAGTACTAAGTGGATCCGGTAGCGCAAGGATTCCCCCCTTGTCTCAAGGCAGTAGCAGCCGCTTGGCTCGCGGTGCAGGCGACCGAAGCGCTCGTCGCGGGAAACACTTTGATTCTCCTGGTACCGCATGCAGTGACAGCTGTATTGTTAAAAACGAAAACACAACATTTGTCGGCTTCAAGAGCAACAACATACGAACTCTCACTCACAGCACCCACGAACATTACGATTAGGAGATGCGCACCGCTGAATCCTGCTAGTTTGTTGCCAGGAGTACAAGATGGTGATCCTCACAATTGTGAAGAGATAGTCGCCCACCAGTTACAATCCCGTCCTGACTTGAAAGACACTCCAATCCAAAATTCTGAATTGGTTCTATATGTCGGCGGCTCATCATCGCGTGCACCTGATGGATGTTTATTAACAGGCCCTACGCCGTTTGCTCTGATCACGAAGTAATCGAAAGCGGGAGATTGGCTGAGAGCTGTTCCGCGCAGCAGGCAGAACTGTTCGCCCTCACTCTGTGCATGCCATTTAGCCAAAGGCCAAATAGTGACAATCTACACTGACTCCGGCTATGCCTTTGGTGCTGTACACGGGTCGGAACACTCTGGCGCGAAAAGGGGTTTATAACGTCATCAGGTACACAAGTAAGGAATGGAACATGGATTGCGAATCTACTGGAAGCAATACTTCTGCCTCACCAAATTGCAGTGGTAAAATGTGACGCCCACACTGGGAGATCTGATGACGTCTCACGGGGAAATGCCAGGGCAGATGCAGCTGCAAAATCTGCTGCCCACACCAGAGCTCTTTTAATATCACAATGTGTATTGAGACAAGAGGCAACACCGACCATTGACGATATAAACACTTTGCAGACAGCTGTCAGTGCTAAAGAACGAGATTTGTGGATACTGGCTGGATGTGAATTCGATAATGAATCCAAATTATGGAGATCATCTGATGGTCGTGTGGTGGCACCAAGAGCTCTATTACCTTGGCTCGCCCGATTGGCACATGGGGCCGGGCATACTAGCAAAGGCGGCATGAGTGCTTTAATTGGTGGGAGACAGTGGTTCGCCCCGGGGTTTAGTCCAATTGCAGAACAGTATTGTAAGACATGTCATATTTGCCAAAAACATAACCCAGCAAGGAGGGTGGAGATGGCCCCAGGGGGTCATCCAATTCCATTCGGACCTTTTGTTCATATCCAGATGGATTTTGTCCAGTTACCAAAATGCTGCGGTTTTGAATTTGCGTTAGTCATCGTCGATTTGTTCACCAAATGGGTTGAGGCTTACCCTTGTCGGAAAGCAGATGCCATTACTGTGGTTAAACTGTTGATGAAGGATTTCATCTGTAGGTTTGGAATACCTTGTAGGATCTCCAGTGACCAAGGTACTCATTTCACAGCCGAAGTGGTGAAAGAATTATGTCGCGTATTGCAAATAAAGCAACATTTCGACTGCCCGCATCGTCCGCAATCTGCGGGGGCAGTAGAGAGGCAAAATGGATTCCTGAAGAATAAACTGGCCAAGATTTGTGAACAAACTGGATTAAAATGGCCAGATGCTCTGCCAATTGCTCTCATGACTATGAGATCTACATAAATCGAAACACTGGCTTATCTCCGCATGAGATTCTGATGGGAAGACCAATGAGATTACCGAACTCACCTCCTTTGACTATAAAGACATGAACGTGCAGCAAATGGACGACACGTTGCTTACGTTCTGTGTCTCTCTGAATCATGCTGTAAGAACTTTTTATGCACAGGTGAAACAAGCTCTGCCAGAACCAGCCACATCTGATCATCACAACTTCAAACCCGGAGACTTTGTTTATGTGAAAATTTACAAACGGAAGAACTCTCTTCAGGCACGTTGGTGTGGGCCATTTCAAATACTGCTAACTACCCATACAGCTGTGAAGTGTAAAGGAAGAGCAACATGGATCCATGCCACAACACTGCAAACTGGCACACGGCAGAAAAGAACCCGAGGAGAACATTGCTTCCTGATAACTTTAATGATTCTTTCCATTGCAGGATTATTTGTACTACTAAATGCAAGTTGTACAATGTGTACTTGGCCTGTTAATCCGATAAGTACTGTCTGTAATCAACATTATTTGCATGTTCTTTGGAGATGGGCCTATCAGACTACCCACCAAACTAAGCCTAGGGCATTCAGAGACCGAAGAAGCTTAACGAGCAAAGTGGGTTCACCACATGGAATAAACACTTATCTGGCTCTTTCTCGTAAACACGCGAAAGCTTTTAATAAAACCAATTGCTGGGTTTGTACTAAGATACCTCATTCAGCAGTTACTGGGATACCGCTTCTGGCTATACCATTCAATCTGAGTGAATGGTGTGGGTACTGGGCAAAGGAAAGAAACTGGGATAAACAAGATAATAACCTTGACGACCACATCGTTACCAATGGAAATGGAAATTGCCTCCGACAACGAAATTTCAGTAACTGGTTTTGGCCAAATTTTAATTTAAGTAAAATGCCTCCACATTTTATGGTTGAGCAGGGCAACAGAAAAAACCGAACTATGCTTGGTACAAGAGGCATGGGGAGAAAAGAAGATTAGGGAATTCTGAATGCAGTCATTATGTTTATGAAAATCACACGATGGGACCACAAGTCGCTTTAAATAATACCTATTTCGTGTGTGGAAATCGAGCATACCCATGGCTTCCAGTTAATTGGAGTGGATCCTGTTTCTTGTCATTCATTTTGCCACATATGCGCCTGTTATCTAAGTCACCTTTTGAGCATTTGAAACAGGGGTAAACGGGGTTTTCACGTCAACTGAACTGTTCTTCATGATTTTAATCCCTCACTACGGTGTTGGACAAACGTCTGTGGGATTGGCAGAGTTAGCTGCTTCGCTTGAATTATTGGCAAATAAAACTGCTCTCGGCATGGTTGATATCAACTCGGAGGTCGTCGCCCTACGTGCAGTTTCAATGCAAAACCGAGTTGCGCTCGACCTCATTCTCGCAGCTCAAGGAGGAACGTGTGCTGTAATTAACTCTGAGTGTTGTACTTATATCCCTGATAACTCGGAGAAAATCACGAACATAGCTGACAAGATTAAGCAAGAAGGAGCCAAGTATCACAATTATTTTACGAAAGATGGGCTTTATTCCTGGTTTGAAGGGATTTTTGGAGGCTGGGGAACTACCCTATTGCATTGGATTTCCGTTGGGTTATTGTGGATCATCATTGTAGTGGTGCTTGTTAGATGTGCAACAATTACAATGCCGGCATTGATTGTTTCTTGTCTAAAGAGGAATACTGCTAAAAGGTGATGGTGGCCCAAGCACCACCCTCATACCCTGGTTTTGACACTGAGTCCTACGACTCTTTTGAGATAGAACCTGAACTTGGAAATCCATAAGTAGCGCAAATGAATGTGTTCAATATTCACGGGAATTGTCAAATCCACTCTTGCTCATCTGCTTTGTTCCCGAAATAGGTTGTCGAAAATCAGCTGTGCAGCCCAACGGGTAGCCTTATCTTCAATCGGCCTAGGGGCCTACCGGAACCTCAACCAGGTCCGAAGCTGTACAACCACATGAAGCCACCTGGCTTGCGGGACAGGAAAGGCTAAGGGACTGAGCTCTACGATGGGGAAAAGGGGGGATGTGACTACCCAAGAAAATGGGCACACTCAAACGCAGAGAGAATGCATTTCCAAGTGAAGAGAAAATATATATCGTTAAACTTAACTAGTGTTGCCTTATTAGGCAACAAGGGGGGAAGTGTTGGGGAAATTATTACTCTCTAGACAAGAAACCTTTGCCTCAGTCTGAGTAGGTCAAAGTGTTTGTGTTTTTCCTCTACTGTTCTACTATTTAGTTGTTAAGGCCTACCACCTACTTATAATCTTGTCTTTCTTTGACACTTTGGACATTGCTTGGGTTTCTGAAAGTACAAGGTGACCGGGCTGATAAGCTGTGCATTCTGTTTTTGCGATCAAAGGCCTCTCTGCTTATAAAATGGAATGGATATATGGGGAGGGGGAGAATGATCAGGGAGAGAGCAAATAAATGGTACAGAAGAAAGAACTCCTTGTGGACATTGATTATTACTGGACTTCTGTGGTTTATTTTATCCCGATACATGCAACACTGAGTCGGCTAGACGTTGAATCCTCGAGGAGGTCAAGATCCCTCAACAATCAAGAATCCTTTCGATCACGACGCGGTTCGAGGACAGAAATCCACGTCACCACCAATGTCTTTCATGGACGGCAGACATCTTCCCGCACGTCTGCCTCGATGCAGCCACCACCATGCAGAGGCATGTTGTACGGCCTGGATTGCTCGGACCGCGTGGTGTTTGGATGAAGCAAGCGCATTGATCAGTGCCAACCACAGAGTGCCGGCGGTGCCCGAGCGGGCATGCGGGGCCGACGTGGCCCTCGGCCAGTCACCGGAGCATGGCCTGGGAGTTCGGTGCAAGGTGATTCATATCATGGGGTTCGGAGCGAGACAATTTCACAGCTCCGCGATCTCTCGCCGGATGTACAATAAGGCCGTTTCCTGCCGTGCGGTGGCTAGGGCCCAATGAGAGCACCCGATTCAGGTGACAAAGCATCGCTTCGGGGCGGCGCCCCGCCCTCCACTGCCAGACCTATAAAGGATGGATTGCGAGGCCGTCTGGGGTCGTGTGGTCGTCGCCGGCGTTGTGGTCGTCCTCATCTTTGCCTGGCCTTGGATCGATCTCTGCATTTGCCTGCAGCTCCACAAGTTCTGTCTGCCATTCTGCCCACTCACTCTCGATCTCCACCTTCTCTGGAATCTCCACTCCCTCGCCGCTGGCTCCACCCACCCACCTTCTCCGCCTCCCTCTCGCCGCTGGACAACCCACTCACCTGGCTCCACCTGAAGTCCCCCCCCTCATGCCTGATGGTCTCACCCTTTCTCTGGATCGGTGCACGCGCTGCACCGACATCATAATCAAGCAGGAGATAACATGCCAACCCTCGAACTGGGATTGCTCGGCGGAGCGTCCCCCAAAACGTACTGAGTAGCACCATCGGTCAACCGTGCAAGGTATTACAAGAGCGTTAGCCTCATCTCCTGTCCTTTCTTGGGATTAACTCCTCTTCATCAGTTGTGTGTGTGTGTGTGTGTGTGTGTGTGTGTGTGTGTGTGTGTGTGTGTGTGTGTGTGTGTGTGTGTGTGTGTGTTATATCAGGATAAGTCTCCTCTGTCTGCTTTCGTAAGTTGCTTGTTTGTTGTCGCACCACACATTTCTTTCTATCCCTGCTTACACACAGCAATAAATGTTGTTACGAATTTGGAATTCGATTGCACACAACATACAGGTTCGTTTTGTCAGCTATGTCGATAAGTGTATGTTCCCTAGATAGCTCACCTTCCATTGTTTAAATCTTTAGAAATCGATTAGATGCGCTGCAGAACGATTTAATAGTTAGGGAGCGAACAATGGAGACGTCCCTCCCCCTCTTCTGCGAAGAGGAAGAAGACCCCTTCCGTCCCGTGATTCATGACGTCAACAACTCCCTCCCACCCATGGTTAAGCGGGGGATGGATCACGAGGGCATGAGTCACGCCGGGTGTGGGGGAGGGGGCGGAGAAAGATAAAGAGGAGATTCTTTCTTTGTTCGAGTGAAGTGGAGGAGGAGTCGTTCAGCAGGCCGTCGGGTCCTGTTTGGCTTGGGTTAGGGTTGAGGCTTTCGAAAGCTTTTTGCTTCTGCTGAGTGGTTGTTCAGCAGACCTTCGGGTCCTGCTTGACTCTGGTTAGAGGTGGAGGCTTTTGAAGGCCTTTTGCTTCGGCTGGCTCAGTGAGTTTTTGGCGGAGGCCTGGCTCGGGAGGAGACTTTTTGAAGGCTTTCTGCTTTGGTGGTTCAGTGAGCTTCGGCTTCTGCTTGGCTCGGGAGAGCTTTTTGCTTCGAGCTGCTTTGTTTGGAAGAGAGTTGAGCCGGTTGCTCGACTCGAGCAGCGAGTGGTGGCTTATTCTTCTTGGTTCGTGGAGCTCTTTGTTCTCCGTTCGGTTCCCGGCTTGGTGCGACTCATAGACCTCTTCTTGGAGGTGGTTCCTCGGGGAAGCGACGCATCGACGGGAATGATCAGCGCCTCGTCTCACCAGCACGTGTTGAGAAGCGCGGGAGGATTCGCGGGAGCTCGGGAAGGATCGCGGCTCACGGCGATTGGATCCAGCTCGCTCTCGCTGGAGCCCGGGTCCGAACAACTTGAAGACCACACGAGGTGGAGAGATTCGAGATAGGCTCTGGGTTTCAGCTCACCTGTCCTCTGAGCTGGAGCTCGTTATTAAAGGCCTCAGCCATCATTTCGTGTGTGTGTGTGTGTGTGTGTGTGTGTGTGTGTGTGTGTGTGTGTGTGTGTGTGTGTGTGTGTGTGTGTGTGTGTGTGTGTGTGTGTGTGTGTGTCCGTGGGCCCATCTAATAAGTAAGAAATTGTTAAGTGTAAGTAAGAAGTAAGAAATAAGTAAGAAATTGTTAACTCACTCTCTCACTATGTCTCTTCGAAAGGACCGTTTACAAAACCCCCCCATCCACTTTCTCAACAATCCTCTGGAAGAAGTCTTTTCTTTCAAGCTTCTGGGTCTCACTATCTGCCATGACCTTTCCTGGGAAAGTCACATTTCCAACCTTGCCTCAAAAGCCAGTCGCCGACTGGGAATCCTCCGTCGTGCAAAGTCCTTCCTCGGCCCTCTTGAGCTCCTGACTACTTACAAAGCTTTTGTCCGTAGCCTGATGGAGTACTGCTCTCCCCTCTGGGCTGGTGCTCCTGCCTCCCACCTTTCTCGACTTCACGCTGTCGAAACCAGGGCTTTTAAGATCATTGGCATCTCCCGCAATGAAGCTGAGTCTTTGGGCCTCTCACTCAATCACCGCAGGTTGGTCGGTGGTCTTTCTGTCTTCTACCGACTCCTCTCCAGCCTTGCCCCCCTGCTCTCTCTGCGATTTGTCCCAACCACATTTCCACAGGGCGCTCAAGGTCCGCCAACAACCCCCTTCTGGTAAAACTACCAAAATCACGAATCACTGCTCATCTTCACTCTTTCATTCCTCTTTTTTCCCGCCTTTGGAATAAACTTCCTCACTCTATTCTTTCCCATTCTTCCCTCCAGGCTTTCAAAACAGCTGTTCACCACCACCTCTTATCTTCCCCCATCCAAATCCTCGATCTTTTCTACCCCCGATAATCCACCCAAGCCCACTTCCTTCAATTCTCCTGCTTTCCTTCCTGAAAGTCCCTGTAATGTCCATCTTCTCCTCGCCATGTTCCCCGTCCCATCCCCATCCCTCTCCCTTCCACAGTTCACCTGTGTCTGTTCCCCAATGTTTTGTCCCTTCCACTCCCACCCCTCTTGTATCATGCCTCCTTGCTGTGAGTTGTGTGTTAGCTCTCATACGAGCCTCGACCAAGGTATACAAAAAAAAAAAAAAAAAAAAAAAAAAAAAAAAAAAGCTTTGTGTGCTGTAAATGTTTGCATTGCATTTTGTATAGTCGGAATAGTTCTGCTCTTACGTGCTTCCCTAGTTCCCCATTATTATTAATAAATACCCCAATTGTTAAATGTTTTCAGCTCGTTGCGTCTTCTTTCATTGACTGAGCATTTCGTGTGTTGGTAGTTAGAAAGCCGTTGGTTTGCCGTAAAAGGGGGAAATTTGGACCGACGGTTCTCGGCGATTATGCCGCTCGGAAACGTGCACGGGACAGGCTCGCCTCAGCGGTTTGTTCCGTAAGAGTTCCGTCGAGGGTGGAATACCCCGGTAGTTGATCACGTGGGTATTTAGGTACATTGAAGATTATCAATCGACCCTACCCAACGTGGTCTGCCCATTGGCGTATTTCGGTTCTTGTACAAGGACCCGTCGACTCGGACTTATCCGGGCGGCGATCTATATTCTGGGCGATCGGTCGGGCCGACTTGACTTGCGGCTCCGTCAGAGCGGTCGGTTGATGGCCGACCCCCGGCCCCGTAACAATATATTCACTGTGCCACATATTTTTCCTCGCCTGCCTGTAATAAATGCTTATGTAGAAATGTTCCCAGCTTGTTTTGTCTTTTCTTTCATTGATCCAGCATGGTCCGTGTCCTAGCCGACCCGGGACTTTATTCCCAACAATCTGTTCTTTTAGCCAGTACGTTCCTTGGCAGTGTCGCTCGGCTGCATCTCATCTGGTAAGGTGACCCGGTTTGGACAAGATGTACCGAGGACGTGTCCCCCAGTTATTTGGTCACATGATTATTTTTAGGTAACCGATATTAGACGGAGGACTCTAAGTCACGTGGTTGAGTCATTGGCGCTCACGGTCGGTTAGCGACCCACCGTGTCACGGAGTTATCAATGTGTGACGGCCTGCGATTCCAGGGAGTCTGGTGGCAACCCGAGATAGCTTCCCCCCTAGTGGTCTTCTCACTAGACCCCCGGCTGCAACAATATGCTTATGATCCCAACTAATTCCTGCTTTTTTGTCGACAATTTGTCGTCATGGACCAATATTGCTGCCATGTCAGTGTTGCTCCATTGAGTTTAGTTGTCCGAATCACTTCAAAAGCTTGTACTATCAAAGCCCCGCCAATTGAGTCAAACACCACCTCTTTTATTATTATTATTATTATTATTATTATTATTATTATTATTATTATTATTATTCCCCTAAACAGAGGAGAGGGTATTCCATTTGGGTCCGTTTGTCTGTCTGTCTGTTTGTTTGTTTGTTATTTGCCGGAATCCTTCGGATTTCGGCAATTATGTTGGTCGGTTGTGTGTGTCATTCTGTGTGTCTGTCGGTCTGTTTGTTTGTTTGTGTGTTTGTTTACCCTGTAGAGCCACACCGTTTCAGCGATCATGACCAAACTGGATACAGACGTCAGCCATGGTCCAACTTAGACACTTGTCGTTTTTGGTGAATTTCGGGCAAAGGTCAAGGTCAAGGTCACCGAAAAACCGAAATTCTTATTTTCGCAATAACGTCCGATAAAATGGTCGTATCGACTTCAAAACAAATCCAAAATGTGCATCTTCCAATACTGCATCCAACCATTTGTCTCATTGGGGTGTCACACCAACACCCTTCTTTGGGGGTCGAATGTCAGGGGGTTGGGTCAAAACTTTCAAATTCAAAAAAACGCCATTTCAAGTCCGATTGACTTCCAAGTTATGATCATGACCAAACTAAGTGCTATAACTCATTAAACAGTAGCACTATCGACTTATAAGAACCAAATTGATATCCAGTTTTTTTGTTTTTTCAGAGATCATGGAGAAATGACAAAGTTATTCCGGCAATTCCTTGCTCAACAAGCAATTTCATTTGTTTGTTTGTCCGCACAGTTTAGTGTTTTTCTCCGCATTCGCTTATTGGATTGAAACAAAATTTTCACCATAAGAGTGACTGCTCATGTAGAATGTTAAAACGAAAATTATTATGTCATAGGTCATATGTTGTGGCAGTCATGTTGGAAAAACTTTGGATCTCTATCTCTGAAACCGTACCAAGGAAACAATTGAAACTTAGAACATGGCAAGTAGTCCTCATGGGGAATAAGTGTGATTTTTTTATTTTTTAAATGAGGTCATAGGTGCCTTCGTTGTGGTGTCATAATTGCAAATGTAGAAAGCTACATCCTATCAGTATAAAATTTTTTGAGGGTCATCAAGGGATAAATTGGTTCACAAAAAAACAAATAACTGATGATGTCATCAGTCATGTGATTTGGCAGCCATATATATACAGTGGGGAGAACAAGTATTTGATACACTTCCGATTTTGCATGTTTTCCCACTTACAAAGCACGTAGAGGTCAGTAATTTTTATCATAGGTACACTTCAACTGTGAAAGACGGAATCTAAAACACAAATCCTGAAAATCACATTGTATGATTTTAAAATAATTAATTTGCATTTTCTTGCATGAAATAAGTATTTGATACATCAGAAAAACAGAACTTAATATTTGGTGCAGAAACCTTTGTTTGCAATTACAGAGATCAGACGTTTCCTGTAGTTCTTAAGCAGGTTTGCACAGACTGGAGCAGGGATTTTGGCCCACTCCTCCATATAGATCTTCGCCAGATCCTTCAGGTTTCAGGGCTGTCGCTGGGCAACACAGTCTTTCAGCTCCCTCCAAAGATTTTCTATTGGGTTCCCGTCTGGAGACTGGCGAGGCCACTCCAGGACCTTGAGATGTTTCTTACGGAGCCACTCCTTCGTTTCCCTGGCTGTGTGTTTCGGGTCGTTGTCATGCTGGAAGACCCAGCCACGCCCCATCTTCAATGCTCTTGTTGAGCGAAGGAGGTTGTTGGCCAAGAACTCTTGATACATGGCCCCATCCATCCTCCCCTCAATACGGTGCAGTCGTCCTGTCCCCTTTGCAGAAAAGCATCCCCAAAGAATGATGTTTCCACCTCCATGCTTTACGGTTGGGATGGTGTTCTTGGGGTTGTACTCATCCTTCTTCTTCCTCCAAACACGGTGAGTGGAATTTAAACCAAAAAGCTCTATTTTGGTCTCATCAGACCACATGACCTTCTCCCATTCCTCCTCTGGATCTTCCAGATGGTCATTGGCAAACTTCAGATGGGCCTGGACATGCGCTGGCTTGAGCAGAGGGACCTTGCGTGCGCTGCAGGATTTTAATCCATGACGGCGTAGTGTGTTACTTTTGGTTTTCTTTGATACTGTGGTCCCAGCTCTCTTCAGGTCATTGACCAGGTCCTGCCGTGTAGTTCTGGGCTGATCCCTCACCTTTCTCATGATCATTGAGGCTCCACGAGGTGAGATCTTGCATGGAGCCCCAGACCAAGGGAGATTGACTTATCTTGAACTTCTTCCATTTTCTAATAATTGCGCCAACAATTGTTGCCTTCTCATCAAGCTTCTTGCCTCTTGTCCTGTAGCCCATCCCAGCCTTCTGCAAGTCTACAATTTTGTCCCCGATGTCCTTAGACAGCTCTCTGGTCTTGCCCATTGTGGAGAGGTTGGAGTCTGATTGATTGAGTGTGTACAGCTGTCTTTTATGCAGATAACGAGTTCAAACAGGTGCAGTTAATACAGGTAATGAGTGGAGAATTGGAGGGCTTCTTAAAGACAAAACTAACAGGTCTGTGAGAGCCGGAATTCTTACTGGTTGGTAGATGATCAAACACTTATTTCATGCAATAAAATGCAAATTAATTATTTTAAAATCATACAATGTTATTTTCAGGATTTTTGATTTACATTCCGTCTTTCACAGTTGAAGTTTACCTATGATAAAAAAAAATTACAGACCTCTACATGCTTTGTACGTGGGAAAACCTGCAAAATCGGCAGTGTATCAAATACTTGTTCTCCACTGTATGTATGTATATATATATATATATATATATATATATATATATATATATATATATATATATATATATATGTATATATGTATATATATATGTATATATGTATATATGTATATATATGTATATATGTATATATGTATATATATATGTATATATGTATATATATATATGTATATATGTATATATATATGTATATATGTATATATATATGTATATATGTATATATATATATATGTATATATGTATATATGTATATATGTATATATATATATATATATATATATATATATATATATATATATATATATATATATATATATATATATATATATATATATATATATATATATATATATATATATATATATATATATATATATATATATATATATATGTTCGAAATGCCGAAACATGTGGAGTGTGACAAGCACTCCCCCGATCCCCATTAGACATCGTCCGACACCAAAGCGTCACCTCCAACCCAGAGACTTCGACCCGGCAATTCTGGCAAACAGACAAAGATTACATGGTCAACGTCAGTTTAACATCAAACTGAGCCACCGATCCAGACTTCAGGCTTCTTAAATACTCAGTGTGATATACTTTAGAGTAACTAAGTATTTTGACATTCATTAGTATACGTATATCTCCATTCATGATGTAAGAAATCATTGTAGGTTTCTGGTTGAATGGTTTGCATGAGCGGGAGCAATTGTCTAGGTGGCAGACGGATGGTTGCTCTTTGCGGATTATGCGGTTTTACCGTGAGAGAAATAATCCATGACGATGCTCACCATAACAGTCTGGAGGTGCATCTCATAACTAAATGATGAATGTGGTCATCATTGGTTAGATATTTATCGGTATGCCATCCTGAAGAGGGCAACTAAGCCCAAAATCTGGATAGGTGGCTCTGTTTGATGTTTAACTGATGTTGACCATGTAATCTTTGTCTGTTTGACAGAATCGCCGGGCTGAAGCTTCTGGGTTGGAGGTGATGCTTTGGTGTAGGACTGTGTCCAATGGTGATCGGGGGAGTGTTCATCGCACTCCACATGTTTTGATTTACCTGCTGATCACATCACGTGCCATCTGGTTGAATGGTTTGCATTAGCGGGAACAATCGTCTCGGTGGCAGAAAGATGGTTGCTCTTTTTGGATTATGCGGTTTTACCGTGTCGGACATAATCCGTGGCATTGCTGTCCGAACAATCAGGAGTTGTGTATGATTATATGTTTGTGTGTATGTATGTGTATGTGTATATGTATATGTATGTATTCTCGTCATTGTGTGAGATAAACAACAGCTGCTCCCTGCTCGTAGGGTGGAATTTTAAACAAACCCATTATACCGGTATTCCGATAATATAAATCGGTTCAAATAGCAGTACGTTAAAAGTGCACGGCCCTCATGCCAAATATATAAATAAATCCTGCAGCATGCGACATTGTTGGGGCGCCAAAGGTGCCCCTGCAATGCCGTCGTGCAGCACGTGGAGATGGAATTGGGAGGGAGCGGTGTACTTCTGAAGTGAATGTGTACACATGATACTGACTCTCCATGCAGCATATGGAGACGGATTTGGAGTGAACGGTGTGCAATAATTAATCGATTAATTGCAGAATTGAAATAAATAAATAATCTTCTTCTTCTTCTTTCGGCTGCTCCCATTCGGGGTCGCCACAGCGGATCATCCGTATGATCCGCATAGTGATTTGGCACATGTTTTACGCCGGATGCCCTTCCTGACGCAACCCTGGTCGCCTCTTACAACACAGGGATATGGTACACCTATTTTAACCGGGGTATACACCGGCCCAGTACACTGGTACTCATTTCGCCGACCTCGGAAGGATGACAGGCTGAGTCAACCCCCTGGTGTATTAATTCAGTGGCCCAACGGGGCTTGAACTCAGGACCTTTTGGATCCCAAGCCGCTGCCCTAACCACTGTGCCAACACCAGGCTCGAAAATAAATAATATATTAAAAATAAATAATATAGTACAATAATTAATTTCTCAATCACTTGCTGAATAGCATACCGAAACCACCACCGTTTCATCTGAATCTGTCAGTTTTTGAAAATGAAATAATTAATCTAAAAATGAATGATTGATTAATTGTTTAATCAATAAATCAAAAATACCCTTTATAGCCAAATCACGTATTCACTGCCATGTCCAAATATCTGCTTTCGAGCTCAAAATATGCCAGAGGTATTGCCAGGATGAGAAATAAAATTAATTTCTGATTAATAAATCGATAATAATTAAGTAATTAATGAAGTAATTGAATAATCGACAAATAAAAAAAGCTTTTTTTTTGCCAAAGTACATCTTCACTTTTGTCCCCAAATTTCAGCTTCCTAGCTCAAAGGATGGCTGAGATATCGCCCGAATAAGCTCGAAAGAAGATAATTAATTGTTTAATCAATAAATCAAAACATTCTCTTTTTATTGCCAAATCAGTTGATCACTGTCATTTCCAAATATCATCTTCCAAGCTGAAAAGGTGCCTGAGATATTGCCAGGATGAGAAATGAAATAAATAAGTAATTAATAAATCGATAATAATCAAGTAATTAATCAATTAATTGATTCATCAAAAAAACAAAAAAATACTGTTTTTGCCAAAGCACATCTTCACTTTTGTCCGCAAATTTAATCTTCCTAGTTCAAAGGATGGCAGAGATATCGGCCAGACAAACAAGAAAACGGAGTGAAAATCGAGGACTCCCTTCTTTGAGCGTCTGACGATGATGCCATACATTGCCTGGATATGTTATTGGGAAGGAGCAGTGTACAATAAAATAAAAAAAACAAGTTAGAATTGCGAACATACCCCGTGGGAGTTCATTTGTACAACTCTCAGGTGAGCGATCGCACGGACGACAGATAGTTTTGAAATTTGGTAAGATTTTCATCACATAAGAAAAAGAAACCAGAACACCTCACAAGAGTGAGCCTAGTTTCATATCATCATTTGCGACTTAATTTTGCGTTGGACATCACCCAGCGCATTGAAATATTTTTTTTTAATAACAATTTTAAGAAAATGGACCGAAAGGGCCAGAATCGCACTTTGGACTCAGTTAATGCCTGGGGAATGGTCTCTAGAATATACCTGTCAAGTTTGGTTCGTTTGCGTTTACAAACAACCGAGAAATAGCAATTTTTAAAAAAAAATGGGCCGAGAGGGCCGTTTGTCGGCCCAAAGGGCCACAATCTCACTTTGGGCTCAGTTTATGCCTGCAGAGTCACCTCAAGATATACCTGTCAAATTTGGTCCAGTTTCTTTCACGAATAACTGAGAAATAGCAATTTTAAGAAAACGGACAGAAAGGGGTGTTTCTCAGCCCAAAGAGACGGAATTGCACTCTGGGCTCAGTTAATGCCTGGGGAATGGTCTCTCGAATATACCTGTCGAGTTTGGTTCGGTTCTGTACACTAATAACCGAGAAATAACAATTTAAAGAAAATGGGCCAAAATGGGCCGTTCCTCGGCCCGAAGGGCCGCAATCACACTTTGGGCTTGATTAATCCCTGTGCATGTGTGTCCAGTATATGCCTGTCAATTTTCATCGAATTCTGTTCACGAATAATGGAGAAATAGATGTTCAAATGAACTGTACACATGAAAAGAGGGAACGTGAGCGGCGCTTGGACCCCGTGGGGTGGAAAACCCCAGGGAGTAAAAAACCAGCCACGAGGGCAAAGAAAAACGCAATTGCTTGAATGGAGCTGATGAGCTCAGATGCTGAGGGTTAAAGTTAAAACCACCGTACTTACTTCCTGGTACGTCTTGACGTCATATGTTCCACTGTTCCAGGTGTTGACGAGTCCATCAAAGCTTTTTCAAACCATGTGGTCAATGTACGATTTTTATATATTGAAAACACCACATATATACATTATACAGCATTGTAAATTTGGCTCTGCACTTGGCTACACAATGGAGCTCCGAGAATAACATGTGGGCGATGTACTTGGTTACACTCTCCAGCCACGAACACACGCCGGGACCCAATGAGGGCCAAAATTGAGTGGGACGCCAGGGTTATCCACACGACGTCAAATGGAATTTGGTGCACTCTTGCTCTCCAAGGTAGACGGTAGAACGTCCAGACTCGAACATCTATAATGGTACAGGCTGCTCCCCTGCTCTTGGTCCCAAAAGGCAGTGTTTGTGTTGGTGGTGACAGTGGTTGAGTGACGGCAGTGGTTGGGCAGCATCACGGTTGGTTATGGCATGGTGGTTGAGGCATTGTCGTCGTGGCGATTCATGATGATGGTAAGCAAGCTTAGGTTGTGATCCGATGGTGTGAGAGGATTTTTATGAAGTTTAGTGGTCCGAGGAATGTTGTAGCATTGTGATTCGAGTCTGGAGAAGGTTGAAGTGAATTGTCCTTTCGGTAATGGTCCAAGGTTTGAATGTGAAAGGGCGCGCGTGTGCTTATGAGCTACTTTGTTGCTATACGTGCATGCGTGTGTGAAAGGAAGGCTCCTCTGCATAGCAAAGTAAACGAAATGGATAAAAAATGGGAATAAAGACCTGCCTAATAGCCCATGCAACGTATATGACCCATAAACCCATTACACATAAGGGAAAGGCTATCTAAAACAAATACTGATGAAATAACTGTCTAAAGACCACGATATGTTGTGTATCATTGCCTCAGGGGAGCACCAGTTTCACAGAATCGCAATATTATTTATATGCAAAATCTAGCATTATGGAAAAGGGTGGTGACATCACGTAACAAGACAACACACTGTCAGTGAGACAGGAAAATTAATTCCACGTCATATAAAATGTGACTTCAAGTTCTCAACCCCCCCCCCCCCGTCTCATCCAACCCCAAGTCTTCAACGCCCCCCCCCCAACCACCTAACCCCTATCTCAATCCCAAATACTCAAAATCCCTCCCCATCCAAGTCCTCAAGCCCCTACCCCACCCTGTCTTCAAATAACCTCCGCACTACAAGTCTTCAAAACCCCTCCTCACCCCAAGTCCTCAACCACACCCACACAGCATCAACCTCCTCCTTTATCCTTTCTGGCCACTCCCCCCCCCCTCCTCCCCCCCCCCAGATCTGTTCTCCCATCTCCTTTTTTTCTTTTAGGCTCAACTCCCTCTCCAAACCCTGTCACCAGCCCCCCCCAGCATCTCAACCCCCCTCCCTCTGAATTCTGCTCCCCTCCCACTTTCTTCACATTATTAACACTAGTACGTGCACATAAAAAATAATAACAATAAAATTAAATAAATAAATATTCAAACCGCGAGCAACTAACAACAACCACACAGGCCGTTTCTTCGCTCTCGAGTGCCCGTACGTGCGTGGCCCGGAAGTTCGAATATTATTCGCAGTTACGATTATTCGCAATTTAGTTTTAATACCCAATTATTCAATTAGCGCCAACGTATTTTACCTTTTCGCAATGTCGTGGCAAGGAAAAACAAAAAGAGAAGAGAGAGAAAAAAAATTTACTTCCTGGTTCGGAGCATACCAGCACTCTGATATTACCGAAATTTATACACCGTCTAATATGAAAACGATCATAACTTGGGGCATTGTGTTTATCTATAAATGCGCATAAGAAATCGAGAAATTATAAGAATACACGAAGTCATCATTATCCGGAAGTCCGTACGTTGTAACCCATAATGGATCCGGAAGTCCGTACGTAGTAACCCGTAATGGCGAACGCGGCTGAGTGTCCCTTCCCCCATCGGCCACGCCCATGCAACAACGTGTCTTGTCATTGGTTTGGTAAATAAATAGCCATAACTTGGGGAGCACTTGTCCAATTAATATCAAACCTTGAAAAGGCACATCCTCAGGTACCCAGAAATATACCTGGCAAGTTTCAATTAGATCGGACCAGTGGTTGTCGAGAAACAGTGGTCACACACACACACACACACACACACACACACACACACACACACACACACACACACACACACACACACACACACACACACACACACACACACACACACACACACACACACACACACACACACACACACACATTGCTGGAATTATAGATAGATTACACAAGGATAAACAAGGAACCTTTGCGCAGGAGACCATTTGGCCCTTCATTTCATTGCAATTCATTCTCTTTTATTGTCCACGTGAGAAATGGAAATTTTTCATTCACTGGAAATTCAATTCAATAAGGGTTCATCACATTCCTTTCACATTTGCATTAAATATGTGAATCTAATGAAGCACAAATGATAGTCTTAAATGACGAGCACTAAGGTGAATGCCTGAACGATTAAACCATGCCAGCATTGTTCCTGCGTTGTTGCTGCTCCCGTTTATTAACAACAATATTAAAAATGTATAACAACAGAACGTTAATTTCACAATCTCTTTTCCTCCCTTCTTCCTGTTGTTAACAACATTCGTGTTCTGTTTAAAAATAATGTTAAAATGAAATTTAAAAAACCATATTTTTAATTCTCAATCTCACAACATTACTTCATCTCACGATTCTTCAGTAAAAATAGCGGTTAAGTAAGCCAAAAATATATCGGGTCATTCATAATTGGAAAACGAATACACAACCGGAACTCCTCGAACAAAGACCTTCACAATGAAATGAGTTTTATGGTCCCTGATCAAGTATTTTAAGAGAAAGCAGTTGGATAGACAGACAGAGAAACAAACAGAACAAGAAAAAGAGCAATCAGAGATTGCAGACCCTCGCCAGGACTTGTTTTGTGTGGTGTTTGTGTACTGGTGTGTTATGTAATTAACAAGAGCCATAATTAGAACTGCCACTTTATAACTGCTGGCAGTGATGACCGGGTACCAAGACGTCCCACTTTAATGCAACCCCGCTTTGATCGGACACCTTGCCCTGACCCATGACATTTTTTTTATTATTATTCAATTGAATTTAGAATGGGATTAAAATAAATTCAACTCAAATCAAATGGAAGACCAAATAAGAACATTCCTGCATTGGAGTCATCAAAAGGAACCCAAAACAAACAAAAAGCAAAGATGAAGTCATCAGGAGGAACCTGGATAGGATTTGCATTTCAGCTGCTACTACTCTACCCTCAAACCCACCTGGGCACAACCAAGTGAGCCTTGTTCAAAAAACAACAAAAAAAAAACAAGTTAAAAATTTAAATCATCTTGCTGCCATACTATGCATCCGATCAAGTTGAAATTTGAAACATTTATTCCCCATAACCACTAGATTATAATTGTGAAGTTTCACATCGATTGATTAAGCGGATCCAGAAAAAACATTATTTAATATTTTCTTCAATCCAATATGGCTGCCAAACCATGTGACATCAATTATTCCTTCACAAACATGTACACCCAAGGCTTGGGGGATATTTGTGTGAAGTTTCCCCTCGATCTGTCAAGCTGTTCTGGGGAAGATTTTTATCGGCTTTTGGGTAAATCCAAAATGGCTGCAAAACCATGTGACTTATGACATTATATCTGTGAACCTTTTGTTCTTCATGGATAGATGGTCATATGTGTAAAGTTTCACCTGAATCTGTTCAGCCACTTCAGAAAAGAAGATTTTAAAACTTTTTCAAAAAAAACAAAAAACATTATGGCTGCCGAAACGCGTGACCGATGACGTCATCAAATTTTTTTCTGTGGAACATATTATCCCTATAGATGACCCTCAAAAATGTTCATACTGATCAGATCTAGCGTTCTACATATGCAATTATGACGTCATAACGAAGGCACCTTTGACATTTAAAAAAAATCACTTGTTCCCCATGAGATTTACTTGCCATGTGCCAAGTTTCAAGTTTTTTCCTTGGTGCGGTTTCAGAGATGGTCTAAAGGTTTTCTGTTTTTTTCCAACAAGGCTGCCACATCACGTGACCTATGACATCATAATTATCAATAAAACATGATGCATGAGTAGTTGCTCCAATGGTGAAAATTTTGTCTCCATCTGACAAGCAGTTGTGGAGAGAAGCACTAAAGTTATGGACGGACAAACATAAACAAACAAAAAACAAGCAGACCCAAATGCAATACCCTCTCCTTCGGCGAGGATAACAAGAAGGATGTCATGCATAGCACGATACTTGCGAAATCCATAAAACAAATTTAGCCTTAAAAATAATAGGTAGTTAAATTCAATGAACAAATACTCAAATCTTCTTCAAATTTCAAGTCAATTGGATGAAAATTGAAGATTTTAGAAATACTGCTTAAGTTGACCTTTTGGCCGATGTTGACCTCAAAAATACTTCATTGAATTCCGTGACCTAATATGCAAATCCTCTTCAAATTTCAAGTCAATGGGATGAAAATTGAGGACTTTAGAAATTTCACTGAAGATTTACCTTTAGTCTGTACTCCTCGAACAAAGACCTTCACAATGAAATGAGTTTTATGATCCCTGATCAAGTAGTTTAAGAGAAAATTGTTGTTTAGACGGACAGAGAAACAAACAGAACAAGAAAAAGAGCAATCGGAGATTGCAGACCCTCGCCAGGACTTGTTTTATTGACCTTTTTGTCTATGTTGACCTCAAAAATAATTGGTGCTTGAATTCAGTGACCTGAAGCATAAATCCTTTTCAAATTTCAAGTCGATAGGATGAAAATTGAAGATTTTAGAAATACTGCCTAAGTTGTTGACCTGTGACCTATGTTGACCTCAAAGAATCAGTGGTTGAACGCATTGACCAAATATGCAATGGTTGAATTCAGTGACCTGATATGCAAATCCTGTTCAAATTTCGAGTCAATCGGATAAAAATTGACGATTTTCGAAATTTGGCAAAGTTGTTGCCCTTTGGGCTCTGATGACCTTTTGACCTTTTCACATCAATAACAATAGGTTTCATGCTTATGACGAACTCTACCATGTGGTGAAGATTGGTTTAAAATTGTGACCTGTAGGCGATTGACATACAAACAAACAGACAGACAGAATAATGCACATGACCAACCAATATACTTGAAAAATCTTTGATTTTTCGCAAGTGATAAGCACATTATTATACGGGATGGATGAAGCTACAGGAAGTTGATCTGCAGCATATGGTAAATCTTGGAAAATGTAGTATATTCGAACTTTTACAAGCCATTCTTTTATCCAGGTTCGTCCACTTTTCAAATAAATTTTGTGTTTGATTAACAAAAATATATAAAAAACTGAAACTGTTGGAAGCAAGGGGAAGCTGCAGACGTTTCAGTTGATTTTGTGCTGTTGATTTCATCCATTTGTTCTACCTGTCCGCCGATGCAGATTGACACTAGTTCTTCATTCTGTAGGGCGGCCTGGAAGTAGCTTTATGCCTCCTCCTTGAATCATTCGTTTAATGGCATTTATTTCAGAGCATGTGAAAAAGGATCAAAATACTATGAAATAATTGTGTTCCCTAATAAAAATAATTGTGTGGAATTTGGGTGTTTCATTGTGTTTGAGTCCGGTTTGTTGTTTGTGGCTGGACGTTTGAGTCTGAATGCAACCATATGGCAAATCTTTGAAATGATGAGCAGCGCTTAAAAACCATGCTGCATGTGCAACATGTGTATTCATGCCCTATAAAAGCACAGGTTGCCTTGGTTGTGAGACCGTCAATTAAAATGCCATGTCGAACGAATGATCAGAGGAACCAAGCCATTGGTATGCTGAATCGTGAAATCGGTCAAGAAAGAGTTGCTCGACACTTTCATTTCCACCAGTCAACAGTTTCTTGGCTGCAGATCTGATCAAGAGCCACAGGAATCGTCAGTGACCATCCTAGTCCTCGTGAAGAATGTGTGAGGTCAGCAAGGTAAAATCAATACATCGTCGTCGATCACCTCTGCAACCGCTACAGGACAGCATGAGAAAGGGCAGAACCACCCACCATTGGAACAAGGGGACGACTCATCAGTGACAAATCTTGACACATCAACACCAACTTGCACGACAATGATGGACAGAAGCTGGTGGTAACCTGGGTGGGAGACTGTGGGCAAGTGTCATCTTTTCAAATGAATTGAGGTTCAGCGTCAGTTTTCCAGATGGATGTCTTCGTGTGCACTGTCGACAAGGACATCGTTTCCCTGAGGGCTGCATTATTGAGAGAGAGACCGTTTTGGAGTTGGCGATGTTGTGGGTTGGGGAGCAATCATCAAATGAATCCTCCGTGCAATGTTGCAGAGCTTACTGCAACCTTACAGTTCCATTGGACATCAATATCATAAGCTCAGACCCACCGCATGTGTTTATCCATGTCCCATCGACTTCAAGCTTACATCGCTGCCAAAGGTCGTCACACTCAATGTTGGCTTAACAGACCCCTGCACCATTTGATGATTTTGTGACGTCACGTGCACTTCATGATTTTCCCATCTCTGTGCAGATTCTGTAGGACTGTCCGTGACAAATCTCTTGTGATTGCATCATACATTGATCTTTCTTTTACATGCTATTAAATAAATGTCAATTATAATTTGGTGTGTGCATTTTCATTGCCTCTCAGTATAATATATCCAGGTTTTATTGTGCAATACTTACAATAATAATGAATCATTGTATCTGTATTATGGAGTGCATTCAGATACAATGGCTGATTGATTAGTCTAAGTAGTGCAGAATAAACCTGTATATTACGATTTTAAGAACGAATGCTTCGCTGGTGAAGCATAAAGCGACTTTCAGACACCCCTATAGAATTGCAATCACATTTGCAGAAAACCATTTTTTGTTCGTCTTCAAGACACAGTGAAAGTGTTATCAAAACGCCAGAGGGCAGCAACACGTATATTCTGCTGAACATCTTCTCCCTCCCAATTTGACTTTCTTTTCCTGGTCGCTCGACTCCACATCATGAGTGTAAATTTCAAGCACATAAAGGTCGTTAAACGTTAAACAAATCTCCAAGAGCTTGAATGACCAATTAATGTTAACATTGACAACATTAACACAAAAGAATTTTTTGCCCAAAAGTGACAATGAGGGACTTTCAAAATGATGTGTGAATGCTAACGAGACCTTTCACACAGGTGTGTTTACGGTGACTTGGTTCTGTTCGCCGGGCACCTTGAACCTGCCGTTGATAGCGTGAAATCTGTCATTCAAATCCTCTTTTGAACATTATTTTCATCATTTAAACGAAAGAATGGCAATTTCAAAATGATTAACAGTAATTGTTGGGTTTCTGGATGCAAATTTGACTTATGGAAATGTAGGACATATGAGAAATATGTACTTGTGAGTCCTGTCTATTTCAATTTGGTATGATTTCTATGAGTTTTACCTAAAGTTCCTATCATTTCCTGTCCATGCAACCAAGTGCAGCAGTGGATATATCGAACGTCACACACACACACACACACACACACACACACACACACACACACACACACACACACACACACACACACACACACACACACACACACACACACACACACACACACACACACACACTCACACACACACACACACACACACACACACACACGTAAGCCTCAAAACGTAGCTCCCTTACCTAAAGCAAGAACCTTCACCTGTAAAGCAAATGAACGATTTTCCGACCTCGGGTATCATCAGTTGGACACAGTTATTCCTCGAGGTTTCGATCCTTTCAGGCAGTCGGTCAACCCATCAATGCAACATCACGAAACAGACTTTACTTGCCAGAGGATTTAATGTATCATCACATCGTTGCAATTCCCACCACACATTCTATTATATGATGATACATTAAATCATGCACATCTTACCTTAAATATAGCACGTCCACCAACAAACACGACCATCCCACTCAGCTCTGGATCAAACTGTTGTTCAAATACTCAAATTGTTCATGAACGGTTTTTTTTACCTGCTTTCTTGTCTACGAGCAATCGCTGAAATGGGTTTAAATGGTTTCCATTTATATTTTTACCTCCACCACCGAAGGTGAAGGACGTTGTGTTTTCACCTCTCTCTCTCTCTCTGTCTGTCTGTCTGTCTGTCTGTCTGTCTGTCTGTCTGTCTGTCTGTCTGTCTTTGTTTGTTTGTTTGTTTGTGGACAGGTTGGGTGTGTGACAAGGACGAACTGATTAGATTTTCGGAAGATCCGGATCCGACTACGAGAATTTTTAAAGTGATTCTTCACCATTGAGAGATAGTGCCAAACATGATATACAGCATAATATCTCAAAAAGTTGTGGACGGATTCGGATGAAACTTGGTGGACACGTCGGATGTGTGGTAAGAACGAATCCGGATCTGAATACTAGAGTTATTTAATTTTAAAAGTGATTCTTAACCATTTTGAGAAAGGGCCAAAAAACGATAATATAGCATGATATTTCAAAATGTATTCAGCCCGATATGTTCTCGTGGATCAGGCATTGCGTGGTGGAGGTATGTTCTCTACCGAGTGCCCTGCAAGTTTCTTCTGCAACTGTATCATAGAATAGTTTAGGAATATTTCTGTTTAAGAAAGGCATTTGTACAATGTAGATTGGAAAGGCATCTCGTTTATCAAATAATTTGTTGTGAAATTTCTTTTTACTTCTATCGATTTGTTTACTTTCTTTAAGTTTTATTATTATTATTATTATTTTTTTTTAACTACATGAATATTTATTTTCCTTTATAGACCAGTTTGCTCTTTTTTATTATTATTATTTGATAAACTTTAATGTATAATTTATTTCCTCCTGCAAATGCTTTATCTACCGCTCCGTCCAATGCGGTTATGAGTTTGTCGAGTGGAATGTTTGTTTAATTATGCAGAAAAATCACAAGTTGTTAAACATTTAGCCTTACCCTTGTTATTATTGTTGTGGATACTGTCGATTACAGGTTTGGAATTATCAATGGTCCGGAATTTTTTAATACCCGAATAAAACCTCGCCTTTCCAAGCATTTATAAATTGGTTTCATCGCCCCTGCAATACTACCCGACACTGGTTTCAAACTGCATTGTCTGCTTACGATGATGAAGCTCATATTACAAGGGCTTTTGTGCATTTTTTGAATCCAGTAAATAAATGGTAATTTATGGTGTTTATTAATAGAACTTACAGTCTTCTCACTTTTGAGTGATTTATATGGTATGGTGCAGGAAGGGGAGAGAGAGGACTGATGGAGGGGAGAGAGAGAGAGAGAGGGGACTGAGGGAGGGAGAGGGAGGGGAGGCAGAGGAAGCTAGAAAGAGGGAAAGAGTGAGGAAGGGTGGGGGGGAGCAACGCCGCACCAAATGTTCCTATACACGACAGGAGGGTGGGGTGCAAGGAGGGGGTTGGAGAGGACAGAGACAGAGAGAGAGAGAGAAGGGGGGTGGGGGGGGGAGATAGAAAGGTGAGGGGTGGAGGTGGGGTTAGTAAAGAGAATATGTTATGTTTAATAACCAAACAAAAAAAACAAAATTCATGTCAGAACAGCTGTACACACGATGACACAACGGAGTTTGTAAAGTAATCCGCTGGTACATCTGCAAAAACTTTGATATCCCAGTTCCTGAAAATTTGTGGGAAAATGAACCAAAATCAATCACTGAAAACATTGAAGTACCGCTCACGTACGACCTTATGATCCCATCAGGCGTGAACATTGAAAACAAAACATTGTGACCAGATATCATACTTGGGTACAAAAAAGAGAAGAAGGCATTGCTTATTGAGGTGCTAATACCAGAGATGTTGGACTAAACGATGCAGAAATCAAGAAAATGACCAAACACCAAGACCTCAAGAATGAAGTGAAGAGATCCTGGAAGCTGAAGAATGAGAAAGTTGTTCTAGTGATAGGTGGCCCTACAGGAATGATGAAAAAGAACCTCACAGCGATATTAAAACCATCCCTGGGAATATTATTACAAATGAACTACAATTGGAAGCGGGGGCTCAGTGACGATCCTGAAGAGAGCCCTCGGGACAAAACTTTGAGAACAGAAAACTTCACAGCTTGGTCCGTGATTCGTGACCCCTTACCGAAATGAAGGTGGACACTGAGCCTGCACTTCGAGGGCTTCATTCCACATTCTGAAACCTGCATATGTAGACACACACACACACACACACACAAACACACACTATTTGATCTTGGGAGTGAGCATTTAAAACCCATGCTTTCTTCCTGGCAAGATAACATTCTACATGAGTTGTCGCTCCTCTGGTGAAATTTTTTGTTAATCTGACAAGTGGTTGCAGAGGAAAACCATACTCACGTTCTGTGTGGACAAACAAACAGATAGACAGACAGACAGACAGACAGACAGACAGACAGACAGACAGACAGACAAACGGTGAGGGTAATTATAGAAGTTCCATTTCTTCATGTGCTATTTTTCTCTGATGTAAAAACAAATGTAAGTCCCAAGTATAATGATTGATATAATGATAAATAGGTCTCGTGTTTATAGAGCACCAGCAGGGTAGCCGTCTCTGACGGGTTCGTAGATGTCTCACCTCATATGAGTAATTTTTTGGATTGTGTATTGGTAGAAATGGGAATTCAACGTAAAGTGATGATGTAGACCATGACAAGTGGAATATGTTTACCTTATAGACAATGGCGGTCCGGTCAGAAGAAATACTGTCTTTGGTGAATAATGTAATAGATGTTGTGCATCGAACGATACTTGCAAAATCCAAATAAACAATAGTGCCATGGAAACAGCAATTTGGTAATTTTGAAAATTTGTCTTAACAGGTTGTTTACACGATGGAAAGTTGTGCATAACAAATTTGGTTGATACATTTTATAATTGTGGCCTAATAGGTGTTTTTACACGTTTTGGATCACATTGACCTTGACCTTTGACTAATTTTTACCAGATTTTATACACATAATAGTGGGGTAAGCTTACACATTGTTAGCAATAACAATCAGTGCTTCCCCATTGTCTTGGGTCGCTCACCTGCAAAAAAAATTTCCATTTTTTTATTTTCATTTAAGAATGCTTTCCAATGGTTCTGTGATTTTTCCTGGTGTATCGGCTTCGATGTCCATCAGCAGACAAAATTATCATGCTTCCCCTTTGTCTCGGATCACTTACCTGCATTTATTTTTTCCATTTATTTATATTTTTATTTGCAGATGCTTTCCAACGGTTCTGCGATTTTTACTGGTATACCGGCTTCCACATCTTTCGGCATGTGAAATTTCAGCTTTCTTCGTCACCCGGAAGGTACTGAACATTAATATGTTAGTGTGTGGTTTGAATGAGCTTTACGTATTATATATTACAAAGCCATACAAATAAGCTGTGTAAGTTCCAATCTGATATCTTGAAAAATTTCTGAGGTTTGGCAAAAATAAAATCACAAAAAAATCCCATTTCATTATAATGGGGAGAAATTATCATGATACCAAGAAAAAGACAGTTTTCTCTTTGCCAAGCATGGTTTATCTCTGTACCACGTGGGACTTTCTCTTTTCCACGTGGGACTTTCTCTTTCCAACGTGGGACTTTCTCTTTTCCACGTGGGACTTTCTCTTTTCTATGTGGGACTTTCTCTTTTCCACGTGGGACTTTCTCTTTTCCACGTGGGACTTTCTCTTTTCTACGTGGGACTTTCTCTTTTCCACGTGGGACTTTCTCTTTTCCACGTGGGACCTTTCTCTTTTCCACGTGGGACCTTTCTCTTTTCCACGTGGGACCTTTCTCTTTTCCACGTGGGACTTTTCTCTTTTCCACGTGGGACTTTTCTCTTTTCCACGTGGGACTTTTCTCTTTTCCATGTGGGACTTTCTCTTTTCCATGTGGGACTTTCTCTTTTCCACGTGGGACTTTCTCTTTTCCACGTGGGACTTTCTCTTTTCTACGTGGGACTTTCTCTTTTCCACGTGGGACTTTCTCTTTTCCACGTGGGACTTTCTCTTTTCCACGTGGGACTTTCTCTTTTCTACGTGGGACTTTCTCTTTTCCACGTGGGACTTTCTCTTTTCCACGTGGGACTTTCTCTTTTCTACGTGGGACTTTCTCTTTTCCACATGGGACTTTCTCTTTTCCACGTGGGACTTTCTCTTTTCCACGTGGGACTTTCTCTTTTTCACGTGGGACTTTCTCTTTTCTACGTGGGACTTTCTCTTTTCCACGTGGGACTTTCTCTTTTCCACGTGGGACTTTCTCTTTTCCACGTGGGACTTTCTCTTTTCTACGTAGGACTTTCTCTTTTCTATGTGGGACTTTCTCTTTTCCACGTGGGACTTTCTCTTTTCTACGTGGGAATTTCTCTTTTCCACGTGGGACTTTCTCTTTTCCACGTGGGACCTTTCTGTTTTCCATGTGGGACTTTCTCTTTTCCACGTGGGACTTTCTCTTTTCCACGTGGGACTTTCTCTTTTTCACGTGGGACTTTCTCTTTTCTACGTGGGACTTTCTCTTTTCTACGTGGGACTTTCTCTTTTCCACGTGGGACTTCCTCTTTTCTACGTGGGACTTTCTCTTTTCCATGTGGGACTTTCTCTTTTCCACGTGGGACCTTTCTCTTTTCCATGTGGGACCTTTCTCTTTTCCACGTGGGACCTTTCTCTTTTCCACGTGGGACTTTTCTCTTTTCCACGTGGGACTTTCTCTTTTCCACGTGGGACTTTCTCTTTTCCACGTGGGACTTTCTCTTTTCCACGTGAGACTTTCTCTTTTCTACGTGGGACTTTCTCTTTTCTACGTGGGACTTTCTCTTTTCCACGTGGGACTTTCTCTTTTCTACGTGGGAATTTCTCTTTTCCACGTGGGACTTTCTCTTTTCCACGTGGGACCTTTCTGTTTTCCACGTGTGACCTTTCTCTTTTCCACGTGGGACCTTTCTCTTTTCCACGTGGGACTTTCTCTTTTCCACGTGGGACTTTTTTCTTTTCCACGTGGGACCTTTCTCTTTTCCACGTGGGACCTTTCTCTTTTCCACGTGGGACCTTTCTCTTTTCCACGTGGGACCTTTCTCTTTTCCACGTGGGACCTTTCTCTTTTCCACGTGGGACCTTTCTCTTTTCCACGTGGGACCTTTCTCTTTTCCACGTGGGACCTTTCTCTTTTCAACGTGGGACCTTTCTCTTTTCCACGTGGGACTTTCTCTTTTCCATGTGGGACCTTTCTCTTTTCAACGTGGGACCTTTCTCTTTTCAACGTGGGACCTTTCTCTTTTCCACGTGGGACCTTTCTCTTTTCCACGTGGAACCTTTCTCTTTTCCACGTGGGACCTTTCTCTTTTCCACGTGGGACCTTTCTCTTTTCCACGTGGGACCTTTCTCTTTTCCACGTGGGACTTTTCTCTTTTCCACGTGGGACTTTCTCTTTTCCACGTGGGACTTTTCTCTTTTCCACGTGGGACCTTTCTCTTTTCCACGTGGGACCTTTCTCTTTTCCACGTGGGACCTTTCTCTTTTCCACGTGGGACCTTTCTCTTTTCCACGTGGGACCTTTCTCTTTTCCACGTGGGACCTTTCTCTTTTCCACGTGGGACCTTTCTCTTTTCCACGTGGGACCTTTCTCTTTTCAACGTGGGACCTTTCTCTTTTCCACGTGGGACCTTTCTCTTTTCCACGTGGGACCTTTCTCTTTTCCACGTGGGACCTTTCTCTTTTCCACGTGGGACCTTTCTCTTTTCCACGTGGGACCTTTCTCTTTTCCACGTGGGACTTTTCTCTTTTCCGCTTGGGACCTTTCTCTTTTCCACGTGGGACCTTTCTCTTTTCCACGTGGGACTTTTCTCTTTTCCACGTGGGTCCTTTCTCTTTTCCACGTGAGTCCTTTCTCTTTTCCACGTGGGACTTTTCTCTTTTTCCACGTGGGACTTTTCTCTTTTTCCACGTGCGACTTTTCTCTTTTCCACGTGGGACTTTTCTCTTTTCCACGTGGGACCTTTCTCTTTTCCACGTGGGACTTTCTCTTTTCCACGTGGGACTTTCTCTTTTCCACGTGGGACTTTTCTCTTTTCCACGTGGGACATTTCTCTTTTCCACGTGGGACATTTCTCTTTTCCACGTGGGACCATTCTCTTTTTCACGTGGGGAATTTGTCTTTTCCACGTGGGGAATTTATCTTTTGCACGTGGGAAATTTATCTTTTACACTTGGCAAATTTCTCTTTTCCATGTGGGAATTTTCTCTATGTTACCAACCAAAATGAGCAGAACCTGAAAAACATGAAAGAAAAAAAAGAAAGAATTAATTATATTATGTGCCCTCTTAGCTTGGTCCTGAGATGGTTTACCAATGGAAGGCCAAGGCTGGTGTTGGCTTAGTGGTTGGGATGGCGGCTTGGGATCCCAGGGTCCTGAGTTCAAGCCCCGTCGGCTGCTGAATTAAAATACACCAGGAGGTTGACTTTGCCTTTCATCCTTCCGAGGTCGGTAAAATGAGTACCAGTGTACTGGTATGGTAAGGGGGACACTGCATCAGCAGCATAGTCGCGTCCCAACCAATGATGCAACCAGCAGCCACAGGCTGCACTTGATAGAGAGAGAATGGGGGCCTTTTGATTATGACTGGTAACCCTCAAGTGTTACTGCAGAATGCCCTCAAACAGAAGGTCTTCGGGTTGTCCAAGGGTTCTAGTGGGGTCTATCAGATCTACAGGGTCTTAGGGTCTTACAGATTATTGGGGGTCTCAAGGATCTTAAAGGTCTCAAGTGCATTGAGTGTCTTATGGGTCTAAAGGGTGTTAAGGATCTTATGGGTCTGAAAAGTGTCTAAACTCTAAAGGAAAATGTAGTACTGAGGGTGATAAGGGTCGTGGGGGGGGGGGGTTGGGGAGGGGAGGGGGTCTTCTGGGTGTCAAGGGGTATAAAGGTATAGATGTGTCTGGAACTCGCATGCATGGACGGACGTACCGTTCCTTTTATAGTATAAATAGGAAAAAGAATAATCAGAGATTGCAGACCCTCGCCAGGACTTGTTTTGTGTCGTGTTTGTATATTGGTGTGTTACGTAATTAATCAGAGACATAATTGGAACTGCCACATTATAACTGCTGGCAGTGATGACCGGATACCAAAACGTCCCGCTTTGATGCAACCCCACTTTGATTGGACACCTGACCCTGACCCATGACGTTTTTTTATTATTATTCAATTTAATTTAGAATGGGATTAAAATAAATTCAACTCAAATCAAATGGAAGACCAAATAAGAACATTCCTGCATTGGAGTCATCAGAAGGAACCCAAAACAAACAAAAAGCAAAGATGAAGTCATCAGGAGGAACCTGGATAGGATTTGCATTTCAGCTGCTACTCCTCTACCCTCAAACTCACCCAGGCACTGCCAAAGTGAGCCTTAAAAAAAGGAACCCAGATCAAAAAAATTAATAAATCTGGCAGCCAGACCATGTGTCTAATCGAGATGAAATTTAAAACATGTGTTCCCCATCACTACTAGATCATAATTGTGAAGTTTCACTTCGATGATGAAGCGGTTACAGAGAAAACATTATTTAACATTTTTCTTCAATCCAATATGGCTGGACTTCTTTTTGGTGAATTTTTTATTGGTTTTAGGGTAAACCTAATCGGGCTGTCAAACCATGTGTCCTATGATGTCATATGTGTGAACCTTTTGTTCCTGATGGATAGGTGGTCATATGTGTAAAGTTTCGCCTCGATCTGTGGAGCCACTTCAGAGAAGATTTTTGAAGGTTTTTTTTTTGTTGTTGTTTTTCTTAACAATATGGCTGCCGAATCACGTGACCGATGACATCATTTTAAAAAAAAATTTGTGGACTATTTTATCCCTGTATAACCCTCAAAAATGTTCATTCTGATCGTATGTGGCATTCTACATATGCCATTATGATGTCATAGCGAAGGCACCTATGACATCATAAAAAATCACACCCATTCGCCAGGAGTACTTGCTGTGTGCCAAGTTTCAATTTTTTCCTTGGTGCAGTTTCAGAGATACAGAGGTCTAAAGTTTTTCCTTTATACCAACATGGCTTTCACACCATGTGACCTATGACGTCATAATTATCATTGAAACATTCTACATGAGTAAGTCTCACCTTTGGTGAAAAATTTGTCTCAATGCGACAAGCGGTTGTGGAGAAAAACACTAAAGTTCTGTGTGGACAAACCAACAAACAAACGGACCCAAACACAAGACCCTCTCCTTCGGCGAGGGTAATAAAAACTTGCGGGAGTACCTGGTGTTACCCAGTGTTGCTTGGTCGATTTTTTGTGGGGGCTGAAACACTTGCCTTCACCCACTAAGCAATGGGACCATGGTTATTTAAAATTACCTCTCACATAGCTCCAAAGGATTTAGCACTGTGGAGCAATTTAGAAAAAATTGCAAAAAAAACCACGAACCCCTTTTGTTTTTTTGTTTTTTTTCTTAATTTTCAAAAACTTTTTTGCGTAAAACACTCCCTGGCACTCATTGATGAACCTCTGAAAATTTGACAAATATCTGTTCAGCCATCTGAGAAAAATGTCACACACACACACACACACACACACATGGCTTTGAGGCCAGGGAGGGCTCTTGGTGGCAGCACAGATCGGGAGACAGCTTGGTCCATCATTCATGGTTCCTTGCTGGGTTGAAGCTGGATGCTTCGAGATGGGGAGACATCTTGGTCCATGAGTCGTGGTTCCTCGCTGTGTTTAAGCTGGATGATTTATGATTGTATTGGGGAGGGCTCCGTTGGTGGCAGCATGGATGAGGAGACGACTTGGTCCATCATTCATGGTTCCTTGATGTGGTGAAGATGGATGATTCATGATTGGGGTAGGCTCCATTCCGCCTTGGGGACTCGAGGGTGGTGGTGGTGATGGCGGCGCATGCGCACGTGTGTGCATTGGTTGTGGTTTGCACGTCATGCGCACGATTGTGATTTGTGCACGTTGCTGTGAACACACATAATGTGCATGGTGTGTTGCACTTGTGTACACACATGATTCGTGACGTATTATATATATATATATATATATATATATATATATATATATATATATATATATATATATATATATATACACATACACACACACACACACACACACACACACACAAACACACAAACACACACACACCTTATATTATAGATGTAGTTGGTAAAGAAGTATTCTTTTTCCGTGAAGTTTATTTCACGTCTCCTCCAAAACCGACAATTGCTTATAAAACAAATTGCCATGAAAAGTGATTTCTTGCGATTCACACCTGTCAAGCTGAAAACATTTTAGGATGTGTAGTTTCTTCCAGGTACATCGTAAGTGCAACTTCCGTGCAACAGCTTCTGCCTGGGTGTCGTAATTGGACATAGTTCCGGAGTTTGTGAAATGTTCAACTCCCTTCAGTAAATGCTAATTGGTTACCTGCATTGAGGTAATTCTTTCAATGGCAGCAAGTTTAAAAAAATATATATATTTTCCAGGATAGAAGAAGGAAAAGGATGATCTAAGCACCTGTACTTTATCTGACATTTCATCCCATGTATTTGCATACGAATGATTCCTGTCATTTGGTTTGGTTCGTACGGAACAGAGTGCGAGAGGAGAACAGAAGAGATGACCCTTCAGTGTCTGTTTGGCTGAATCCCTGGCTTGGGCATTACAGGGACAATACGACTCTTTGTCTGCGGTAAGCGGCGCGAGAGAGCGGCTGGTATGTCTGGGTCGCCAAGGATGTGCCAAGAACGTGCCTGGTTACCTTGAGATACTGACATGGACCAGCAAACAGGACATCCCTCCCTGAATGCCATCTTGCAGTCATCACATTCCGTTCATTCTGTTTGTGAGCCTTTCATGCATGCTAGTCCACTTTGATGGAAGACTATTAATTGTTGGAGAGTTTATTCGTGAAAATAAAACATAGCAAAGTGCTCCACTATTAGTCATCTTCCGAGCTCATGTTCGAGTCCCTAATTGAGAATACTTCATTGGTCACCAAGAAGCACCTGCTTCTATTGACTTGAATCGTTGTGCAAAACCGTGATGCAAAAGACCATTTGTAATGACCTGGCATGATCGTGCTTGATGCAGATTTGCACGGTTGAGAGCAATGTGGAAGGTTGGATGGAGTAACAGAGGAGGAGACAGAGTGGGGGAGGAGATACGAGCAATAATGGGTGGACTACGGGGCGGTCTTAGAGGTACCTATAGTAAAGCGGATGAAAGGACGAGCGCGGGAAAAACGAGTGTATGCGAGTTTTAGCTAAAGTACCACCCCTCCCATCCCACTTCCCTTACACCCCTACCCCCTCATAACCCCCATGCGGAATAATGTCCAAGCCCCGCTGTGTCCCTGTTTGGTTGCGCGGAGAGAGACGCCTGGTCTCCGGACTGAGTGCCCGCACAACGAGTACTGATGTGGTCCGAGCATTGCTGCGCAACGAGGGAGAGCTAGTTCCGAACGAAGTGCCGGCTCTATGTGAGGAATTCGCCCTGTTGGAGCAGTGGAGAGGCTGCGAGAGGCTGTTACCAGAGCGGACCCGCATCTTGCGCCTTTGGTGGGCCTGGGGGGGTGAACAGAGCGACGTGCGCTTCGTGCTCGTGCGTAAAAGCAACACCGCCAGGACCTCGGAGGCTAAGGTACTTCAATCCATCCTTTTCACCTCATTGTTCACAAAGCAACCCTGTGGATAGGTTTTAGAATGCTTCCATTGCATTCAGGGGGGATTCGACAGGTGCACTGCCGATTCAGGTAGACTCCACCACAACAAAGACCCCTACAGTGCGAAACCTGTTGAAACATCGATGAAATGCAAACTTTCATCGCCGCAATATCAGAAAAACCCCTTTAGCTTTGACAATGATGCCTATTTTCTGTGCCAAGAGGCCTGTTGTGATGAGGTTGCTATGGATACATACCAGCAATGTCGTCTTCTTCCACGCGGTCGCTGCCGCATTGTCAGTGATCAAACGAGAAAATAAAGGAACAAAATAAAAAGCAAACCATGCACAGGGAATTATAGCCCAAGCGTTCTCTAATTATTCACCTACAAAATTATCAGTACAGTGTACTCATTAATACTTTATTTGGGGTGTGTGTGTGTGTGTGTGTGTGTGTGTGTGTGTGTGTGTGTGTGTGTGTGTGTGTGTGTGTGTGTGTGTGTGTGTGTGTGTGTGTGTGTGCACGCACGTGTCTTCCTTCTCCGTGTGTTATCGAAACTTATTTAGTTTCAAGAACACCTACTTATTACGCATGGAAATGTAGCAAAGAAATGTCAACTACCCCACCCCCACCCACTTTCCCCTCAACTCTGCCTCTACCCTTCTCCTCTTCTCTCCTTGTCCACTTCTCTTACGCATCAAATCAAACCCCTTCGACTCATAAACTCCATCAATTCCCACCCCCCCCCTCACCTTCCTCGAATTCCTTCAACTCTTCCAAACTTGCTCCCTCTCTTCGTGATTTCACTTGAATGTATTATATTTTGAACACTAATTGAAAGCAAACCTGCCTTTTAACTACTTTGGCTCTCAATCCATCCCGATTGCACATGCGCAAACAGAATTGAAAATCATTGCAAACAGGAAACTTACTGTTTTTAAGGATGTCATAAAGGACACAAACAACAGGGATGAAGAACTAATGTCGCATGTTAAATAAGGTGGTGTAAAAGATGCTGCACCAACTGCGGTGAATTTCAAAATTTTCTTTTTCTCCAACCTTTTCGAACATTTATTTTCATTTCAATTGAATTTCATGCAGTACTTGAACACCGCAGAACACAAAACGCCTTTTTGACAATTTCGAAACTCTTCTGTTTAGCTGTACGTTGAAAAAAAAAATTACACCACTTTACATCATCAGGACCAATCAAATTTGTCGCTCATCGACCCCGCCCATGTCCTTGTGTCTCAAGAAAGCATGGGAGAAGGTGTTCTGTGACCTCTCTCGTTTTCCCTTTTTATTTTGTCCCTTTTTAACAATTTATGCTCCACTTTGGCACTCAATGTGTGAAAGCAATTGTTTAAGGCATAGAAACGTTTATTTAACTAAACTGTCAAATATCCTTCACATGTTGGACTACAGAAATCACGTGACAACGTTTCACGACAATGTGACTTCACTGGTACTTTAAACTGTGTTCTTCTTCCACCTCTTGTAAAAACCAATTCCATTCCACAGTCATATATTGCCTAAAAAAGGAAGCACCTTTGCACATATGTGGTATATAAACCACACGAAACAAATACCTTGTGCATTTTTAGATGTTTAGCTGAATGAGTATAGTGATCATTTTTTTTTTTTTTGTGGTTTGCATCATGAATGTGAACACACCTGTGCCGTTGATGAAGTGCCCCCTTTCGGTTAAGATAGAGATTTGTAATTTTTTTCAGGGTGCTGGTGATAACTCACCGACGCTTTGCGAAGGACATCACCGGATCTAATGCTAGCAGACGTGACGCCCAGTTTAGCGCCCATCGGATGGATGCCAAACTAGCCATCTTTATTGTGCACACATGAATGTGTCGTTTTTCCTGCAAAACACTTGGGTGACATTTAATATCTGGGCTGCTCTGAAACACAAGCTGGACAGTTCAGAGGCGAGCGTGCATACCTGCAGGCAATGGCTGGCAGCACGAGCTACAATGATGATCTGGGATGATCAGACGTTTCCACAGGATCTATAACATGCAAACAATGAGTAGGAGGAAGTGTGTGAATATCGAGATGATGGCAAGTGAGATAACTGGGGTGGAACAGCGAATAATTATGAAATTTCTTGTTAATTAAGCCTGTTGAAATTTACAGATGACTGGCTGCCCAGAACAGTGACATTGCTTGTTAAGGACATTTGTGTAAAAGGTCACCTTGGTAGACTGTCATTTTAATGTTGAAAAGTATTGATGGACAGACGAGTAGACAGGTGATGATGCAGTGCATGCACCTCGGTACAAGCAGCAAACACTGATGGATTTGTCTTTGGAGAGCAGAGAGCATTGTTGATAGTAGAGATACCACCATGTGGTCTGAGCGGGTGCAGTTGCCTTGACAGGAGGGACAGTCGTCCCTCTCATCTAACCAATTTAATGCACACGATGATGAGGCAAAGCAGGAGTAAACCATTTCATCTACATGTAACTTCTCCTATCGCCCTGCTATGTCTCTTCCAGAGGTGGCCTACTTGCCTCGTGACCGTGCCACCCATCCTCACGAAACCTACCCATCTGTTATCCACCTCTCATCATCCTATTATGTCCCATTCTGCCACTCCACCTCCCACACCCTTCTTTCCCATTCTCCCTTTCATTGTCCCTAATTGTGGTCCATCTCTCTGTGCCTCCTGAGTCTTGTTGATCCTAAAACCCAAACCACAACTTTTCTGTCAACTGTACAATCACTGCTCCTATCTCCTGTCATTTACCCTACTGTGTAACCTCATGTCGACCCCAACCATTCCTTTGCTTTGGTCCATGGCTGAGTGCAAGAACCTACTCAAGGGTCTCTTCAAGGTCTTGTTCCAAGTCGATGCACTTCCCCACCAAGTTGTCGCACTCCTCCTGGACAGTATCTAGATGCTGGTCCTGGCCCTGTAAAGCACTATTAAAATTGTCCTGAAGTCATGCAGGCCATGATCCATAATCGCCCTCAGTTATCCCATTTCCTCATGGATCTCGGCCTTCGTACCAGGAGAGCGGGAGCCCATAAATTTTAATTATGTTTAAAGCGCCAAAACGTTTGAACTCATCGAATGATGGGACCATCTCCCAACATCACAAAAATTGATTCCGGGTCTGGGGTGTGGCTCTTCCCCCACCCCCCAAAATCACCCAATTAGTGATGCCATTGCCCCAAATTTTTTTTTGTCAATATCTCCAAAACTATGCATGATAATATGACAAATATGGTGTCTCCGCCCATGTATTCATGGGCAATGGTTGCATTGGCAACAATTTTAGTGCTCGAAAATGTGTAGTTCACCCTGAAACTCAGCAATTTGTCAAGTCATTGTCCTTCTGAAGGAAAATCGCACTATTCTATAACAGTAACTGCTCTGAATCTCCTCTGCATTACACGTCCTCTCCATCACCCTTATCACTGGCCTCACTCCAAGCATTGTCTGACGACTCATCATCTGTGGACAAAGTTCTGTCAGGGCCATGCTACCTTGGGTGTGAGTGATGGACCACTTCCTGAAGGCACTATGAGTTTCTGAAATTCTGAAAAAAGGAGTGTAAGACATCATTATATGTCTCATTGCAACAAAAGAGCAAGTGTTGCTCCAATATGCACATTTCAGGGTGAACTACACATTTTGTAGCACGAGAAGTGTTACCATTGTAACCATTGATCTTGAAAATATGGATGTAGACACCTTATTGGTCATATTATCATGCATAGTTTTGGAGATATTGATGAAAATAGCTTTTTCGGTTACGGCGTCACTAATTATGTGATTTGGGGAGGTGGGGGGGGGGGGGTTCTGGCCTCCTGGTCTTCAGCCATCTCGATGGTCACCTTGTTCAAGTGTTCAGATATCTGTCACCAGCCAGGGCACTCATCAATTTAATTTGGAAGCTGTCACTCAGCTTCTAGTTTTGTTCTGCTCAGAGCCACACCAACATCTTCCAATCGGTAACTGTCTGCCCCGCTGTTCTCTCCTCTGGCTTTTGTGATGTCATTTCTCATTCAATTTCTTTCCCCGGTAGAGATCATCATCATCCATCATCATTGTTTTACGGCCGTTTCCATGCTTGGATGTGTAAGCCGAAGTTCACCCTGAAATCCGGAAACTTGTCGAGTCATTATCCTTCAGAAGAGATGCCTTTTGCAATATTTCCCAACCTTTGGAGAACTCTGTTGTAATTTGTACATGAGACAATTATATTTCACACTCAACTGCTTGTCGATATTCAAACAATTCTGACAGTGACTGTGATATCAGGAATCACTCCAAAAAATTAAGTATTGCAAACTTCATTAATGAATTAATTTCGTTATTTCACAGTCAATCATCTGAATATCTCACCAGAGGTAAGTGGGGTGGTAGGACGTGGAAGAGCGAATCCCAAACTTCTGACACCAATGTCGTGTGGGGATGCACTAAATTCAAACTTCCTAATTTTGACAACATTTAATACGTAACTTATCGATGATCAAATGTCCAAATTTCTCCCTCCCATAATTGATAAAATAATCTTACTCGGACATCAACTGTCATCAATTTCTCTTTACCTCTCACAGCCTCCCTTTCATAACTCGGCATGTGGGGTGGAGTTTCGCAAATACGAGTCCAAGCACAACATGAAACAATCACTCCGCATTGCATGCCAGTGGACCCAGGCCTCAAAAGCTTGATGGGGATGGATAGCAAAATATGCATTGGGAGGAGGGTGGAGGTTTATGATCCTTAAAAAAAGAGGGGAGGTAAACAGGCAAAGCACAGGCTTTCAGGACTTCTTGCAGCTCTTCATTAATTGACATGGGACCTCGGGAGTTTCGTTACAAAGCCCTGTCACACCAAGGTGAAGCCCGCTGCACAACCCCCATGGTGGCATTTTCTATAACACTTATCTCCACCACCAGCCCACCCCTATTTCCAGTGCATTTAACAATACAGTACATTCAAGCTTAGTCATGAATGTAAACTAAAGTCCAGGTCAAATTTGAACCACCTTGTTAAAGCTTATATCGATATGTGGTCACATAAAAGTCATTTTGTTCTGAATGGTACATGCTGAAATGTTCACACCTTGTTTTTCTTCGAATGTCTTTGCCTTTTCATCCGGCAATGACAGGCCTCAATGGCATCCCGATTCCCAAATGTTTGTGTTGATCGCATCACAGCCATCTTCACTCTCCACCACAAAATACATCTGCAGTATATTGTAGAGATTCTTCCAATAACACCTGAAAATCTGGGACACCTAGGAGTCTTTTTGGGCTCTGAGATGCTGTGGGATTGGAAGAGAAGGTTTGCTGGTCTAAGAACAGGACAGGTATTAGCACAGCTAATGTGTCAGCTCCATACAATAGGTCTGCCCTTAGGACATCACACATCTGTGCTCTCTTGATTTGTCTGAAAATAACTGATGAGGCAGGTCATCGCAGAGGAGTTAACGGTACAATCCGACAGGAGCTGCATGTTTTTGCTGAACCATTGCATCATCGTCTTATCCTGCTGCAGACCTACCATTGGCTTCGCTCTTCTGGTCAGACATTCTGTATTTTATTTGCAATCCAGTGGCTTGCCTCAATCATTGCCTCATCTCAGAGCCGACTTCTAGTGCTTCCTCTTTCAGCCTGTTTTGCATCTGGGACATTTGCTGCTCTTCTTTGAAATGCTCCGCAACAACCGGGTGCACACATGGAATGTGGCATCATATGGCTGAAGCTAGCGCAGGTGGAAGAGAGGGAAATAAATCTCTCCAAGATATTACACTGGACAACTGCACCAAAGGACGTAATGTGCCATGTCACGTGGATTTACATAAGTTTATATTGACAGCAGACTGTCTCAAGAGGAGAAGAGAAAAATCAAGGTGGGGAGAGGTGAGAGGGAACCAGTGGAGAAAAAAAAAATGAGGGAGTAATTTGAGTGAGCAACATTGAGGGATAATTTGAGCAGTAACTCCAACTTATCATTGACCTGTTAGGAAAGCAACATTTTAGTGAAGTTTAGCGAGCATAGCGTCGCTGAAATCATGTCAAGACCTATATGCCTTTCTTTTTACCTCTGTTAGGGACAATTAGGGTTTGGCTCAGGGCACGGATTAGGAGAAGGATTAAAGCAGACGGGCAATGCGGGGATATAAATGAGAATTTCCTTATAACTCGGTGGAAAGACTTCCATTGCAATGGAGCCACATCCCACGTACACCAACTTCTAACTGCTTTACGCAAACTCTCCCACATTCCATTTCACGCTCACCTGTCCAGCGCCGCCATACGCATCACAAAGCGACATGAGCAGACAATTCATCACTGCCTGTTACCTTTTCATCATCATTTTAACCCACCATCACCTCTATCTCTTTGTTCCTCCCACTCGACACAAGTTGTGAGGATATTATGCAAGGGATGATACATCTCAACTGAGTATTGAAGTATAATAACAGTAAATGTACTTGTATCTGTTAAAACAAACGTAGTTTAGAATTAATATGGGTTATGAACTGAAGTTCTGCTTTGACAGCTCCATCGATCAAGAGCCATCGGCAAGCTGACAAACCACGGAAGGTGAAATAGCCAACAATAGAGGAAGTGGAATTAAAGAGTAGATGTGAGCAAATATATAGAGAAGTATGTTATGTGTAGGCCTACTCTATATGCCATAATGTGCTTTTGACTAACAATATTTCCCTGAAGTTTACAGGATTTCATTGTTTTGATTGTGCTGTTATTCATTAGTGCACTTCCTCTCCTTTAAACAAACAACTTGCTGTCGCTCATTCTAAAAAGGGTCCCTCAAGACAACATCCACCCTTTCCTGCTCTACGCACAGGCCGTTGACTTTTGTCTAATTTTTACAACACAAAGCAAGTTTGAAAGCAAGAAAGTTCTCCAACTTTTTGTTAACATTTAACTGTGAATAGTTAATGCCCAGCCAAGTTCTGCAGCTAATTCTGTGTCCTCAAGGCCTTGGCCTGCCAAAGAGCTCACACAGACATACATGTACCGTTCATATACCGTGGACAGTGCTAAGTCTTGTTTGAACAGCAAATGTGCATTGAGGGCTTGTGGGATCAAACTCGTGTTTGATTTCAGCCTTGATTTGCATGTCATCCCTGTTACATACCTGTGATACAATGTTGTGTTGTTTTCAATGGCACAACCTTTTCTACATTCACCCTGGACCAGGAAGCTGTTGTCCCCCTAATTACTTTGACTAAAAGAGAACCTCACGACCTTAATCAAAGCTAATTCAGACAAGTATTACATCATTACTCTCTATTTTTATGCTTCAAAGGTTGCTTGGTAAACTTCCAATTTATTTTGGTTTACACATGTGCTTGATTTGACCTGCTGTTTGTCTGTTTTCCATACCTGCTCTCTTTTCTCAGTCATTCTCCGCATTTTCACCCACTTATTATGATGATGATGATTGTTTTGATAAACATTGTCTCAGTGATATTGAGGGTTCTTTGATAATTGTATTGATGGATTAGCACACACTTTGCATCCTTTCCTCTATCAAATTGTACGCAGGTGGTGCAGAGCAGTTTGAAGAATCACGCTGGGCCTGGAACTTGCAGCACTGTTGATATTATCCTCGGCCTCTCACCGGAAAAACAGCGGCGAGTTGTGCACAAGGCATTTCGCAAGCTTGCAACACTTGGAAAATCTGGCGGTCCTGCCAATGGGTCACAGGAAGGTGTGGTGGGTACGGAGAGTGCAGTGCGCCGCCTCGAGTCGTTGGTTCATCTCGTGCTTTCCCAAGACCATGACATTCGACAGCAGCTGGAGCGCATTTCAGAGCTTGACAGTGCAATTGAGCAGCGAGAGGCTGAAATGCATGCATGTCGCATACAGACCGAAGGAGAAAATTACCTGCAAGCAGCTTACCTTTCACCAATTGATGAGACCCAAGGTGCTGCAGCAATGATGACATCACGAGGACAAACTGAAGAGGATGATGTCTCAATGTCTGAACTCGAGGCTTGCTGCCAAGCTTTTGGCGATCTCATCAGGGTGGAAGAAGACGTGATGTTGCAAGAGAGCCGAGCACAGGAACTCCAAAAAGAGATAGAGCAGGTTGGTTGTGAAATGCATAGTGATGCTGAGATGCGCCTCACCATGGAACTCGAAGCCAGTACCTATGTAAGTCAGCGACTCGAAGGAGAGTTGCATCTCACTGGTGAAGCTCTGGCACAAAGCGAGCTGACCCTTTGTGAACGCCATCGAGACTTTGCCTTTTTGATTGAAAAGCTGCGCTCACTTGAAGTGGAGGAGGAAGACGCAGCTAATAAGACCTTCTGTGCTTTTCATGCCATTGTAAGACCTTTTACACTCGAATCACCTGTGGAAAGGAACTGTCTGATGGTACCTCAATGCACTGTCGTCAAGCCTCTTGGTGCTGGCTGTGGCGTGGAAGCACTTGATGATGATTCCGACACTGGTTTGAGTTCAATGCACAGTCAAGACTCAGACCTGACCATGCCTTTGGAGTCGCTTGTTTGACCACACAGATTGTATCTTCGATTTTCAGACTTGGTGCTCTGTTATTGCTATTTACATTTTACAGAAAAAAGTGACAATTGTTTGTCTTGACTTCTTGATGTCTTGACAGTGTCTTAACTTGCTGATGAGTGATCTCGATGGTGGAATAGCAATACTCGCCCGAAGCTACTGAGTGACATTTTACTTTTTCACTCAAATGAATCTGAACATTCACTTTGGACTTGAGCACAGAATTCGCAATTGTTTTGTTTTGCTGAGATTGAACTCTATTTGCAATGTACTCTGACTAAAGGGAATACATTTACATAAATTAAATGAAAGATGTTTGTGATGTTGGATAAGTTAGAAGGTTGATATATTGAGTAAATGCATAATTTTGAATCTTTATCTTCAGTCAATGGTTTTCATGATATAGCTTGAGCTCATACTTTGTGACATAATTATATGTATATATATATATATATATATATATATATATATATATATATATATATATATATATATATATATATTGGCCTAAAATTACTTTAACCTCTCCCCAGTAAAAGCATTCGTTGTTAAACTATTTTAATACAAAAGTTATATTGTGCAGTTCTTATAATAATTAATCAATCGTTGTATCTGGAGGCACTCCATCATTCTCCTTGCTTGCACCACTGAAATCGTCATCAAGTCCTCTTAGACATCTAGTGTAACGTTTATGGAGTTTTGCAGTGGTAAAGCGACTTTCAGGCCACCGTATATGTATATCAAACGCACCTCATGACTGTTATGGTGAGCATCACCGAAAATTATGTCTCACACGGTAAAACCGCATAATCTGCACAGAACAACCATCCGTCTGCCACCCAGACAATTGTTCTGGCTTATGCAAACCATTCAACCAGAAGGCCCGTG
>NC_140965.1:9274190-9404190 GCF_056783735.1 Eptatretus burgeri | reverse complement strand
TTGGCAATCAAACCTGGAATTACTTTTTTCACCAGTTTTACCCTAATGGCAACCTAACAAAGCTGGAGTTTACTTTTGGTGAATTCATAGTTATACAGCTTGATCTTGGAGATTACCTTGAAGAGGGTTGCACCTGCTGATCACTTAAATGACGGACATCCTTGCCTTGTTTAGTAGCCTGGTGTTGGCGATAGCCTGGTGTTGGCACAGTGGTTAGGGCAGCGGCTTGGGATCCAAAAGGTCCTGAGTTCAAGCCCCGTTGGGCCACTGAATTAATACACCAGGGGGTTGACTCAGCCTGTCATCCTTCCGAGGTCGGCGAAGTGAGTACCAGTGTACTGGGCCGGTGTATACCCCGGTTAAAATAGGTGTACCATATCCCTGCGTCGTAAGAGGCGACCAGGGTTGCGTCAGGAAGGGCATCCGGCATAAAACATGTGCCAAATCACTATGTGGATCATATGGATGATCCGCTGTGGCGACCCCTAACGGGAGCAGCCGAAAGAAGAAGAAGTCCTTGCCTTGTTTAGCCAAACTACCGGCTATATAATCTTGGTATTTATCTTGATATTTTTCATTGAAACCTCGTTTGTACTGCACATATCGACATACATTACGTCATTGGTGTCATGCGATGAGAAGAGAAGCCAAAGTTTATTTGATGTTGAGCAATTGCTATGCATGCTGCAAGTCCTAATTATTAACGTGTAAATCACAATGAGGCTCTTATCTTGAAGTTTGACGTTGTTTCCAGGTATGGGCACCAATGACGTCATCACACACAAATGCAATCGTTTCGCAGGACCTTTCTTCCTAAAAGGGGGAAATATTAATCTCGATGAATTGAGAACTTTTTTGCGCACACACAAGACAGTCTGGCACTTTAAGTTCTACTGAGAAGTCTGGACACAAGGTGCATCAGCACAGCTTTTCATGTTGCGAATGAAGCAATTTGTTCCGCGTGACAGATACACACTGGAACATAACTGTTATTATTCACGACGATATTCGAAGAATCGAGTTGGTATGTGACTTGGACATCTGTGACACACATCTGTTGACATCTGTTGGTATGTGACACACGGATAACATCTGTTGAGATGTATCCGCTTCCTTTTTATGTAGAGCCTACCATCAAACCTTGGCTTGCTTTCTGTGTTATTACTTTGTAAGGAGCAAGAGGAAACCCGTGATTGTTTTCAGGGGGAATTTTACAGCAAACGAATATCGTTTGCTTTTACTCGTACAAAGAACGAAAGTGAAAAGTGAATAACGTTTACCGGAGATGTATAGAATGTATTTATGGGGCTTGTAAAATGGTTATTAACAATGTTGAACAAGCTGAACCATCGTTAACTTAACCGATAACGAAACGATGTTAAATGATTTTGGCAAATAATGTTATGATGTGAAAATGTTGCCACGTTTAGTGTACTCGAGTAACATTTTTGTAAAGTAATTTAAGAGTCAGTTTTCATCCATTCATTCAGTAAAACAATTTGATATAAAATACTCCTGTACATATTATCATAATAAAATTGCAAACTCATCATCTCTGTTAATCATGTTTTACATTAATGTTATAATGTTCCACACGACATTATATTAACCAGGAACGATCTTCGATCTAAATTTCCTCCTCCAAATGTTTTTATTTTTATTTAGTACTTGCAAAATCGAAGATTTTTTTAAGTATATTGGTCAGTCGATTTTGTTATTCTTTCTGTCTGTCTGTCTGTCTGTCTGTCAATCGCCTGCAAGTCACAATTCTAAACCGATCTTCACGAAGCTTTACTAAGTTGTAGAGGTAGTCTCAACTGATAAGCCTATTGATTCTGAGGTCAAAGGTCATCTTGTGGTGAAGTTTCTAAAATCGTCATTTTTCAGCCGATTGACTTCATATTTCAACAGGATTTGCTTAATGCGTCACTGAAGTGGGAAAGCAACTATTTTTGAGATCAAAAGGTCAAAGGTGAACTCAACGTCAAACTTCTAAAATCATCAATTTTTATCCGATTGACTTGAGTATCAGGAACCAGTTGCATAGTGCATCACTGAATTTGGAAATCAACTATTTTTGAGGTCAAAAGGTCAAAGGTCAACTCATGGTTAAACTTCTAAAATCGATTTCAAAATGAAAAATTGACCAAAAGGTCAACATCGGCCAAAGGTCAACATAGGCCAAAGGTCAACAACTTATGTGAGAGTTTCAAAATCCTCACATTTCATCCGATTGACTTGAAATTTGAAGAGGATTTATATTTCAGGTCACTGAATTCAACTAGCCAAATTATTTTTGAGGTCAACATCGACCAAAAGGTCAACATAGGCCAAATTTCTAAAATTGACAATTTTCATCTGATTGATTTAAAATTTAAAGAGGAGTTGCATATTTGCTCAATGAATTCAACCACCAATTATTATTGTTGAGGTCAAATTTATTTTCTGGATTTTGCAAGTGTCGTGCTCTGCATGATGTCTTTTGCTTGTTTATTTATTTATTTATTAGCAATATTGAACAAACTTGGCAAGCACATACTTGAGGGTCTCTGGCACGTCTGCCAAGGTAGCTCTGACAGCTCGGTGTCATAAATGCCCACGATGGTTAAAGGCTTTGTGTTAAAGCAATGCCAATGTAGTGCGGAGCTGTATATAAATGGTCTCGGAGTAGCAAGGAGATGAAAGAAGAACGTTAAATGGAGGGAAGGTGTCAATAGAGTGTTGAAAAACAAAACCTTACAATTCCAACAAAAGGCAAAGTCGTCAAATCGGTTTCGTCAAATATATACATGTATATAGAATATACAAAGCTTCAAAGCAATGAAAAGTGGGCTTCAAATCTGCATAGTGAACCTTTTTTCGAGAGAATAACTGACCATTAAGTATACTTTATTCAATGTAATTCTCGTCCTTCCATCAGACTTCATCCCTACTTCCTGTTTGGTGTATGGGTACAATTTCTGGTACATATTCCAGTATTTTACAAAACAAATAATTATTTATCCTCGACAGAGTAGTTGCAATCACATACAAATCTTCTTCTTTTGTATGCAGCACAAGGCTGCAGGATAGCATCATTGGCTGAGGTGCGGCTGTGCCACTGATGCAATGCCCTCTGCTGGTTAGGGCAGGAATTACGAATTTGGCCACGGTGCTGGTGATAGCTTGCATGCTCTTCATGAAGAACAACATGAGATATTTAACGTGCACCTACTACTACTACTACTACTACTACTACTACTACTACTACTACTACTACTACTACTACTACTACTACTACTACTACTTGCGTTTGAGACAGCTATGCGGTATCACATAGGCGCTGCAGCCAACTCACTGTGGTAGGGTTGGGGTTGGTCAGATCAATTATTGCATTCTCAGGTGGGTGGAGGGTGGGACACTCGTCGATGATGTGCTGCGTAGTCTGTTCCACATATCCACATGAACAGGCTGCAGATGGACGCAGCCCCCAACGGTGCATGCTGGCGTTAAACCGGCCAACCCCTGTGCACAGCCGGTTCAGCGTTACCCATTTTTTATGGGGGTAGATCTGCGCCTAGTGGCAACTTCATGTTTGGTATGACAGTGAATTGAGTGGGTCGAGGGGTTTGCTGCCAGCCAGTTATCCATATATGTAGGGTGTTAAAGTTAGAGCCACACAGGGTTGCTGTGTGGCGAGAGAAGGGGCAGCGAGAAGGCAGACGTTGACGGCCCAGTTGTTGTGAGTCCTGTACGAGATTGTGTATATTGATGCTTGGTGTCCAGCAGGGCCTTGTTCACCAGACTATATGCGTGGTGTTCTCTGCGAAGGGCTGCAGGAGCGATGCCTGATAGCACTGGCAGAAACTCAGTTGGGGTGGGTCGCAGGCAGCCGGTGATGATTCTCAAGGTGTCATTGAGAGTTGCATCTTGTTTCCTTGTGTGTGAGCTCCGGCACCACACTGGAGCGGAATATTCGGCAGCACTGTGACCAGGGCGAGAGCACTAGTTCGGAGAGTGGATGTTCTGACTCCCCATGATGACCCTGCCAGATGACGTAGGAGGTTATTCCTTATCGACACTTTTGCGCGAAGGGATTAAAGGTGTTGCTTGAATGTCAGCTGCCGATCTCGTTTCACCCCAAGGTATGTTTGGGAGGGTTTGTCGGGCAGAGGTGACTCATCGACGTTGACTGTGAGCTGACGGTGGGCCTCGTTGGTGTTTAGATGGAAGGCTGTCGAAGTGGTTTTTGCCATGCTCAGCTTCAGTCTCCAGGTCTTGAGGTACGCTGCCACAAGTGCCATGTCTGACGTCAGTACATCCTCTATGTTTGACCAGTTTATGTCTGAGTGTAGAAGAGCGAGGTCGTCAGCGTAGCCGTACTGTCATGATGTTATAGGTGGCAGGTCGCTGATGTATAGGTTGAATAGCATTGGAGCCAATACTAAACCTTGTGGGACTCTGTTTCTGAGGCATTGAGGCCTACTGGACTGTCCATCACTGGTCTTTAGGACAAAGCTGCGGTTTGCAAGGATGTTTGTGACAAACCGCACGAGATGTAAATCAGGGATGGTCCGGAAGAGCTTCAAGGTTAGACCCTGATGCCAGACAGTGTCGTAGGCTGCAGTAAGATCTACCAGAACAGCGCCCGCCTTGTTGCCTTTCTCAAAACTGTCTTCTATATCATTTGACAGCTTCACAATCTGTTGGGCAGTGCTGCGTCCACAGCGGAAGCCTGCTTCTTCATCAGGTAGTTGGGGGTCGACAACTGGTTCCAGCCGGGCAAGGAGTCGTCGTTGAAGGAGCTTGAAGGGGACACAGAGTAGTGAAATGTGTCGATAGTTCTTTGAATCATCCGTAGGCTTGTTCGGTTTGGGTAGAGCAATGATGGTTGCCTTCCGCCAGATCTTAGGTATGGACTGGTTGAAGAGGCAACAGGAGTAGAACTCTTGGAGCCAGTTCAGGCATTCTGGGCCACAATATAGAAGGAACTCCGGAGGAATGTTATCGGGCCCCTGGGCCCTCCCGCTTTTCAGTTGAAGCATGGCAGGAGACAGCTCTTCGGCTGAAAAGGAGCCATCAACACCTGGAGCTTGCCACAGTTTTGTGGTTTCCTGCTTGATGGAGCGAGTATAGTCCTTGTTCGCGTCCTTAAATCGGCCATTTGTAAGGAGCTGCTCAGCAATTGAGTTGGCCATCACAGCGCATTGAGTTGGCTTGGAACTTCCACCAGTGAGGCACTTGAGGGTCTTCCAAGCCAGCCTGCTGGAGTGTGTGAAGTCGATTCCTTGAACCGTCTCCTCTCAACGCTCCCTGCGTTTTTTGTCAAGGCAGTTTGTCAGCTGCAATGCCTTGGTGGCTGCCTCTTCTCCAGGTTCAGCATTCAGGAATTCGTTGTCGTGTGCATCACACTCCTCATCCCATGTGGGGATGTAGCGGTGGCGGAAACCACATGGAATGGTGCGCTTTGCTGACCTGATAAGGAGTTTACAGAGGGCTGAGTAGGCATTATCCAGATTGGAAGAAATTGGGGTTGGAAGACTATCTGTCCCTGAATCCACCAGGTTTGTAAACTGATCCCATTTAGCCTTGCGGAAGTTCCACCTCTTGACCGGTTTAGTCGAGACTGGTTCAATAGGGCTATCTTGGATGATTATCGACGGCCTATGTTGTGATTTTGGAAAAAGGTCCAGGATAATGCGCTGGGGTATAGGGCCATTCAAATTTACGAAGGCCAGGTCAGGGTTTGAAGTCATGTTCCACCTGCCTGAGTGGAAGATATCTCGTTGTTTAGGGTCATACAGAAGTTGCACACCAGATGCTGAGGCCCAGTCCTCCAGTATGGTGCCATCCGGGTTGGTTGTGCTGTATCCCCATGTGGTGCTGTGGCAATTTAAGTCTCCAGCGTAGATACAGGGTGGGCCAAAGGTGGGAATGGAGTCTGCATGAAGCTGGGATGTTGGTGGCTTGTAGACATTGATGGCAGTGATGCCTTCAATTTGTGTTTCTGCCCATTCCATGCTGGAGTCTGAGGGGAAAGTAGCAATTGTTTTACACTTTGCTGTATTCCTGATGAAGGTGGCGATCCCATGGATATCACTCTCGGTATGTGCAGCCAAGGTGAAGCCAGGAATCCTCAAGCGGGAGCTATCGCTTATATGGGTCTCTTGGAGGAGAATTGCAGTAACTTTAAGGGTTTGGAGCAAATGTTTAATAATGATGATCTTGGCCTTAGTGAGGCCTTCCACATTCAGTTGCAGCACAATGATGCCGTCCCATATGACATCTGTTGATGTCTGCCCTGAAAAGGGCACGTGATCTGGGTTGACACAAGGCTGCGGTCTGTGAAGGTGCATTGGAGTTGCTGTAGCAGCGTTTATATAAACGTTAGTGCTAATACTGCTGCTGATGTCTGCGGATGCTGTCGTTCGCCTGATTGCTCAGTTACCAGGGCTCACGAAGAGGAGGTCGACAACTTGAGCCGCAACGTGCACCAAAGAACGCTGGCAGACAGGACATCCGTTTAACGTCCATCCGAGGGATGGCACTCACATTTATGAAGCACCCTGCCTGTGAAACACTGGGATGATAGTTTATAGCTGGGATGGGATCTACTTTTCTCGCACCCAGGCCGGACAAGGTTTCGCACCCAGGCTGGAAAACTTTTCGCTCCCAGGCTGGACAATTTTTCGCTCCCAGGCTGGACAACTTTTTGCACCCAGGCTGGACAACTTTTCACACCCAGGCTGGACAACTTTTCGCACCCAGGCTGGACAACTTTTCACACCCAGGCTGGACAACTTTTCGCACCCAGGCACGGACAACGTTTCGCACCCAGGCCGGACAAGGTTTCGCACCCAGTCTGGAAAACTTTTCGTACCCTGGCTCAACAACGTTTCGCACCCTGGCTTGACAACGATTCACACCCAGGCTGGACAATGTTTCCACCCAGGCTGGAAAATCTTTCGCACCCAGGCTGAAAAACCGTTGGCACCCTGGCTGTACAGCGTTTCACACCCTGGCTCGACAGCTTTTCACACCCTGGCCGGTCAGCTTTTCGCACCCTGGCCAGTCAGCTTTTCGCACCCTGGCCGGAGAACTTTTTGCACCCAGGCCAGAAAACTTTTCGCACCCAGGCCGGACAAGGTTTCGCACCCAGTCTGGAAAACTTTTCGTACCCTGGCTCGACAACGATTCACACGCAGGCTGGAAAACCTTTCGCATCCTGACCGTACAGTGTTTCGGACCCAGGCTCGAAAGCTTTTCACACCTTGGCTCAACAACGTTTCACACCTTGGCTCGACAACGTTTCGCACCCTGGCTCGACAATGTTTCGCACCCTGGCTTGACAACGTTTCACACCCTGGCTCGACAAGGTTTCGCACCCAGGCTGGAAAACCTTTCGCACCCTGGCCGGACAACGTTTCACACACAGGCTGGAAAGCTTTTCACACCCTGGCTCAACAACATTTCGCACCCAGGCTGGAAAACTTTTTGCACCCAGGCTGGACAACTTTTCGCACCCAGGCTGGACAACAATGCGCACCCAGGCTGGAAAACTTTTCGCACTCTGGCTGGTCAGCTTCTCGCACCCTGGCTAGACAACTTTTCGCACCCAGGCTGGACAACGTTTCGAACCCTGGCTCGACAACGTTTCACACCCTGGCTCGACAACGTTTCACACCCTGGCTCGACAACATTTCGCACCCAGGCTGGAAAACTTTTCGCATCCAGGCTGGACAACTTTTCGCACCCAGGCTGGAAAACTTTTCGCACCCAGGCTGGACAACTTTTCGCACCCAAGCTGGACAACAATGCGCACCCAGGCCGGACAACTTTTCACACCCAGTCCAGATAACTTTTCACACCCATGCAGGACAATTTTCGCACCCTGGCTGGACAGCGTTTCACACCCAGGCCGGACAGTGTTTCACACCCTGGCCGGTCAGCCTTTCGCACCCTGGCCGGTCAGCCTTTCGCACCCTGGCCGGTCAGCCTTTCGCACGATGGCCGGACAACTTTCACGCCCAGGCCGACCAACTTTTCGCATCCAGGCCGGACAACTTTTCACACCCAGGCGGGACAACTTTTTGCACCCAGGCCGGACAACTTTTCGCAGGCAGGCTGGACAACTTTTCGCATGCAGGCCAGACAGCATTTTGCACCCAGGCTGGACAAGGTTTTGTACCCAGGCTGGAAAACTTTTCGCACCCTGGCTTGACAACGTTTCGCACCCTGGCTCGACAACGTTTTGCACCCTGGCTCGAAAACTTTTCTCACCCTGGCTCGACAACGTTACGCACCCTGGCTCGACAATGTTTTGCACCCGAGCTCGACAACGTTTTGCACCCTGGCTCGAAAACTTTTCTCACCCTGGCTCGACAACGTTACGCACCCTGGCTCGACAATGTTTTGCACCCGAGCTCGACAACGTTTCGCACTCAGGCTGGAAAACCTTTGGCAACCTGGCCGGACAGCGTTTCGCACCCAGGCTTGAAAGCATTTCGCACCCTGGCTCAACGGCGTTTCGCACCCTGGCCGGTCAGCTTTCCGCACCCTGGCTCAACGGCGTTTCGAACCCTGGCCGGTCAGCTTTCCGCACCCTGGCCGGACAACTTTTTGCACCCAGGCCGGACAACTTTTTGCACCCAGGCCGGAAAACTTTTCGCACCAAGGCCGGACAACTTTTCACACCCAGGCCAGTCAGCTTTTCGCACCCTGGCTGAACAGCATTTCACACCCTGGCTGAACAGCATTTCTAACCCTGGCCGGTCAGCGTTTCGCACCCTGGCCGGTCAGCTTTCGCACCCTGGCCTGACAACCTTTCTCACCCTGGCCATCAACTTTTCGCACCCAGGCCGGACAACTTTTCGTACCCAGTCCGGCCAACTTTTCGCACCCAGGCCGGCCAACTTTTCGCACCCAGGCCAGCCAACTTTTCTCACCCAGGCCGGCCAACTTTTCGCACCCAGGTTGGACAACTTTTCGCACTCAGCCCAGCCAACTTTTCACACCCAGGCCAGACAACTTTTCGCACCCAGGCCGGCCAACTTTTCGCACCCAGGCTGGACAACTTTTCGCAACCTTGCCGGTCAACCTTTCGCACCTTGGCCGGACAACTTTCCACACCTTCAATGCTGTCATGAGCCCACTGCCACCACCCTTAATCCCCCCCCTCTTCAAGTTATTACCATTCTCATCCCTATCACTTGCCAATTTATATATCATCTTCCCCCCCACAATCCTCTTCCAACTAGTAATACACCTCCTTTTTCATATCATTCCTCACCTTATGCACAGCTCTCCTTGCTGCTTTTTTATTTTGCCCATGCAGGTTCAGCAACCCCGCATCAGGCTGCTCTCCTTAATACATTAATTTGTGGTTATTCAGCTTACAAGTAAATGCTTTTCACAAAAATCACACTGAAAAACAAATCACTCATTTCGATCCCCATCATGCTCGCACAAATACACTCCTCGACTCCCATACTCAGACCTCCTCCACTCAATGAGCATAAAGATCAACCGCCGCTCGAACAGCTAATCCACTCCATGTAGTTAAAGTTAAAGTAATTTTGCTGCATGTAGTTAAAGTGCTAGCCAATATTTATGTACCGCAAAAATGGCCGCCAGTCTACCAGTCGACCATCTTTGATCATATTGCAAAATAAAGTGAGGGGCACGTGTATACCATGCTTGTGCCAAGTTTGAACAAAATCGAACCATGTATGTCTGATAAATGGCTGGGGACACTTTTAAGTAACAAAATGGCCACCAGTTGGCCATCTAGGATGTAATCTCGAAAAAAATGACGTGCTTATGTTTACTATCATGTATTGTCCTTGTGCCAAGCACAAAGAAAATCGGTCCAGACATGTCCGAGATATGGTTGCGGATGCACGGACACGAAATTCGAGACCAAATTCGTAAGCCCCTGTTTTGGACAAAGTCCAACAGGGGCTAATAAACCCAAACTTCCATGTTGATTTTGAGGCACAACATGGTCAGTGGTATGTCAACATCAAAAACTTGGTGTACGTCAACAAACAATCACATTCACTATTTACTAATTGTAATTTACCCAGATTACTTCGCTCGTATGCCACATATGAAAATTTTAATGGATTTATTTATACTCCATAGAATGTTGATCAAAGTGTAATTTTCCAAACCGTTTTACCTCCACAAAGTGTTTTACCAACGGATCTGAATTAATAACCTCTCCCGTTCCTGAAGAAACACGAGTTCTTGTAATCTGTCTGTCAATCAACGAGGCATGTGAGTGGCGTGATTGTCCACAGGCACATCTACTTTCATATAGACCGTTCATTCTCAGATATACTGTAAGCTATGTATACCCAACGAAGATTTGAATTGTGAAATGTAAGTCTCGTTTAGTGTGGATGGGATTATCGAACTAAGCTCTTTCACTCCTCATGCTTGAATTGGACAGACTGGAGTGGCTTTGGCAAGGATAGTGTTCCTCGATGGTTTTCAGATTAAATGGGTGAAAAAAAAATAACTCCACGGTGGAAGAAAACTTTGAGATTAAAGAAAATGGGTGGTCTTGAAGAACAATCGTCCGGCTCACCTGTGGAGGACACTGACTGGTACCTGTACAAAGTGTCATGAGAGCAGATAAAATCTACCTTTGTCTCACTGTTTTGTTTGGTTGGGTCTTTATTTTTTCTTGCAAATCGCAAGATTCTTCACATCGATCGAGACAGCTGGTGGTGGGAAATGTCCCAGACACAATTTCGGACAATATTACAAGCAGTTCGAACAAAGTGCACCCACTGTGTTCGGATCTTTGCTTTGGCGATTTTCGGGAGTAATTTTCCACTCCATAAAGTGAGGAAAAGCAGACCCATTCATTATATCGTACACTTTGTATACCGAGGGCAGGTGAAAAGAATCCACTTAGCTTTCAAAAACTCAGTCACACATTCCATCCTCCCACCAGGACTTATTTTCACATTGTTTGCAGAAGGAATTTGAGAGTCAGAGCCCCAATGTACCTTGTCATGCCTTACTTGACTCATTAATTGTAAACGTGCTACTTTACAGCTGGTGTAGCCTCTCGAGGAATGGCCAGGTAGAGCAGGTTATGCTCTTTCTCAAACTGCGTGGAGATGAATGAGTCACCTTCCTTATTATGCAGACATTGTCTCGAAGGAAAAATAAATTGCAGTCTGTTGGGTCGAAGTTGACAGGCTATGGTGACAGACCTCTCAAGAGACCACTGTTTCTCTTGTTCGTGTTGTCGAAGTGACATCAAAACAAATCCACAAGATGCATGCATTGAGGCTTGAGGGTCATTGATCTCTCCGCTAATATGCCACAGAACTCGCACAAAAGGTATAGGCATAAGTAGATGTATAAGTTCTCCAAGTTTATTTAAAACATGTTTCATTGGTTTTAAATCTTCTGATTGCCATGGACGTGGAAGGATCCCATAGCGCTCTTCGAAAGGGTGTCTTTGCTGCACGTATTCCATCACAAAGCACCCTTTTGAGCTTCAGGAAACTCCACTACTGCTTGAGAGAATGTACGTTTGCTTCCTGAGGAACAGGAAGCAAATGGAGCAGAAAACAAACAGGAAGCAAATGGCAGTGGTTAAAGACAAAACATCAGTTTGGAAAGATGTAATTAGAATGTTTCATCAAAATATGAGATATTGATCCATGAATAGTTCTATTTATTGGCTAAACCAGTTGGACAAAAGGGGAGTGATTTAAACGGATAGGGGACAAAAAGTTGAGAGAGAAAGGAAGTGTTCTCTCCAGATAAAGATACTGCACAACAAAAGTTTGTCTAGTTTTATATAGATAACAATATAGTGGGGCAACTTAGCAGAACAATTGTGCATTTTGTGAGGAAAGCACCAAATTTGGCACACTGGTAGTCTAACATATTATTAACAGATTTGGATATTGGGCCATCTCAAATTCAGCCGCTGATGGTTGTGGCAGCCATTTTCCACTGCCATCAAAAATTTTGAGATGGCCCAATATCCAAATCTGTTCATAATATGAAAGGCTACTGGTGTGCCAAATTTGGTGCTTTCCTCACAAAATGCACAATTATTATGCTATATTTAGAAAAGTTGCCCCACTAATAATATCATTTGTATAAATAATGAGCTGGATATCATAGGAATGCTAATTCAGCATTTGGACGTTGGCATAAATTTATTAATTAATTAGTTTTGTGGATTTTTCACTCTTTTCCCACATCATTCATTTCCACTCCCTCCGATCCTTTTGCTCCTCTCCCCTCCAAATCTCCATTTTACCTCTTTTACGTCTTCCCTGATTCCATTTCTTTCATCCAATTTCCTAATCTGCCCTTGACACTTTATAGTCAGTTGCCCAGTGAATTATGAAAGGTTATTTATGAGTGATTTCATGGGAATACTGGTGTACAGAGTGACTATTGGTGTCGAACATTACTAGGTAAATGTGAGTTAACAGTTAATATTTTGCCCATTTTTTGCAATTTAGAGATTTTTTTTTAGATCCTCGTGGAGGATCTCAAAGTCTTCCTCACGTTGTTGTTCTTCATCTTCTTCTTGTGGACTTTTTTGTTTCACAGTCTACAGTTTTCATCAAAACTTCCTGAAACTTGGAATATATATGTAAAAAAATTCCCTGTGCAGACAGTAACCATCTCCAATTTTGAAAATTCCTCCGAGAAAAAAAATTATGACGTCAAAATATCTCCGCAAATGGAAATCGCCAAAAAATTATCTCCGAAACTAGGCAAGCTTTTTGGAATCCTGTTTGCGGGAATCGAACAGGGCATTAGCAGAGATGAATTACCGCACATATGATATATCACTATGACGTCATATCAATTCTTATGACGTCATTCCTATTTTTTGACATTTTTTGTTTCACAACCCAGAGTTTTCATCGGATCTTCGTGAAACTTGCCATGTACATGCAGAAAGCCCACGCGCAGGCAGTAGCCATCTGAGATTTTGGACATTCTTCCTATAAAAAAGTTGACATCATAATATCACCGCTAATGGAAATCGCCTATACCATTATCTCCGAATCTAGGCAAGCTGTTTGAATTTTGTTTGCGGGAATCAAGCCGGGCATTAGCACAGATAATTTATCGCAAACCTGATACATCACAATGACGTCATATTCGTTTTTATGACGTCATCATTAAGAGGACGAGGATCTTAGCTCATTTCAGGTTGTTGGAATCAAAGTATTATTAACAACAGGGCATGGGAGTTGAATGTGGATTTTAGGAGATTATCACAAGTGATCTTTTGGAACCCTCTCCCCGACCGGGGCCCATGAGCATTTTTTCCGCCTTTGTAACAGCAATGGAAGGGACGTTCAGATGATTTGTGTGACCGGTTTTTGAGAGATTGTTTTTTCACTTTGAAATGAGAGAATTGCCTATCTGGGCCATCTCAAGCTGCTGATGGAATCTGTGCTCTGATTAAAGGCAACCGAGGCCTTCAGAGATGACATCGGTACCATGTGGGTGGCTGTTTTCACAGTTGGCACGGTTTTACATTTTTATCAAATTCGGGTTTGCATTGAAAAGTCCTAACGATTTTTTTGTTTGTTGATGCTTAATGTGATGGAGAGGCCGAGCAGAGCCTGCCATGCCAGCCGAGGTCTAAACCTGCCAAGGCTGCGGGTTGGCAACATTGCAGGCAGTGTGGCTGTTCCACTCACTGATAAAGTGCCCCCTTTAGGTTAGAGCAGGAATTTATGATAGGTTTATAATGTCGGTGATAACTTGCCTCCTTTTTGTGAAAGTCACCGTCGGATCTTTGAGGTCCACCAACATGCTGGTATATAAGGGTGCAGTTGAACGTTCCAGTACACGGATGCCTCGTCCTGCATGTGAAACACCAGGATGACATTTTATGTCTGGGTCCAGATTGAAACCTCGCGACACAGCTCGGAGGTGAGTTGTGCTCTTATAGGGAGAGTTGTGTGTATTAGTAAAGCGACGAGCAAAGTTTGGATTTTTTTCCCCCTTACACGACCTATTTATTGCTGTCAACTCCAGTAATGATTCTAAACAGGGTGTAATTATCATTAGACAACCATGGTGCAACTTGTGGTCTTGCAAAGCAACATATCATGTGAATATCTGAATTAGTGGAATTTCTAGCAAATATTATTGTGCATGGAATGTATGTCAGGCTAAGAACATTTTGAACTCCTCCTCACCCCCTCCCAAATGCTGGTTTTATCAGTTTAGAGGTAATTGTATGACTATTTGTGATGCATGTATCTACTATGCTACTCCTGCTTCGATAATGGCCCCAATTATTCCCACATTATTGTGGGGTTGGCCTGGGCAACGTTTCTGGGCCAAGTCTTTCACAAAGTGGATGGCCAGGTCTGGCCTTTCACTGGTAGATATTTGTATTTTGTTGATTGTCCCTGCAATAACTCACCTCATGACACTGGAGGGTCTTTAACATCCACCAACGACCAGTCCTCCGGCTTAACGTCCATCCGAGGGACAACACACACACACACACACACACACACACACACACACACACACACACACACACACACACACACACACACACACATTGATGCATCCCCCTTCATGGGAACCACCAATATGACAGATTGAAACTGGGTCGGGATTCTAACGCAGGCGAGACAGTTCAGAGGTGAGTATGCCATCCTCTAGGAGTCAAAGTTATCCATGCCTCGTGATAAATTGTATCTTTAACCCCATTCCCAGTCATTTTCTGAATTATCTTTGTTCTAATTTATGTGGAACAACCAAAGGAATGCTTGAACGCAGTGCAGGAAAGAACACGCAGTGAGAAAGCATAATTGTCTAAAAAGTTCCAGCACATTCCATGGTATTACCTCGAATGTGATTTTCTTTCTTTTTTTGAAATGACTAATAAAATCCACACAACGAAAATGAATGCGTTTTGCGAATATTCAGATCCCTATAAGAGAGATGTTCTGGCTTATTAAAGAGATAGTTGCCTGATGTTGGCTTAACGGTGAGGGTGGCTGGCTTCAGATCTCAGGGTCTTCAATTGAAGCCTCTCTCATTCCGTTGTATTAACACCAGGCAAGTTGATTCAGCCTGCCATTCTTCTGAGATTGGTGAAATGAGTACCAGTGTGCTGGTAACAGGGGGGGCACAGCTGTGCTCCCAGGAAATGATGCAGCCATGCAGCCACGCAGCCACAAGCTGTATTCGAATAAAGAAATAAAAAGAGAGATAGAGCATTTTTATTTGATTTGATGCTAAATGTACATACATCGATGGGCATCGTATGAGGAACGTAAACAACACTCACAGTATAGTCCAATAAACTCCCACATTTTTATTTTTCAATATACAAATAAATATAATGAGCACAAGCCCATGGTAAAAATACCACGATAGAAAAAGGTAAAAAGGGAAGATTTTTTATTCTTACACTGATTGAAAGAGCTCAAAGATTGGAGGTTCAATTAGGAATGTCTTGAATTGTAATTGTAATTGGGCCGTACCAAGAGTCATATGAGCATCAATGGATTATACAAGTTTGTGCCATAAAAACGAGGTCCGTCTAAAAAGCAACGGAACTGACTTCACAGAAATATTATTTCAAAAAATATAATGAAATCACAGCTTGTCCCCTTCAAAATAGTTTCCTTCCATTCTCACACACTTGTCCATCCTCTTCTTCCATGCTTCGATGCACCCCCGGAAGGCTTCTTCTGGAATCCTCCGGAGCTCCGTCGTCATGGCCCTTTTTATGGCCTCCACATCAGGAAATCGGGTCCCCTTGATCACCCACTTGAGCTTGGGGAATAGGAAAAAAATCACAGGATCCAAGTCGGGTGAAAACGGGGGTTGCTCCAGAGTTGGCACGTTCCTCTCTGCCAGAAACTGCCAGATGCTCAGGGCACTGTGAGCAGGGGCATTGTTATGGTGGAGCACCCAGGCGTTGTTCTCCCACAGATCCCTCCTCTTGTCCCGGACTGATCTCATGAGGTGTCAGAGGATCTCCTTGTACACATATTGATTCAATGTTTAACCCTGTGGTAGAAACTCGAAGTGGACGATCCCTTGATGTCAAAAAACGTGATGAGCACCACCTTGACCTTCGACTTCGACATCCTTGCTTTCTTTGGTCTTGGTGATGCCGGACTTTTCCACTGATGACTCTGCCGTTTGGTCTCGGGATCGTATTCGAATATCCACAATTCATCGCCAGTAATGTCTCTCCCGAGCAGGTCTGGATTGTCCTTGAGACGCTCGAAAATGTCTTGACAGACAGTCACTCTTTGCTGTTTCTGGTCCTCAGACAACAGCTTGGGGACCATCTTTTCGCACACCTTACGCATTTCGAGATTTTCAGTGATGCTGCTCCAGACAGTGTCCTTGTTGATAGAACGTTCCTCAGAAATCATCCACACCGTGAGTCGACGATCTGCACGCACCATCTGCTTCACACGCTCAATGTTGTCCGCCATTCTGCTCGTTAAAGGTCTTCCCGACTGTGAATCATCTTCAACCTCCTCCTGTCCCTCTTTGAACCTCTTGTGCCATTCAAATGCACGTGTACGTGACATCGTTTCTTCCCCGTAGACTTGCTACAGCATTTCGAAGGATTCAGAAGGTGTTTTGCCAAGCTTGGCAAGAAACTTCAGATTGGCTCTCTGCTCACGACTTGTAGCGCGACAACTCAGACGAGACAACGTGTAAAGTACGACCTGTAAAAAATCACACAATGAGCGCAGTCAACCATCACCAATCATATATATTGTTGTAGTATTCGCGCCCCCCGGCGTGCGAACTGTTCGCCCACCGAACGGACAATCCAGTCGTGACTTTCTGCAATGGCGTCAAAACCAGTCATGGATGGGTTTTCAATACCACCACAACCTTGTCTGTACCCTACCCGCGCTCAGGCCCGTAGCCAGGGCTCAGTATTAAGGGGGGCATATGAACTGGATGGGGGGGGCACAATTATTATATTTAATATTTTTGATAACCCGGTATACTATTGTATTCATGCAGCATTGACACATCTATACTGAGGTTGCTGTCGCATACTAACCAAATTGAACTCAGCTAGATTTAATATGTTCTGATGTTTTTGGCCTAAAATTATTCGAATGCAGGAGAGCCGCAAACAAACTGGCACATTCACAATGCAGATATTCAATGATTGGACAATTGGCACCAATTCAGGTGCACTTATACAAGGTGTTGTGAAGAATTGGCATTAGAAAATTAATATACCAGAGATACGATGACTAAACGGGGGAGGTTGGCACCAGAATCAGTGCACTTTGAAATAAGATACAGTCGGCTATGACCTGCGATCATCACGTTAAACTATCAACAGCAAATACGACCAGCCTGAAGATACCACAAGGTCCGCATTTAAAGCAGTCAATTACACAAAGGTAAGGTTATGCACAAAGCACTAGATATGGGATATGCAAAGCACCAAACACAACATTTAACTTAAACATCAGAAGTACAAAGCAGCCGACCACGGCAGGTAGTGACCACAACCACACTGCAACCACAACCACATTTCCTTTTCTGAGCCATTTTCGTTTATCCATCATCCACGTCTTTTTCTCCTGCTGCGAGCTCGTGCTCTGTGATTCGGCCCTCGTGACTCGCGAGATTTGACGGTTGACGGTTTTATTTATTAAATGATCCATGCATCAAAAACAGGTTTTATCTGCATAATTTCAAATGTAAGCACGATTGCAAACACACATATTTTTAATTTTTATTATAAAATTACTTTTGTAAGATGGAGGGTTGACGGGTTGTGAAGGTCACGTGGTGCACGTGCACTTCATCTTTAATAATGTAAATTTATGTCTTTTCCTTAATCATATTATGACTATATTACATTTATACCTAACTTACAACCAATCAGGTAACCTGCTCAATAGGGTCTCCATTACTCCATATCGAATACGCTGATTGGCTATTCTTTAAAACTGAATGATCCACGATATATATATATATATATATATATATATATATATATATATATATATATATATATATATATATATATATATATATATATATATATATATATATAACCACCCACAACATCGACATTTGACACGAGGTCTTGGCTGCTGACATTGGTGCTTGCGTTATTATCTTTTATCTTGTGGTCTTGGACTGTATTGTCTTGCCAATTGCATTTGGAGATGCGCTGACAAGCGCACACTTATCTCTTGACTGTTAGTTATTCAAAGAAGGATATTATTAAAGAACAGTTTATCCAAGAAGGCCTCATTATTCACCACACTGAACATCTGGAATAAGGGTTTTAGTTCACACAGGTGAACTCTTAAACAGCAAGGTCACAGTGGGCGCTCGTCCTTAAACACTAAGTTGTTCACAGAGTACAACAGGGCATAAATGGGTGGTGTACAAGTGGGGGGCACCAGATGCGCCATGGGGGGAATTGCACCCAAATGCCCCCCCCCTAGCGACGGGCCTGCTCGCGCTACAGGGTCCGATCGCCAAATCTTCGATTTACCTAATTATTCGCGCAGGTAGGTTACCGAGAGGTTGTACCTCAACGGGACCGCTTGGAAACGAGCCGCTTAAGCAGCCCGCTTCCTTTTGGGATAACCGAGCGGGGTAATATCGCGCAGTCCCGTTGGACCCAATCACTTTACCTGCTACTTAAAAACCAACTAATATTCCGCAATACAAGATGGCATTTCAATGGGGCATGGACGCAACGAACAGGTTTACATTTAAACCAGCACATTTATTTACTCTATGTATGCAGGAACAATCATGCATCATTCAAACACACCAACATGCACGTACACAGAACAAGCAATGGATGCGGCACGGCACGTGGGCAAGACAAAGCGCCACAACCGTCTATAAGTAATTATTAATGTACAGTCACTTACACAGTTTTACTTACGGGACTCGGCGCCACAACATTTATTCGAAAGAAAAGCAGGAAAAAGACCCCATCAAAGGCAATGGGGTCAGACTGGACCTCTTGGGTCTTTATGGCGTGGGACTTGGCAGACCAAACGAGTCCCACAAGACCGTTGCAGGTTACCTGCACCCTCGTGGTGTCTGGCTTGGGCGACCCGCGACGTCCCGTCCCCACAGCAGCTAGCGTAGCCGCGGTCGAGCTCGGGTCTTCCGTGTGGCAGGCGAGCTCTCTCTGGCTCTCTCCACACGAATGCGCTTGGGCGACCCGCAATGCTCCTTCCCCATGGCAGTTCGCGTAGCCGCGGTCGAGCTCGGGCCTTGCCAAGCAGCCGGGTGATTCGGTCTCAGTCGGCAACTCGTTTGAGAGGAACGAACGGGTCTTTGCTCTCTTCGAGTTGATGCCTGTAAGAACCCGTCCGTCCCTCAGTGATGCTCGAACTGCGCCGAAGCCCAATCACCTCGGACCGCCTGTCGCTGGCTGGCGAGCTCTCTCCGGCTCTCTCCACATGAACGCGCGGTTCCGCGCGACACAGCAGGCAAGGCCGCGCCTCCAGCTCGCGTCTCCTTGGCGACGCCCGGACTCTCCACCGACTGCAAGCTCCAAGCTCCCGACTCCACCACGAGCCCAGACTTCCACGCAGCTCCTTGGCTTCTGGCTTCCTCCCGACTCCCCAACCTCTCCAGACTGACTCAGGCCGACCGATGAACTCGACTCGACCCAACTCGAACGCGAGCTTGGTGCTCTGCTCGTCCTTATATAGGGCTGGTGAGACGCGGTTTGGCCTCCGATCCTCGACCTCTGACCTCTGACCTCTGACCTCTGACCTCTGCGCGGAAAGCGGACATGCGTGAGATCACCAAGCTTGATCTGGAGATCCGGGACGAACAAACGTCCCGAGTCGGCCTGCCGTGACGCCGCTCGATGCAGACTCGCCGCGGCTGGCGCAAAGATGGCGTCGTTTCGGAGACGAAGGTGAGGCGATGTTTGTGGTGTGGAGATGTTGACGGTTGCTGGCAAAGTGGTGAGGATGGCGTGGTTTGGTGAGAGGCAGGTGTGGTTGTGGTGGTGGTGGTGGTTGTTGTAAAGCGGTTGTTGAGAAAGATGTTGGTGGTGGACGTGGTTGGTCCAAAATAACGATAGTAAAGAATAACGGCTCACTCAGAGATCACAGCCCGGTTAACATGAATAGTTCCCTTTAAATAACGGTGGGGAAATCTATCTGGACACGGACTTATCGGCCTAACTGATCTCGGGACCTTTATGGTGTTCTGTCAATTTCCACAGCCGTAACAATATTGCTGAAATGTTGCGAAAGTTTGTGACGCAATCTCTACATTCAAGTTGTCTAATTGGCGCACACAGCAGGCTCAGTCCCGTTACTTTTTAGACGGACCTCGCATATATATATATATATATATATATATATATATATATATATATATATATATATATATATATATATATATATATATATATATGTATATATATGTTTATATATGTACATATATATATATATATATATATATATATATATATATATATATATATATATATATATGTATATATATGTACATATATGTACAATATATATATATATATATATATATATATATATATATATATATATATATATATATATATATATATATATATATATATATAGAAATATATATTGGCGACCCCGAACTGGAGCAGCCGAAAGAAGAAGAGGAATATATATATATATATATATATATATATATATATATATATATATATATATATATATATATATATATATATATATATATATATATATATATATATATATATATGTACGGTCAGTGTACAACATATGAGGAACACCTTCCTAATATTGAGTTTCACCCCCTTTTGCCATCAGGACAGCCTCCGTTCGTAGGAGCATGGACTCTACAAGGTGTCGAAAGCGTTCCACAGGGATGATGGCCCGTGTTGACTCAAATGCTTCCCACAGTTGTTAAGTTTGCTGGTTGTGAATCTCGACTCCGATTAGCTTGTTCCATCTCATCCCACCGATTCTCAATTGGATTGAGATCTGGTGACTGGGCGGGCCATTGCAGTGAGCTGAATTCACTGTCATGTTTGTGCAACCATTCCATGAGAATCCTAGCCTTGTGGCATGGGGAATTATCTTGCTGAAGAAATTCATTCACAGATGGGTACACTGCTGTCATGAATCGATGCACCTAATTGGCAATGATGTTCAAATATCCTGTGGCATTCAAACATTGCTCCACTTTTATCAAGGGTCCAAAGAGTGTCATGAAAGCACACCCCACATCATCACACCGCCACCACCAGCCTGCAATGTTGACACACGGCATGATGGATGCACGTACTCATGTGGTTTTCTCCATACCCTAGTCCTTCCGTCAGTGTGAAACAGCAGGAACTGGGATTCATAAGACAACGCAATGTTTTCCCAATCCTCCAGCGTCAGTGTTTTCATTCCTTAGCCCACTGCAACCGCAGGTTCTTGTTTTTTTCTGAAAGAAGTGGAACTCTGTGTGGTCATTGGCTCCCATACGCCATTCGTGTCAAGGTATGACGAGTTGAGCATTATTTTATGGGTCTTTTGGCACCAATGTTGTACTGGACTGTCAGTTGTCTAACTGTAGCGTCTGTTACTCTGCACAATTCGTGTCAGCCTCCTTTGGCCTCTTTCATCAATGAGCCATTTTTGACCACTGGCCTGCTGTTGGCTGGATGTCCTTTGGGTGGTGGGCCATTCTTGATGCACACGGGAAAATGTTGAGAATGAAAAACCCAGCAGCGTTGTAATTCTTGACACACTCAAACCGGTGCACCTGGTACTTATTACCATACCCCATTTCAAAGACACTGAAATATTTTGTCTTGCCCATTCACCCTCTGAATGGCGCACCGACACAATCCACATCTTAAAGCTTAAAAATCATTATTTAACCTGTCTCCTTCCCTTTGTCAGCACTGATTGAAGTGGATTTAACAGGTACAACCAAGAAGGGATCATAGCTTTCACCTGGATTCACCTGATCACTCTATTTCATGGAAAGAGCAGATGTTCCCAATGTTTTGCACACTGAGTGTAGTTGAACACGAGTTATTAGCGACATCTATCCATTGCAATATAAACACAGTCTTGGCGCATGCATGCTGCGGGCGTTCCTACAATAAATTGTGACAAAATGGCTGTCAAGGATGTATCGTTTCGTCAATGTGCAGTGATTGAATTCCTCGTGAAGAAGAACCAAGCTGCAGATATCTACTGCCGATTGAGTCAGGTGTATGGAGATACCTGCATGGGCGCCTGCAGTGTCAGATGGTCGGTGAAACACTTCAATGACCGAAACATAGACATCATGGATTAGCCATGCTATCGTCAGTCGAGAAACATCCCAACTGAACGCAATTAGCAGAAAGTTGATCTGCTCATCAGTGAGGACCGAAGAGTGAAGGTGAGTGAGATCGCAGTACACAATGGCATAGGGCACCATGTTGAACAGGAGATGATAGCAACATTGGGATATCAGAAAGATTGTTCCCATTCGGTTCCCTGTTTGCTGATAGAGGAACACAAATACACATGCATGGATGTGTCATCACAGTTGCTTCAACGGTATGTAGACAAGCGGTGATGATTTTCTGATCCATATCTTGACTGGTGATGAAAGCTGGTTCCACCATATCGACCCAGAAACCAAGCACCAAAGCAAGGAATGACTTCACTCCACATCTACAAAAAAGAAGAAGGCCAAAAGAGTACCCTCTGGCAGCATGAGAATCATCTTCCGGGATGCTGAAGGATACATACTGGTTGATTTCCTGCCCAAAGAGGAAACCAAAAATGTGGCTTGCTGCATTCATACGCTAAAGAAACTGAACGTGCACTTTGGGAAAAGTGCCCGATTGGGGGGGGGGGAAATAAAAACCTGTCGTCTTTCTACATGACAATGCCAGACCTCACATGTCTGATATTGGAGGAAATCTCAAATAATGTCTGGGAAGTGCTCCCCCATCCCCTGTACAGTCCCCATCCCTCATACAGTTGGAATTTGCCACCTCGCACTACTATTTGTTTGGGCCATTGAAAGATCATATGAGAGATCAGAACTATGAAAACGATGATGCAGCCCAGATGGCCATGCATAGCTTGTTGCAGTGTTCGAACGGACTTCTACCTCATTTGGATTTTTAAGCTCGTGCAGCACTGGCAGAAATACTGTATCATTTTGGAGATTTTTGTGAAAAGTAATATGATATATCCCATTGCTATTGACAATATCAGGTTTCTTCCATGTTCCTTTGTTTTACTGCACAATAAACATGCTCATGACTTTCAGTCGGGCCCTTCATATGCTCCTGACACTTCAAGAAAAGAAGAGAGTAAAATGGGTTTGACAACTTATTGATTTGTTCCAAACATTTGATTGGGTAAATCTCCATTCTGAAAGTTTCACTATTTGCACTTTATATGTGTGAAGGTGAAATCTCATGTGTACAACTTTGTTTTTACATTATAATTTTCCCATCAGTTTAGATCAATTTGAAGCACCTTTTACTTGATATATATTTTTTCTCTCTGAGGAGCACTTCCGTGTTTCAGGTGGATGGGGGTGGAAGGGCAGGGGGAGGGGGGGTGTAGGGACAGACAAAGAGTATTAAACTATTCGAATTTTATATATACTGTATAGTCATCGATCAGCCGGGGGGGCGGGGCAGGGACAGACAAAGAGTATTAAACTATTCTAAATATATATATATATATATATATATATATATATATATATATATATATATATATATATATATATATATATATATATATATATATTGTAATGTTTGTTGGGTAGATGGAGGAATTTTATAGTAAAGGTAGGATAGCATGGTTACGAGACATCTTAATGTAAAACGAATCAGGAAAATTATGAGCTTAAGTTGTTACATGTCACCACATGGGGGGGGGGGGGGTGGTGCTGTGTTAACTAGGTAGGGTTTAAGGCTAGTTTTTCCCAGTGTGTGATTGCCCCAGTGACCTTTTCCTACGTTTTTGCATTTACAAGGCCGGCTTTCAAAAAGGAACGATGCTTTTAGAACAACTGGCAGGGAATGGCCTTGAGGATGATGATTAGTCAGTGTGACATAAGAGGAAGGATCGAAAAGGGAGACGGTGGTTGGAATAGAAGGAGGTCTCTCTTGCTTGCTCTTCTCGGAATAATGAGAAAGCTGCCGATTGTCTTTCTCATGCTGGTGTGAATTCGTTCACTTGCTGAAATAAGACGCTAGCCATTGACTGTTTGGCAGGCTCGTGAAGTTTGTACGTTTCTGAGGAGAAGAAAAGCGTGTCTCTCAGCAATAGCCTCAGCGATCTTCCCATGGTATGTTCAAAGAGAAAGCCGGTGCCCTTTGCGGTGAGCAATCCTGGTGTTGAGAGAGGAGCCACGTCAGCAAACGCGATCATGAAAAGAGACTGTATGGCAGTTCCTGGCATTAGAGGCCATCCGCACGAATTACCTCATGTATGGCTCCTGTACAGAGAGAGACCTGACAATATCTGCTGCTCTTCCTTCGCTCCAATTGGTTCTTCTGACCACGTCCTTGTCAAAGTGGACATCTCTCTGGCTGTTATCAGAGAACCACCTCACCGCCGTCGAGTCTGGCATTTCACTCAAGCCGACTGGCAGGGTCTCCGAGCAGCCATCAAACTTACAGACTGGTCTCCTATCACTACTTTCTCAAACATCAACTCATCCTGGGAATTCTTTCAAAGAAACTTGCTCTCCCTCATGCACAGATTTATCCCCTCTCGTGTTCAGTTGTCTTACCCTTCCTCCCGCCCTTGGTTTACTGAAGCTTGTGGTGAGGCAGCTGTCCTGAAACAACTTGCCTTTGCCACATGGAAAGCAAACCCAACTGAGGGCAATCTCAGTTCTTTCCACAAAGCTCGGAACAAGTGTGTATCTACCCTCAGGAGAGCCAGAAAACAACATCTTTCTCATCTCAAGTCTGAACTCTCAAACCTCTCTCCCTCCTCAAAATCCTGGTGGCGTTTAATCAAATCTGTTTCTGGTGTATGTTCCCCCTCCATTCCCTCCCTTACCTCAAATGGCCGCACTGCTGATTCCACACGTGATAAAGCTGAATGTCTAAACTCGGTGTTTGCAGCTAAATCTTGTGTCCTAAACCCATCTCTATCTCTACCCACTTTACCCAGTCGCACCCAACTGTCCCTGGACTCTGTATCCTTTTCTCCTGACAAGGTGGAGAGTTTGCTTTCAAACCTCGAGTCAGATTCTGCAACCGGTCCAGACGACATCAGCCCACGTGTCCTCAAAGCCTGCTCTTCTGCTCTTGCTCACCCTCTCTCTGTTCTATTCACCCTCTCATTTGCCCAAGGTCATCTGCCATCTGCTTGGAAATCTGCAAACATCACTGCCCTGCATAAAAAAGGTGCAAAAACAGATCCCTATAACTACAGACCAATCAGCCTTCTCCCAATCATCAGCAAGGTGATGGAATCCATCATTGCCTCAGATATGAAATCCTTCCTCTTCTCCAATGGCTTGATTTCCAATCATCAATTTGGTTTCAGACCAGGTCACTCTACCCTGGATATGCTGCTTCTGCTCTCCCATCAATGGATGGAGGTCCTCAATGCCAGACAGGAAATCCGAGCCGTATCCCTGGACATATCACGTGCTTTTGACACAGTCTGGCACCCTGCCCTACTCACCAAACTCTCTTCCCATGGTATTCAAGGCCATCTCCACTCATGGCTCGCAGACTTCCTCTCCTGTCGCAGTCAACGTGTGGCCCTAAATGGAGTTCTTTCATCCCCTCTTCCTGTGCAGGCTGGAGTTCCTCAAGGTAGCGTTCTGGGCCCTGTTCTTTTTCTGGTTTTCATCAATGATCTCTCGGACTCTCTGGAAAATCCTCTATTTCTCTTTGCCGACGACTCCACCCTCTGCCGTACCATCTGTCATCCCTCAGACCGGCAAGCAGCAGCTTCTTCACTCACTGCAGATCTGGATAAAATCACAAACTGGTCCAATACGTGGAACATGTCTTTCAATCCAGACAAATCTCACACTCTCACTATGTCTCTTCGAAAGGACCGTTTACAAAACCCCCCCATCCACTTTCTCAACAATCCTCTGGAAGAAGTCTTTTCTTTCAAGCTTCTAGGTCTCACTATCTGCCATGACCTTTCCTGGGAAAGTCACATTTCCAACCTCGCCTCAAAAGCCAGTCGCCGACTGGGAATCCTCCGTCGTGCTAAGTCCTTCCTCGGCCCTCTTGAGCTCCTGACCACTTACAAAGCTTTTGTCCGTAGCCTGATGGAGTACTGCTCTCCCCTCTGGGCTGGTGCTCCTGCCTCCCACCTTTCTCGGCTTCACGCTGTCGAAACCAGAGCATTTAAGATCATCCGCATCTCCCGCAATGAAGCTGAGTCTTTGGGACTCTCACTCAATCACCGCAGGTTGGTCGGTGGTCTTTCTGTCTTCTACCGACTCCTCTCCAGCCTTGCCCCCCCTGCTCTCTCTGCGATTTGTCCCCACCACATTTCCACAGGGCGCTCAAGGTCCGCCAACAACCCCCTTCTGGTAAAACTACCAAAATCACGAATCACTGCTCATCTTCACTCTTTCATTCCTCTTTTTTCCCGCCTTTGGAATAAACTTCCTCACTCTATTCTTTCCCATTCTTCCCTCCAGGCTTTCAAAACAGCTGTTCACCACTACCTCTTATCTTCCCCCATCCAAATCCTCGATCTTTTCTATCCCCGATAATCCACCCAAGGCCACTTCCTTCATTTCTCCTGCTTTCCTTCCTGAAAGTCCCTGAAATGTCCATCTTCTCTTCGCCATGTTCCCCGTCCCATCCCCATCCCTCTCCCTTCCACAGTTCACCTAATGTGTCTGTTCCCCACTGTTTTGTCCCTTCCACTCCCGCCCCTCTTGTCTCATGCCTCCTTGCTGTGAGTTGTGTGTTAGCTCTCATACGAGCCTCGACCAAGGTATACAAAAAAAAAAAAAAAGACTTGGCACCATTGTTGGTGCCGTTTCTCATGGTCACTACGTGGTTCGATCGCCAGGCTCGTAAAAGATAATCTCTGGACAGATAGCTCAGTGCCAGAAGAAAGGGAGGATTTTCTTTTATTCTTATCTTTCCCCTTGTCCTTTTTTGTAACCGGGTGGAGATGTCACAAATTAGGCTTTAGTTTACTTCACGTTTCATCACCTCATGCTTTGATTTATTTCCATTATTACTCATTAATTTATGTTCATTAAACCATCATTTGTTAAATTTGCAGTATTTGTCTATTTGTTGTGGGTTCGAGGATAAACCCGTGTGCCTCCGTTCTGGTACATGCTTTTCCACCTTCCATCCCGCATGCGCCATATTCTCCCAAGATCTCAGTTGTTCACCTCCAAGGTAAAACTGTTAAAAAGCTATCCTTCCAGGTTGGTGTTCATTGGCCATACGACGACAACTGGGTCAGAAATGGGATATAACCTAACCAGCCGTGGACACGACAGTATGTTTATATATGCTGGTATAAAGCCTGTCAAAAATGACGGGTTGGAACAGTTTACTTTTCAGTGCAGTTGTGTGAGCATGCCAAATTTGAAGCCTGGGCCTAGTGCCAGGTATGCTTTTCTCTTCTCTTTTTATTAGACATCCTATAGACATAAATGAACACTCCTTTAACTTTGCGTGCATTGCTCATCACGTGCAGCGAATTTCACCTCCCTGCGCCTTGTATTTACTGATATTTTATATTAAAAAAAAACACTTCTGTACACCGCCATTGAGGCCCGGTTGCAAGTCACCATCTACATTTCCAAAAGAAGAGATGCAATTACTCTTTAATGGAAAATGTGTTTTGTGTTTTTTTATCCTGAAAAAATAGACTGTAGTGAAAAATCGACTGCAGACACAAACAAATACACAAAAACACATTGTATTTTTATATGGTAGTTATGTATGTATGTATGTGTGTGTGTATATATATATATATATATATATATATATATATATATATATATATATATATATATATATATATATATATATATATATATATATATATATATATATATATATATATATATATATATATATATATATATATATATATATATATATATATAGATATATCGATATATAGATATATATATATATATATATATATATATATATATATATATAGATATATATCGATATATAGATATATATGTATATATATATATATATATGTATATATATATATATATATATGTATATGTATATATATATATATGGTTTTTTTTCATTTTATTTTTTTCATTTATTTATATTTTCATTTATGGATGCTTTCCAATGGTTCTGATTTTCCCCTGGTGTATCGGCTTCAGTATTTCAGCTTTCTGCTTCACCCGGAGGGTACCGAACATTAATATTAGTGAGTGGTTATTGGGTACTAGCGGGGGTATGCTTACATATTGTGTAAACATACAAACCGTGCTTCCCCATTATCTCGGGTAGTTCACCTGCATTTGATTTTTCATTGTTATTTATTATTTTTTTTATTTTGTATACTGTGTCGAGGCTCCTATGAGAGCGAACACACAGAACGTACAAGGGGAGCAGGAGACAAGAGGGGTGGGAGAGGGAAGTACAAAACAGGTTGGAACAGAGACAAAAAGCGTTCATTTTAATTATTTTTCATTTATTTATATTTTCGTTTATGGATGCTTTCCGACGGTTCTGTGATTTTGCCTGGTGTAATGGCTTCGATTTCTGTTGGCACACAAAATTACCATGCTTCCCCATTGTCTCGGGTCGCTCACCTGCATTTTCTTAATTTATTTTTTTTCTCTATTTTTTTTTCATTTATTTACATTTTCATTGATGGATGTTGTCCAACAATTCTGTGATTTTCCCCCCAGTGTACCAGCTTCGATGTCCACCGATACCCAAAATTTCAGCTTTTTACGTCACCTGGAATGTACCGATCTTTATCAGTCAGCGAGTCAGTCAGTCAGTGGTTAGAAAGAGCTTTATATATTAGATTAGATATACACAGCAGTTACTTGGAGAACACCCGTGCAATGTAAAATGTGACTTCAAGACCTCAAACCCCACCACCCCTCACAAACCCCAAGTAATCAACCTTCCCCTCCCAAAGGGTGCATATCTTTATGAATAAACTATGTAGGTACATTTTTTTGATGTCCTTTGTCCTCCCTCTCCATTTACTTATTAAATATGCACATTAAGTCACTTGATCTCTGAGTGATTTGAGTTGCCCTGATTGCGAATGGATTTAGTTATTATTCATCCCTTAAAGGACAGATTGGGTTTGGGATGATGAGCATCCGCATGGAAAGCACATCCCATCTGTTGCAGTGTCCGCTCAGGCTCGAATTGCCTTTTGGCTGGCGGGTGTGAGGGAGTTCCAGCATCTCACATCATGAGCTCAGCCATTCCACCGAAGCACCATGGTGCCTGCCTCAGCGACTTGCTTTATACACATCGTAAAAAGTAAATAATGGCGGATGTTTTCTTTCACATCTTTTTAATGAAATGGGTATTATAATCCCTAGTCGAGTTTTTGAGAGAAAATTGTAGGAAACAAACGGCTGCATCGATCACTTTTAAAAATAAAAGATAACCCGGGTTTGAAGCTAAACCATTGTCACTGCCTATGTGCATATATAATGCATCATGGTTATATAACTCGCATAGATACCAGAGAGGCTTGAAACATGGGGCCTATACCTCAATCAGGCCCGTGGCACATATCGGCTCCAACCTTTTAATATTTGATTATCCTTCTAACAATCCCTTTGGTCGGTTTACACATTTGCATAGGGAGGTAATGGCAATTTTGAATATCACGGCTCTGAAGATGCCTTTGGCTTAGCATAGGACCAACATGGTAGCAATATGATGTATTTTAATGGGTGAAGTGGAATGTTACACAAAAACGGATGGACAAACCAGCATATTATTATTTAGATAGATGGAAAGAGTCGTGGGAAATTATAAAATCATCAAATTTCTTAACAGCAAAGATATCGCAGCATATTTCTTTAAACAGCAAAAAAACCCAAAAATTTTTGGGAGCGATCGAGGCAGCGGACTATTGCCTTAAACACCGCCAACGTTCAATTTTTGTCTGATTAAAAAAAAATACATATTTTTTTTCTCAGATGTTTTGATTCATTTGAAGCAACTTAACAAAGAATACAAGGAAATCAGACACAGGTGGAGGCTATTCAGCCCATCATGCCTGTGTGAACACCACACTAATTTATCTACGCAAGATTCAAAGAAGAAAATGCAAAAACAAGCCAAAAAAAAACCTATTTATTTTAAGTTTGTCGTTTTTTTTTTTCTTTTATTTTTTTCTTCCCCTCAAGAGAGGGGGCATAGACTTGGTTAAAAACACACAACATCAACCACACAACACCCCTTGACAAGACCCCCACCAACAGCACTCTGTACACATGCACCCAATCACCCATCAATGCTCAAACTACCTAAAAATCCAATAGAAATTCCTATACCTCTCTATCTCCATAACTTCCAGGTACCTATTTATTTCTAATTTAAACTTATCTACTTTTTCTGCTGCCACTACCTTTCCAGGGAGACTGACCATTCCATGCATTCACTACTCTCTGAGTAAAAGTCCCCTGCCTTCCGACCGTCTTAACTCTCCTCTTCTTTACTCTCAGGCTATGGCCCCTGGTCCTACCACTGTCTACTCTGTTGAATAATTCATCTTCACTTATTTTATCTTTACCTTTCATTATCTTAAACATCTCTATCATATCTCCTCGTGACTTTCTCCTTTCTAGTGTATAAAGCCCTGTATCCTTTAGCTGCTCCTCATAGCTTAGTTGAGCTCACAAAAAAGCCAACTATTGTTTTTTACGGGTTTTTTTCTTTGATCCAATATGGCTGCCAGACTATGTGACCAATGATGTCATCTTTATCAAACCATATTTCCCATGGGTGGTTGGATCAATTAGTTGAATTTTGCATTGATCGGTTAAGCAGTTTCTCCTACGAAGATTTTCAAAGCTTTTCCCTTGGATCCAATATGGCTGCCAGACCATGTGACGCACGATGGTCATTGTTATGAATATTCTGATCAAATTTCAAGTCAATCAGATGAAAATTGAGGATTTCTGAAATTTGGCCGATGTTGACCTTTTGGCCCATGTTGACTTCAAAAATAGTTGGTTGAATTCAGTGAGCTGATCGGCAAATTCTCCTCAAATTTAAAGTAAATCAGATAAGAATTGAGGATTTTAAAAAATTGGCCAATGTTGACCTTTGACCTATGTTGACCTCAAAAGAGTGACCATCAATCCCATGGGACCACACTCTGCTCAGAGTGTTGCTGCTGCTGAAGCAGTCTCCTGGGCTATTGGACACAATCCTGGACAGGTCACCACTCAAACGCAGGATACTCGAATGGTTCATTCATCCCAGCAAGTCAGGACTCATTTTGCCAACCTCAGAAGGATGACAGGCCGAGTCAACCCCACCTGATATTAATTCAACGGAAAAGCGGGATTTGATCTCAGGGCTTTAAGATTCCATGCCCACCACCACCATTAAGCCAACACCAGGCATAAAAGAGTGACTGCTATATCACATGGTCATATATGACAAACATATGGTAAAGTTTCAATATCCTCCGCTGAACGGTTTTCGATGTATGCTCTGAACAAAATGCAGACATGGACTACGTACGACATACATACGTATGACATACGTACATACATTACAGATCGCTTAACCCTGCTTTTTGTTTTCGCGAGTGCAGGGTAATTAGCCCGTGAGATTTGATCGTGTTTCCAAATTGAGGCATGTTTGAATCAGCTGAACAAAATGGCGAATTAAGACCCCAGCAAGCTGACAGAGGGCTGACCAAAGATGATGCCTTGGGAAAGGATAATTAAATAATGCCGTTAATTATTTTCAAAAGGCATGTTTAAACTAACCCAAACATCCAATTTTCACTCATACATTTCCTTGGAGTTTTCTTTGTAGGCATGCAAAGTTTCAGGTTGCACCGCTTCATGGTTTTGGAGTTATGGAAGAGAGACACACACACACACACACACACACACACACACACACACACACACACACACACACACACTGACATTTATTGGTATGGATATACTGTGTGTGTGTGTGTGTGTGTGTGTGTGTGTGTGTGTGTGTGTGTGTGTGTGTGTGTGTGTGTGTGTGTGTGTATATATATATATATATATATATATATATATATATATATATATATATACATATACATATATATATATATATATATATATATATATATATATATATATATATATATATATATATATATATATATATATATATATATATATATATATATATATATATATATATATATATATACATATATATATATATATATATATATATATATATATATATATATATATATATATATATACATATATATATATATATATATATATATATATATATATATATATACATTTATAATTGGTAAGATAAAAATGTTTCCCCATTATTTGTGCTTGTGTATTAAATAATAAACAGCTTTATTGCATTTTGGATTGTTTTATGTCATTCATAGAACTTGATGAACACCTCTTGTAAAATTAGCCGTGAAGTGTACATTGTAAGAGCGAGGATTCTGGGGGTTGTTTTCCTGTTATGTTCAAAAGAGAAAATGCGATAAAGGTGAAGGATAAAGGAAAAGGAGGATTACAGAATTTGGGAGGATGAAGTAGAATTGAGCAAAAGGTGTGGAAACGAGAAGTAATAGGAAAGGATTGAAATGGCCCATTATTACAAAGCCATCAAGGAAAGAAAAGGACATTTTGTGATGATATAAAGATGTGTATTGGTTTTAAAGCTGCACACAAACCCTTTAATGATATACGGTGTGCAGCCAAGAGGATGACCACCCACCTTCCTCTCCCCTCTCTCCACTTTCCACCGAGATTCCCCATTGACTGACAGGAGGAAGATAGTATCTGTATGTAGCCACACCAAAGCTTTGAGCTTCATATTATATGATGTCGTCGGTATTCTTTCGATGAGGGACAGTAGAAATAGTTTTCTTATTATGTGGCATAGTTTTAAATTTTGTTGTTGACACCCCCTTATAGAGTGCACACACACACACACACACACACACACACACACACACACACACACACACACACACACACACACACACACACACACACACACCACACACACATGGTGAGAAATTTCCCCATGTTTTTCCATTCGGTTTTGCAAAAGGATTGACTCCTGCAAGTCCGAGCGAGTCGAAGATTGCTGCCCGGCTGCATAGTCCAGTACTGTATCATTTCATGAGATCATTTTGTTAAAAACGATTACACACCTATCACGTCTATACCTTTCAATCCTCAGGTGCCTTCCAAATGTTCCAGTGCAAAGTTAAAATCTGAGAGGTCGTGCGTAAACTATGATGCAGTCAGTCCACCAGGCTGAAGCTTTAAAGGTTTCTGTTCTGAGCTGACATTTAGCAATGAGAAGGAAAGAGAAGCCAGGAAGGCCTAACAATCTTTTGTTTGCCTTTACTGGGCAGGATCTTAACAACGACAGAAAGGCTTGCAATTCCAGTCGGACGCTAACCGCGAGCCTCAGCAAGTCCAGGCCTTCCAAGCCTGCAATGCGAATTTGAGTTGTTTCGGTTTGAGTGTGTCAATCACAATTCACGCAAGAATGACAAAGCTCGAGGTGTGATGTACAAATTGTCATTACTCCGCTCGCTGTAAAGTAATGCATGATAGGCCGATAGCCTGCGGTCCAGGCTGTCACATGTTGAATGGTCCAGGCCCCAAAATTTCTTGGGCCGAACGTAAATGATTACCTGTGAGCATGAAGGAGCACAGTGAGGGAATGTTGGGAAGAAGGCCCAGGCCCATTGGCTATAGTATTGACTATATAGATAGTGTAATATCTATAAATTGACCTGCCAGATACTCCCTATTAATTTATACCGATTTCTGCAAATTAACAGGCAACACGGGGGCCACCTCTCATTCCCCCTACCCCAACCCCTTTTTTGAAAATTTGTGGTTGCACCCTTCTTGCCTGCGAGCTAATGCCAGAGATTGCCAGATCTGAATTCTTCTGGAACCTATCTTGCATGGGCACTGATCCATGAGGACAAGGGGTGCAGACAAGTGGTGTCACGTCCGAGTGTAGCAGTTAAAATGAATACTTTTCGGACTCAGCCTGTCTCTTCCACAACCGCTCAAAGGCATAACACAGGCAAGAAGTCCCGTCAAAGAGGCTTTGGCTGTGAAACTTTGTGCCACACTTTTCACAGTGTGCAATATCGTCAATTTAATGAGGAGGTCCCTGAGATTTACTCTCTTACATTTTGTTGTTGTTTTCGATGTTAGTGTTGGTGTTGCTCTTATGAAAGCTCGTTTTCTTTTCTAAATTCTTCTTTCCTGTGCGCTGTCTTTCTGAAGTCATTCCACTGCATCGGCCTACATCAATGCTTTCTAGTCCACCCCAACACTCATTTCCTGTGTCATTCTCCACCAGATGTTTCCCATGATCAGTTGGCTCCCAGTATATCAACATTAATGAATGGAATGGATTTAATGAAGTCACATTTAATGAAGGGCAAATTAAGTCACTGCAACCGCTGTAATGTGACCCTAAGTCCCCTTGGCAAGTTTGGTTGAGATTGGTGAGGTTACGACCGAATGTATCGTGGTCAGACAGACACTAAATTGTTTGATGATGGTGCATCATTGTTGTCCTCTTTTGAAGAACCTCCTCATAGGATAATGAACGAAAAGTGCACCTGGCCATTTTCTGCTCATTAGTTATGTCTTGGGCTGGCAGGATGGCCGAGACTCGAGAGGTAAGCACACCCAAATTGAAGCTGTTTACCCTGGGTATGAATCCCGATCCAGTTATAAAATATCATCCCAGTGTTTCACAGGTAGGGTGATCCATCAATGTGAATGCTGTCGTTCAGATGGACGTTAAACTTGGAGTCCCATCTGCAAGCATTCGTTGGTAGACGTTAAAGATCCCATAGTGTCCTTCACAAAGAGTAGGCGAGCTATCACCGGCACCAAGAACAATTTACTAATTATTCCTGCCCTAACTACTGCTGAGAAGGCAATGACAAATCACCCAGTTCAACCCTTGTCAAGAAATTTCTTCGGCAGCATTGATGCTCTGAAGCAAAGTATGCATGGTACATCAGAATCACAAAGTTTAAACCAAGTGAACTTATTTGTACAGACAATAGAAAACTAATCTTTTCTTTATATGGACTGGAGTCAGATTTCTGGTATAAGCTCTATCTCTGTATTTCCAATTGTCAGAGTCTTGAGAAGTCCATTTTGCAAAGGCTGTCTGACACAGTAAAATAATGTGAAGGGGATTTGGTTGTCCTTAGCAAACGACTCCTCCATGTCAGTACCCTCCCTCACATATCCTCCAAACCCTCGTCCTTCCAACCCCAACCCTTCTATCTGTCTTCTTCATCAGCATCCCCCTACTTTATATACCCTCTTTCTGCACCCCATCCCCACCCTCTCAAGGCTTCCCCCCATCCCCACCCTCTCAAGGCATCCCCATCACCGTGTCCTCTCCAAGCTTCCAACTCACACCACCCCTTCAAAGTTTCCTCCTCACCCGCTGCCATCAAAAACGTATCTCTCTCTCTCTCTCTCTCCTCTCTCTCTCTCTCTCTCTCTCTCTCTCTCTCTCTCTCTCTCTCTCTCTCTCTCTCTCTCTCTCTCTCTCTCTCTCTCCCTCTCTCCCCTCTCTCTATCTCTCTCTCTCTCTCTCTCTCTCTCTCTCTCTCTCTCTCTCTCTCTCTCTCTCTCTCTCTCTCTCTCTCTCTCTCTCTCTCTCTCTCTCTCTCTCTCTCTCTCTCTCTCTCTCTCTCTCCCTCTCTCTCTCCTCTCTCTCTCTCTCTCTCTCTCTCTCTCTCTCTCTCTCTCTCTCTCTCTCTCTCTCCTCTCTCTCCTCTCTCTCTCTCTCTCTTTTTCTCTCTCTCCTCTCTTTTTCTTTTTCTCTCTCTCATCTCTTTTTCTTTCTCTCTCTCTCCTCTCTTTTTCTTTTTCTCTCTCTCCTCTCTTTTTCTCTCTCTCCTCTCTTTTTCTTTTTCTCTCTCTCCTCTCTTTTTCTTTTTCTCTCTCTCCTCTCTTTTTGTCTCTCTCTCTCCTCTCTTTTTCTCTCTCTCCTCTCTTTTTCTTTCTCTCTCATGGACCAACTTTTAACCATTCAAACCCAATGTTTCTTCTTCATATGTGGTGATTTCAATTGTCACCATGCCATCTGGCTGGGTGTTGGTACCTCTCTTACTAGCCATGGAACTTCAGCAAATGAATTATGTGACTCCATGAGACTGACTCGTTCTGTGAACTTTCCAACCCGGATTTCTCTTTATATGGATTTCTGGCATAAGCCATTCTTCAAAACAAGATGGAGGGCTCACACCCAAAACGTCACTCCACCTGCTGGCATAACTCTGTGATGCTGGTGATTCGTTTGACGAAGTTGCTCAACCGAATGTTAACAATCACGAATTGTCACTTCCTTGAGCTGCAGTTTTCATTGGCTACAACAGCTTTGCCTGCCCTTCCTCTTAAAAGGAAGTCAAGAAAGGAGAGATGATTTGGGGGCATATGACATAATTGTGGTGGAAATGGGGCAGCAGGTGAAATGGGTGGGTGCGGAGGAGGAGGGCTTGGAGAGGATCGATAAATATATTAATTTACTCCAGAGGGTGGCAGTGAGCAGGGACTATTCTCTAGGTCATTCAGCCACAAGCCAAATAATGTATTGTTTTATCACATAATAATTTACGAGTGTGGAGAGAAAATGTTTTCAAGTTGCTGTGAGAAGTTATTACATCATCCAAATAACGCTAAGGCCAACATGCCAAAGATATTCTTAGAAACCAGCAACTACAGGTAGAAGCCCTTAAAACCCATCAATTAATGTTGGTTGATGGATGGTAATTTATTCAGATTATGCTTTTGCCTGGCAGTTGGGACACATGACAATATAGATGCCAAGGACAGATCAAAGTGAAAACTTAATTGTTTGGAAAACTCATTTGCTTTGTCATCTAAGGTACACCTACACTCATCACGAAATGATGGGAAAAAGTTCACATTCAAATTGCAAACGAGACTCCATGAGTCGCATGGGTTTCTGAGGATGTGCATGCTGCTGATCCTTCACATTCCTCCTGAGAGGACATATGATCCCTGAGATTAAAATAATTTTTGAGATTATAATCATGAGATTATAATCATTGCAATCATCAAGCCATTATAAGGGAGACATCTGTCCCAGATGATCGATTGAAGAGTGTTGTAGTGAATATTTACAAAGGAAAGGGGGATGCCTTAGTTTGGAGCAACTATAGGGGTCTGAAGCTGCTGGACCATGGAATTAAAATGTTTGAGAGAGTCAGGGATACATTGATAAGACAGTGTGTTAATATACATGAAATGCAATTTGGTTTCATGCCAGGAAGGGGCACGATAGAGACAATTTTTTGTGGTGAGACATTAACAGGAAAAATATCAGGGGAAGAAGAGACAACTGTATTTTATATTTGTGGATTTGGAGAAGGCGTTCAATAGGGTGCCTCAGGAAGTGGTGCAATGGTCCATGAGAAAGCTACGTGTGGAGGATTGGTTAGTTAGGGTCGTTATGGCAATGTATGAGTTGTGGCCTAAAAACCTCTGTGAGGGTAAATGGAGTACAGAGTGAGGATTTTGAAGTGAAAGTGTCTTCATCAGGGGGTCATCAGGGGGTCAGTCTTGAGCCCAATCCTGTTCATTATGGTTCTTGAAGCTATATCACAGGAATTTAGAGGAGGCTTACCTTGGAATCTCCTGTGTGTTGATAGACGACTGTGTGGAAGAGGTAATGGGTAAATATACAGTATGGAAGGAGGGTATGGAGGCCAGAGGACTGAAAGTGAATACAGGGAAAATGAAAGTACTGATTAGTGATGCGGGAGAAGGAAGTGTGGAAAAAAAAGAGTGAGGTGGCCTTGTGCTGTCTGTAGAAAAGGTGGAGGTAGTAATTCAATATTGTGTAAATCCTGCCACTGCTGGGTGCACAAGAGGTTTAGTGGCATCAGGGGTAGATTGCAAGTGGTTCCTGATTTTAAATGTGCTGTTTGCGCAGGTAAACAAGTGACACCAGTTAGGGTGGAAAGGTTAGTTTATGGGGATATATCCCTGGAATGTGTAGATAAATTCTGTTACCTTGGTGATATGATTGGTTCAGGTTGTGGTGTGGAGGCAGCAGTGATTGCAATAATTAGAAGTGGCTGGAGGAAGTTTAGGGAGTTGTTACCCCTGTTGACATCAAAAGGGACCTCCCTCTGATTCAAGGGAAAACTTTATGCAGCTTGCGTTAGAAGAGTGATGTATGGCAATGAAACATGGATGATCAAAAAGGAGGATGAACGAAATGAAATGAGAATGGTGAGGTGGATGCGTCTTAATGATAGAAAAATTAAATGTGGAATTAAGACAGGTTCGGCATAGAAATCATTCATGGGGTTATGCGTAGGTGTAGGTTGAGGTAGTTTGGACGTGTGGAAAGGATAGGGGTGGGTATCTGTGTGAAGAGGTGCATAAATATGAATGTGAATGGAAGGAGAGCTAGAGGTCATTTGAGGAAAACATGGGATGTGTTGCTGAGAGACGATCTTGGGGTCAAAGGCCTAATAAGAGGGCTCGCAAGGGATCGTGCAACCTGGAAAGCAGCCATTAGGTGATATTACATATGCAAGCATGGAAACGGTGGTATGACGATGACGATGATGATGACGATGACGATGACGATGACGATGACGATGATGATGACGATGATGATGATGATGATGATGATGATACCCTGTGCACATTAGATTTAGTGCTATAGCTGCCTTTTTACCCTCTGTCGCCTCACTCTTCCGTGAACCTCGATCCAATGCATGAAAAAGTTTTATTCTTGCAAGACAAAAAACTACCAGTGTATAATATCACAGGCAGCATGTGCAGAGCCACAGAGTTAAACAGGTGTTCAAGGTGGTGTAAGAAACAAAGATTGTGAAACAAGCATCACTTCCATTTCAGAGTTGCTCCACATGTAGGTCGAATCTGCAAATGCTCTTTCCACCTCGATCAAAACTACATTTTCTGAACCAAATCCATTGTGTTTTTTTCTGTTATATTTTTACCTCCACCATCTAAGAAGGACAGAGGTTACTTTTTCACCCCTGTTTGTCTGTTCATTTGTTTATGAATAGGATATCTCAAAAAGTTATGGACGGATACGGATGACACTTGGTGGACAGCTTGGGTGAGAGACAAGGACGAATTGATTCGATTTTGCTTAATGTCCACATGCAGATCCACCTATCCAGGAGCAAATCCAAGAATTGGGTAGGGGAGGTTTCCAAATAACAAAATCTAAGTCATATGAACGTTACGAAAACTTTATTGCAGCTTTCAAATAAATGCACATTCACATATTCTTTGATTTGCATGTATTGTGCAAAAAGATATAAAAGTTAATTAATTTAATATTTAAATGCATAACTAAAAATAAAATAGCTTGAATTCAATAAACTTCAAGTTTCAATCTTAAATATCATGACTAGTGAGACCTACCTGAGTGATGGTAGTGCCCATATGACATACTAGCAACTATGTTAAATATAACAACTTGAATACGACTACGTTTACTCAGTGTTTAGTAGAGCTCTGGTCAAGCTATACATATTTTTTTTATGAACACTGTTTCTATCATCAATTCATTATCATCAAGAGTTCTCTTTAGATACCATGTCTTGCATTAATCTAATGACAGTTTCTCAGTCCCTGTACTTAAACGTTCAACAATTTCATGATGATCACAGAGGACAACAGATATTGAAAAATAAATGTTCACAGCACTGTCTGTTCTTTTTGCAAAAAGCACTTGTTACTTTAACTTAACACACTTGTTAACACACTTTAACAAAAGCACTTTAACATGCATTGCTTAACAGACTGAGCATAAACTGAAATCTTGTTTTTTGTTACTGTGAGCTGTTATTGGTTTATTGTTTATTAACTTCCACCATCGAAGATGGACGGAGGTTACTGTTTTCACCAATGTCTGTTTGTTACTTACGAAATCTTTAGATTTCGTAAGTATATTGATGACTTCCGTTTCTGTTTGTTTGTTTGTTTGTTTGTAGGCACGATAACTCGAGAACGCAAGAAGCTACCAATGTCAAATTAGACCACGTGATTCAGGAGGGTGATGGCTAGTGCTGATTAGATTTTGGTCAAAATCGGTCAAAGCTCAAGGTCACAGTGAGGTCAAATGTTCGATTTTTGATGGTTTGGTACAGATAACTCGAGAACGGAAGAAGCTACCAATGTCAAATTACACCACGTGATTCAGGAGGGTTATGGTCAGTGGTGATTATATTTTGGTCAAAATCGGTCAAGGGTCAAGGTCACAGTGAGGTCAAACATCCAAAAAATGATAACTCGAGAATGGAAGAAGCTACCAAAGTCAAATTACACCCCGTGATTCAGGAGGGTGGTGGCTCGCGCTGATTAGATTTTGGTCAAAACCGGTTAAAGGTCAAGGTCACAGTGAGGTCAAACATCCAAAACATTCGATTTTTTAATGGTTTGGTACAGAATCATCGTAGAAACTTCTGGTTTGCGTCTCTACCTTCTCTAGAGACAGCTTTTATTAGACAAGGTCAGAGGTCAAGTTGACGATTTCGTAAGTACCAGTCTATGACTGCTTGTTTGTTTTTTTGTGAACAGTATTACGGAAAAACTCCTGGACGGATTTCGACGACATTTGGTGGGGGGATTAGGTACGGTCCAAGGATCATGCCATTAGATTTTGGACTTGGTCCAAAGTCCAATATGGCTGCTATGGCGGCCATTTTTGAAAAAAATATTTGAAATTTTGCTTTTGCATTTCTACATGATTTAAGTGATTTCCAACCCCCCCCCCCACTGCAAAAAAAATTGTTAGAGAAAAAAAAGAACATTTTGCAACTTTTTTTGAAAAAAAATTTCAATTTTTTTTTTTTGGCATTTCTACATGCGCGTCGATCTAGTTTTCATTTTTTTCCATTTTTTTTAATTTAAATTGTTTTTAAATATAACTTTTTTTTCAAAAATGTAGCTTTTTTTCAAAAATTGTACTTTTTTATTAAAAATGGAACTTTTTTCAAAAATTATTTTTATTTTTATTTTTTATTTAAATTTGACTTGTTTTTTTTAAATCTAACTTTTTTTCAAAAATAAAACTTTTTTTCAAAAATTCTACTTTTTTCAAAAATTATACTTTTATTTTTTAAATTTGAATTATGTATGGTCAAGTATATGATAAACAAATCATCACATGGTTAATCGGTGATATGGGTTTTATCAACTCGTGGCTGATATGATATCACTCGTTCGTGACTTGGTGGGGGGATTAGGTATGTAATGGTCCAAGGACCATGCCATTAGATTTTGGACTTGGTCCAAAGTCCAATATGGCCGCTATGGTGGCCATTTTGAAAAAAAAAAGTGATTTTTTTTTTTGCATTTCTACATGTTTTTTGTGATTTCCAACCCCCAAAAAAATAAAATTGTTAGAGAAAAAAAAATAAAAATAAAAAATTTTGCAACTTTCTTTCAACAAAAATTCGATTTTTTTTTGTTTGTTGCATTTCTCCATGTTATAAGTGATTTCCAACAGAAAAAACATGCCAAAATTATAATTGTGGCTGATTTTGGAACTCTGGTGGATATACCCACGTAAAATCAATTTCTGTCTCAAGGAATCTAGTTATGACGAATGAATTGAGTATTTAAAAGTTAAAAGTAAAAGGGAAAGTTGCAAACTATAACTCTGTGAGCACTGTTGACGTCAAATTGAATGAATAGGATATCAGGTTCACCTGAGTGACCTAGCAGTATTGGCGGTGGAGGTTTTGCACTCTACCGAGTGCTCCCCCTTAAGTTCGGTACTGTATTGATACAGTTTTTCGGAGGCTTCTGGCCTTTTTTGTGGAACACTTTCGTGGGAGAAGGAGTTCTGGGTGACCAGGGAACCCCTGGGTTTGCCACTGTAATGGTAAATATTTTTTTGTTGGGAGGGGGTTCCAGGCAACCAGGAAACCCCCCTCTGGATTTGCCACTGCTATCATTGGATACAAATGGTAGATTGTTCAGCCCAGCGGAGGCATGTGCTCGAAAGAGTGCCATTCTTGTCATCCCTGTGTTGCTGTTTGTGTTATCGCCCATTTTACCATGTCAAATCGTACATTGTTATGCTATAATGTCTAATTTGTTTTCATGTAGTTTTCAGGCCTACTCCGCGCGGCGAGCAAAATTATCTCGTCTTTGAGGTTGTTTCTCCACTTCTTGTTACCCCATTTGTTCTTCTACTTCATCACCATCTATTTCTCTTCTCCTCCTTCTTAATGAGGAATATTTTATAAACCTGTCTCTCATCTAAGCTCTTGTTCCATTTACCCTCCTCCTGTTCCTACAGCGCCACCTTTCTCCGTGCGTTCAAGAAAAATTCCTTCCACCCATCTCATGATCTTTATCTCCATACCATATTTTCAATTTTCAGAATCTTGAGAAGTTCAGTTTTCAGAGGTTGTCTGTTAATGGTATCCAAATCCCCTTCATGTCCTTTTCAACGTTCTTCATGTTCTTTTCAATGTTGTTCACGTTCGTTCACGTTTTCGCGGTCTCAAACCCCTCCATGTCAGTACCCTCCCCCATATCTCCTCCAAGCCCACGTCCTTCCAACCCCGCTTTTGAGCCTTGGTAAATGGATCAGCCTCTCCAGCATACCTCTCCAGGACAATTGGTAACTGCTTGCCAAGGCAGGCATTCCGTTGGAGTGCTTGAGTGCTTAAGACACTTACCGAGCTGTGCAGTGCAGTTTGTGTCCTGATCAGGATGTGCAGTCGACAGTTACTACCAGGTGGAGGTCCGTTTACAGCACACACTGACGTGGTACATATGGGTAGATTTGGACCTGTACGGACTCTCCGTGGGTGTGTGGACATGCCATACCTCTTACAGGTGCCGTGGTGGTAAAGTTTCATCCCGTTATCTTATGGAGCTTCTTTCAGGTTTTCCTTTGTCCCACGCCTGTTTCTAAAGCATTTGGTTATCAGATTTGATTAACAAGGGTTGTATGTCTCCCTTTGTGAGTTTAAGACAAAATATATTTGATAACGCTCGATTTACAAGACGTTTGCAGTTTTAACGTGTTTTCTAAATTACCGAGCCAATTTTTTTTTTCCATCCGTCACACGCAGTTGTTTAAAAATATTAATATTTGTGATCGCATCCTTGAAACGTGTATATAAATGTAACGTTGTTTTTCGATGAAAGCTATTCAAGGTTTCTGGGTTGTATAAACAGTTCCTAATGTAGTCAGTAATCAAACCGACTCCAACCTGCCGATTCCCGAAAAATTGTGTGTGTGTGTGTGTGTGTGTGTGTGTGTGTGTGTGTGTGTGTGTGTGTGTGTGTGTGTGTGTGTGTGTGTGTGTGTGTGTGTGTGTGTGTGTGTGTGTGTGTGTGTGTGTGTGTGTGTGTGTGTGTGTGTGTGTACACACATATATGTGGGAGCTGCTGCTATTTCCTGCTATCTCCACATGTAGGTCCATGTGGTGAAAAGTGAAACAATCAGGAGGTGAAACAAAGACCTACCAGGTCTGTGTGTGTGTGTGTGTGTGTGTGTGTGTGTGTGTGTGTGTGTGTGTGTGTGTGTGTGTGTGTGTGCGTGTGTGTGTGCGTGTGTGTGTGTGTGTGTCGAGAACCCAGGGGTATTGTCCCTATGTTTAGTGCCTTGGTGACGTTCTTTTTCATCATTCCAGTAGGTCCAGCTATCACTGGTACAACTTTAGCATTCTTCAGCTTCCAGGATCTCTTCTCTTCATTCTTGACGTCTTGGTGTTTGGTCATTTTCTTGATTTCTGCATCTTTAGTCCAAAATCTCTGCTGAGCTATTAACACCTCAATAAGCAATGTCTTCTTCCCTGTTTTTTGTACCTATGTATGATATCTGATCGCAACACTTTGTTTTCGATGTTCACGCTCGATGGGATCATTAGGTCATATGTGAGCGGAAGGTACTTCCATGTTTTCAGTGATTACTTTTGGTTAATGTTCCTACAAATTTTCTGGAACTGGGACATCAAAGTTTTTGCAGATGTGCCAGCTGATTACGTTATAAACTGATTGTGTTGTGTGTACTGCTGTTCTGACATGAGTTTGTTACTTGGCAAAAATAAATAAATTTTGATAAGCAGGTTAATCACCTCCGTTTGTTTGTTAATTGCCGGAATCCTTCGGATTTCGGCAATTATGTTGGTCGGCTGTGTTTGTCATTCTGTGTGTCTGTCTGTCTGTCTGTTTGTGTGTTTATTACCTTCGCATTCTGTGAAAGGTTATGTTTTGGTCGGCGTCTATTTATTTATTTATTTATTTATTTGTAATCTTGTGATTCGTATAACTCAAAAAGTATTAAACCGAATTGCATGAAATTTGGTGGGATGATTGGTTATTAGCCAGGAAGCATTCGATTAGATTTTGGGATCGTTCGGGTCAAAGGTCAAGGTCAAGGTCACGAAAAGGTCAAAATCGTCTTTTTACGATAACACGGTCAATTTTTATTCAATTTGCATGCAACTAATGCCAAAATGTTCAGAATTCAATGCCTCATCTTGTGATATGCAATATGACACAATGACGCCCATACTCTTGTTACCAGTTAGGGGTCAAAGGTCAGGGGGGTCACGACCTTGAAAAATATGCGGTCTTTGTCATAACGCGGTCAATTCTTGTCCGCTTTACATGAACCCAGCACCAAAATGTTCAGAATTTAATGCCCAATCTTGTGACACAATGACGTCATAACACATGTCACTGGTTGGGGTAAAATGTCGGGGGGGGGGTCACGCCCTTGAAAAATATGCGGTTTTCGGCATAACTCAGTCAATTCTTATTTGATTTGCATGAAACCAGCATCAAACGAGATTACCTTTTCTTGTTGAAACGTTGTATTCACCGAGCTTGCGAGTGAAGACTCACTAAAACGACGTGAGTTGATTGTTGTTTCGTCCGTAGCCCCCGAAAGTCGGGGGGGGGGGGTCATGACATTATAGATATGTGGTTTGTGTCAAGACCATTCATATGAAACCAGTTCCCCACACTCATACCAAGAACAAAAAAAGTAGTGGCGGCGAAGGTATGCGCTCTATGAGTGCCCGTTCTAGTTTACCCTGTAGCAGCCACACCGTTTCAGCGATCATGAGCAAACTGGGTACAGACGTCGGCCATGGGCCAACTTAGACATTTGTCGATTTTGGTGAATCTCGGTCAAAGGTCAAGGTCACCGAAAAACCGAAATTCTTATTTTCGCAATAACGTCTGCTAAAATGGTTGTATCGACTTGAAACCAAATCGAAAATGTGCATCTTCAAATTCTGCATCCAACCATATGTCTCATTGTGGTGTCACACCAACACCCTTCTTTGCGCTCGGGGGTCGAATGTCAGGGGGATCAGGTCAAAACTTTCAAATTGCGATAAAAATGCTATTTCAAGTCCGATTGACTTCCAAGTTATAATCATGACCAAACATGACCAAACTATAACTCATTAAACAGTAGCACTATCGATTTATAAAACCAAATTGATTTCCAGGTTTTTATTTTTTCAGCGATCATGGAGATATGACAAAGTTATTCCAGCAATTCCTTGCTCAACGAGGAATTTCATTTGTGTGTTTGACTGTTTGTTTGTGTGTTTGTATGTCCACTCGCCCCCAGCCCAAACCGCTCAACCGATTGTTCTGCAATTTTCAGAGATTAATGTCACCGACCCTGCGACGGTCCCGCATTGAAGTTTCGTAAAATTCGGTTCACGGAAAATGTCTACATTGTCCAATAGGCCAATTTGAACCAAATTTTCTAAAATCCTTAAATTTCATTTGGGTGACTTGAAATTTGAACAAGATTTGCATATCAGGTCAGTGAATTCAACCACCTATTACTTTTGAGGTTATTGTAGGTCAACATTTCAAGATACGCCATAAGGTCATCACAAAATAGGCCTAATTTTAAAATTGTTTCTAAAATAGTCAATTTTCAATGGTCAATTGACTTTGAAATTTGAACACCATTTGCACATCAGGTCACTGAATTCAACCACCTATTAATTTTGAGATCAACCCAGGCCAAAAGGCCAATTTAAGCCAAATTTTTAAAAATCCTCGATTTTCATCCGATTGTCTTGAAATTTGAAGAGCATTTGCATATCAGGTCATTGAATTCAACCACCTATTAACTTTGAGGTAAACATAGGCCAAAAGGTCAAAATAGGCCAAAAGGCCAATTTGGGCCAATTTTTCTAAAATTCTCAATTTTCATCTGATTGACTTGAAATTTGAAGACCATTTTCATGTCAGGTCACTGAATTCAACTACCAATCAATTTTAAAGTCAAATGGTCAACACAGGCCTGATTTCTCAAACTGATAGGACTAAAAACTAAATATATCACAATATCTCAAAAAGTTGTTGATGAGTTGAACAGGTGGCAAGAACAAGCGGATTGAATTTTGTTTCAGATCCAGCCCATCGGTGGGATACAAAACTTGAACTGTTCCACCTGGAAGAGGTACACACTCTACTGTGTGCCATTCTACTTTGTGCTGTTTTGCCAAGTTGTCACTCTATGAGTGATTTTTCATTTTTTTGTGTGTGTGTTCAGTCATTAAGCATAACGTATCATTCTATTTACTAACCCCACCTTCACCCCTCACCTTTCTCTCTTCATTTTTTTTTTCATACACTCCTTTTTCATGCTACAAGGCCATGAAGACAAGTTTCTCTCTCTCTCTCTCTCTCTCTCTCTCTCTCTCTCTCTCTCTCTCTCTCTCTCTCTCTCTCTCTCTCTCTCTCTCTCTCTCTCTCTCTCTCTCTCTCTCTCTCTCTCTCTCTCTCTCTCTCTCTCTCTCTCTCTCTCTCTCTCTCCTCCCACTCTCCCACTCTCCCACTCTTCCACTCTTCCACTCTTCCACTCTCTCACTCTCTCACTCCCTCACTCTCTCTTCCATCATCATGTCCCTTCCCAGCAATCCACGAACATCCAGCAAAACAACAACAACCAAATTGGAAAGAACATAACGCATAAGAAAGAACACAGCAGGTACGTGCTTCTTCCTTAATGAATTGACGTTCAGAATTTAAAAGGATCAATGCTGGGAAGACATTTGCAAACCACCCAGTTTAACCCTTTTCAAGAAAGTGCTTCGGCAGCACCAACACTGAAGAATTAAAAAAAAAATATATATATATATATATATATATATATATATATATATATATATATATATATATATATATATATATATATATATATATATATATATATATATATCTCGGACAATTACTTTATTTATTAATTACTCACTTGAGTTGTTTACTCACAGAAACCATATTTACAATGAAACATTTATTTTTGAAATCACAGTCAAATTTGGTTGTTGTTTTTATTTATTTATTGGTTAATCCAAACACCTGATTGAATTTGGTGTGAACTTAAAGAAAAAAAATTCTGCCATTCATTAAGATTAACATAGCCATAGATGGAGTCCACATTCGATGAAATGACAAATAACATCACGGGTGGATCAGGATGGTCTGAGATCCAAAATGGATTCTTTAATCTCAGCCGCATGTGTCCCAAAGGTCTGGCACATAAATGCTCAAATTTTTAGAACCACACCCAGAAAGATGTTCGAGATGTATACCACTGGGTTGAAAAGCATGAGAACCACAAAGGCCGACGAACAGTAGTGGCAACCTCAAAGGCTGTCCAGCGTTCGGTTGTAGCGTAATTAGCAAACACCGGCAGATGCAGTGTGAGAACATGCCAGTGAAGGATCTCACAAGAGAAGATTGTGTCAGCACAGAAGTGCTGACCCCCTCGTGCTGCTGGCATCTCATTGCATCCAAATTAATTGGAATTTCATAATTCCTGCGAATTCGAAACTTTGTTCAAGTTTACTTGGACAGTTTTGATGTTGAAATGCAAGCGCATTTCCCGATGATTATATGCATCCGTTTTTAGTAATCTTCACATAGTTGTTTACAACATGTTATGATTTAATCCTTTGATAAATTGTCATTGTTTTATTTTACGTGAAACAAGTACAAGTGGAGAATGAAGCTATCTCAAGGCTGGCCCTGAAAGATGTCTCATTCTCTGATGCAACACCTTGCACGCGGAGCAGCGCAGCAGCATAATACTGTATGTCCGAACCCACAAACAAAACCATTCCCACAAGACTGAATAATTGTTTCATGTTCCATCAAAGCATTTGCTTTTGTACACGAATTACACCTATCTGCACTGATTGTCTTGTTTGCTGATATAATTAGGAGTCATGGTGCATGCAACATGGGCTACTTGACTTAAATGACTTAAGGGCTTGTTGGGGATCCAGTGTCAGCACCCAGGACCGATTAAGTGTCAGCACTCTCTCTTCATTTTGTTCTGTCTCTAATGTGGTGAGGGGCCAGGATAGGGCTGATGTTCGCTATCTGCAAGTCAGGTTTGATTGAGTCGAGCCACTTTGTTTTGGGTCGAGCGCTGGGTCGACACCATCCGGCTTGGGAGGGATTGATGTTGAAGAGTTGGTGACAGAGCAGATAGGGTGGCATACAATGGAGAAGTCCATGCCATCGGAGACTGTGCTGGCAAAGGAGAGATGAGGAAAGATGCTGTTGTGTTCTTTGGATATCATTAATCGTGATATGGTGGAGCTCCCGCATGCTCTCAATGTATTGGAGACGTGACATTTCAATGGAATCAAGCCTGCGTACATTTGTTGAAGTTGTGGTAGGTCTCAGATCTGTACAAGAATACAGAAATGATCAATGCTCGATACATCTTCAGCTTAATGGTTTTTAGGATTTGTCGCTTCTTGAGAAGCAGGTCAGAAACACGGTTGAATGCTATACCTGGTTTTGTGATATTACAAGTTGTCATGGGATGACGATCTGGATTTGCCAATAACTAATTAAAGATAAGTAACCTCGTTGACATTTTCAACCACTTCGCAGGAGATGACGGTGTTGGGGGGTTTGATTTTGTTGGGTGTTATTGCCACTACCTTGATATTGCTTCAGTTGTGGCTGCCTCCTCCTTGCAGGACAAAGACGTTCTGTTTCAGGATTATTGGGCAGTGTGCAAACATTGCAATGTCATTGGTATAGTGGAGATTGGTGAACCTTAACCTTACCACGATGTAAGAAACAATCGTTATGAGTCAGAAGATGGCACATCAAATGGTCGATAACAGTGTTAAATCGTCAGGTTGAAGGACACAAGTGCTTTCCATGAATAGAGAGGAGTATGATGCCACAATGATTGCGACACATGTTTCAGTCTCCCTTTCCTTTCCAAAATGGAAGGATTATTCCTCATTTCCAATCAATCAGTGTAGTCTTCGTGGCTGAGACCCCTGATGATGTCAGTAAGCCATTCAACCATTTAATCTCCATCATTTTAAATGATGTCAGTAGTGATAGCAAGGATGCTGGGTACCTGTCAGCTTTTCTCCTTTTTGATAGGGGATTTTACAGGAAGTCGCAGGGCTGGTGATGCAATCTGGATCTCTCAAAGCATTACCATCAGTGGCTGCCAGTGTCAGGGCTTGTGTGCCAGGTGGGCTGTTCATGAAGTGAAAAAAGTGCTGTTGCTATCTATTCAAGCAGTCCTTAGCATTTGTCAGTCTTGATCCATTTGCCTCCTTGACCATATTTAATTGATTTTTCATGTGAATGTGGAAAGAATGAAGTTATTTGTAGATAGTATCCTGGTTGTGAGCAACAGCTGTGGCCTTCAGGGTTTCTACCTTCTTATGCCCATCAGTAAAAACATCCTGTCAAAGTGCCTGATGTTGACCAGAAGGCCGTCACCTGTTTTACTGTGATGGACTCTCAGCCAAGCTAACCTTCGAGCTTCGAGGGTAGTCTTAGAGATCCATGGTTTTTTTGTATATCAGGAATTTCCTCATGTCTTTTTCGCAGAGGCAGTTACGTCTGTCTTAAAGTCTGTCTCTGCAATCTCGGGGTCCTCAGAGCTGTTGAGCATGGTGGAACAGATGGATATTTCAATCATATATTTGGGGATTTGAGCAGCTGCATTGATGTGCCAACTACTAGGTACTTCAAGGTTTGCTTTGAGGTGAATAAGGAGAGATAAGAACAGGAGTCTATAGTCAGAAGAACCAATCTTAGCACTTCTGTATAACCTGCAGGTTTGCTTACCTGAGAACCATGGGTGTGGGATCAGGATATTGGCGCAAGATCAAGACATGGCCATTGTACTTGTAGGTGAATCCATCATTGCTATACCAGGTGTACTGATATAGTCTTCTTGCAAACCAAGAGCTGCCAACACGAAGATCGTGTAATGCAAACCAGCAAAATGCAAAAGAGAGTAATGCAAAAGATTAGTCTTCTTGGAAACCAAGAGCTGACAACATGAAGATCATGTCATGCAAACTAGTCAAGTAGGTGGGTACCATTGTCATTTGCAATGCCTGAACAAACAGGGCCAATAATACATCTCCTGTTTAGTCTGATCCAGTAGCTATGGTAAAATACCCTCGTACAACTACTAGATAATGGCAGCTTGTCGGAGAAAGTTCATATGCAATGAGTCATAGATATTGTTCTTCGTAGATTTGTCATCCAGTTCGGTTCGTGCATAGCAAACGAAGACAGTCATGTGCCCATGATGATATTGGAATCTTGCTGATAACAAGTGAGGTGATGAGGAATTTCCTTGAGTGAGGACCTTTCTCATTGTCTGGTCCAGGGTTAGGGCTACTCCTTCTCAGTGAATGCCATAATTTGTGCCAGACCAGAGTAATAATACCCCCCACTCAGTGCCTCACCTGGATCTAGGAGATGCATCTCCTGAAGACTGGATTGATTAATCCTCAAGTGAGAGAGTTTTGGTAAAGAAGAGGAATTCTGCCATCTTTAGGGCCCTGTCACACCTTGACGTTTTAGCCAGTGTATGGCAAGGTATCAAAATGTATCTAAAACGCTGTTGTACGCTGAACTATTGATGTTTTTTCCAGTTTTGGACGTATTCATAATGAGTTGGATGTATGCATAACGTATTAGTAACGTACACAGAACGTTTCAATAACATATAGATAACTTATATCAATGAATGTTGAGCATGTTGTCGTCATTCACAACCTATGCCCAACGATAGTCTAACTTATGTATAGCGCGGCAGCGTATCGCCAACGATCACGTGGCATAGGCTATTAATAGGCTGCGGCTCGACGATTCAAATCAGAACCACACTAGACATCGACGTGTCAACATCACCGTCATACCGAAGAAGAAAAAACAAAAACCAGGGAGTCTGGAACACTGACGCTAACCATTACCTCGACGTGTTTCAACTTATGAGTAACTTACAAGTAACGTGTGTCGACGTGTGTCAACGATCGCGTAACGTGCCTACAACTTATGGCCAGCTTTATGCGAAATGTGTGAGTCATACGCTGGCATACGTCGAAAAATTTCAAGCATGGAAAATTTGTCAAACAGCTCGGCGTACTACGACGTATGCCAGCGTACTACGACGTATGCCAGCATACTACGACATATGCCAGCGCGCTCTTAACGTATACAAAACATACCCATACGTATTCAACATGTGCCAGTGTTTTAGACAAATTTTTCATACGTCGGCATATGCTGGCTAAATCGTCAAGGTGTGACAGGGCCTTTAGAGGAGGGTGAGAACATTGAATGTTGCACATCTCATTTGCTTATGTAAGTTAAGTTTCAGATTCTTCTCCATGATCTCTGTGTGCTTCAATGTGTAGATCAGTCGAGTTATCTTCCATAGCAGTATCCATAACAAGGGGTTGACATTCCCTGACCCAGTTTCATGTGGACCATTTGGATGGAAGAAGGGTCAGTCCTCCATAACCTACCTGAGGTAAGATTAGTTGGCGTTAGAAGTGCGTAAGGGGTGAATTCACCCCTTATGCCACAACATGGCCACTGCATGAAGGATCCCCTGGATAGACATTTCCAACAGTGACCAACTGAGCAAATATATGTTGCACATCCAACAATTATTTACAAATGGTGACACGTCTACTTATAACTGATGATGAAGGAAGGAAAACCATGATTTTTTTATTCACTATAAATTGCTGTTCAGAAAGTGCTGCTGTGCAGCCAAGACCTGTTTCGTTCCTATAAATATGTAAGTGCTACCTGTTGGAATGTTTTGAGCCTAACTGTTGTAATTGTTTGTTTTTGCATTGATAAATGTTCTTGAGTTCATTACTGGCTTTGTGAGTCCTGTGTAGGCTGGCAAGATAGCCTGGAGGTATGCACACTGACCTTTGAGCTGTCGAGCTTAGGTTCTCATTCTTCTGCCAAGCTCATTCTTCCCTCCAGGGCTTCAAGACAGCTGTTCACCACCACTTCAGGTCATACCCCAACCACAAGCATGATCTTTTCTATCCCCATTAACCCTCACCAAGCCAAACTCTTTCCGGGGTTCCAGTTTTTTCTGACCACTTCTGTAGTTGAGAGCTTGTGGCTGCATCGAACTTGTTCACCCCCTGTGTTCTCCCCTTGTTGTCATTCGTCCCCACATCCCCAATCCCTCCGAGTCTCCCTCTAATTTTTTCCTCAACCCTGCTATTACTATGTCCCCCCTGTCTTTCTTCTGCTCTTTTCATTCTGTTACATCCTGGTCTATTCTGAGCTTTCGCTCCACGAGCCTCGGCACTGCAGCATTCAAAAAAATAACCTCCAGTATTTACACTTCCCTCCCCACCCCCTTCACTCTCTGAGACTCCAGCAACAGATGACTCTGAACTAACTTCTCAGATCTCTTCATCTTGGTAGCCTCTCCATCTCCCAACATTATTTGTCTGAGAGAAATCTTTCAAACACAGGATGTTTAAGCTCGTCTCTCTCATTGGCTTCTCCCTTCTGTGGTTTTGTAGATCTAGTTCTCATCATGGTGATGATGCTGCTTTCGATGCTTGCAACTTCCTTCTCCAGAACCCGAGCCCCTTCCTCCCCCCACCTTCCCCCATGACCCTAAGAGCATTTCTGGCTTTGTTTCTTTCCCCATAACAAATTCCTATTTGCAATTTAATCCCACCCCTCCCCCCTACTCCCAAGCTCCATGTACAAGTCCTTCACCTCAAGCATAGATTATATCTGCTCTCCTCCCACTCCAGGTCTCTCATTAGAATATGTGGAGACTTAATTTGCCATCATTCCAGTTAGCTGGTAGTCAGTCCTCAACCTACAGTCCACAACACTGTATATTGAAGCTAAGGCCTTCTGTATAGGCTCCTGATAACTTGTTTATTTGAACTCAACCATGGGATTAAGCTCTGTTCTCAATATTGATATCAGGGTAATCTTCTGGACATCTTTTGAGCCTTCAAGTACTGTCTGGCATCAAATCTGACTTTCCAGGCTGTCAGTCAATGGTATCCAGGGGCCCTGCTTGAACGGTTATCCAATTTTACTTCGTGAGTGGAAACACCAGGTCATTGTTGATGGTATTATTTATTGTGAACTTCCTGTTGAGGCTGCGGTGCTGCAATGGATCAATTTAGGACCAACATTATTTAGTCACAGGGTCTGTTTCTCACCCACTGCAGGTGCATTGTCAGACACTCAGTTTTCTATCACCTCATTTCTGGCCTTGCTCCACATGCCCTTCCACATCCCTCAGGTCATATTAGTTCCTTCAGAATTCCACACCTATTTTTCCTCCCCAAGGAGAGGATAAACGTTCACCTCTATTCCTCAATTCTTTCATTCCTCTATCCTCTCATCTATCAAACCTATTCCTTGTGTCCGTTTCCTCACGTTTTTCCTTTTCAGTCTTTCAAGTATGCTGCCCGTTATCATCTCACACATTCTCCTACACTCCCTCTGATCTCTTCGACTCTCGTTAACCACTCCCTCCCTCGAACGTCGATTTTAATTATTTTATTTGTTGTTCCTCTCCCATTCCTGCTACTCAACTACTCATTTGTGCTGTATCTGTGCATTTTCATTTGCCAGTTTAGTGGGGCAACTTAGCATAACAATTGTGCATTTTGTGAGGAAAGCACCTAATTTGGCACACGAGTAGCCTATCAAATTATGAACAGATTTGGATATTGGGCCATCTCAAATTTTTGATGGCAGTGGAAAATGGCTGCCACAGCCATGAGCGGCTGAATTTGAGATGGCCCAATATCCAAATATGTTCATAATATGTTAAGCTACTAGTGTGCCAAATTTGGTGCTTTCCTCACAAAATGCACAATTGTTATGCTATATTTAGCTAAGTTGCCCCACGAGTTCCTCTTTAATCGCCATCAGTCTGTAAAACGTTTGTCCTCTGTTTAACTCCTCCATGAGCCAAAAACTTTTAATGAAAGGCTTAAAAATGAAAGCCCAGAGTTATTACAAAAAAGTGGTGTGGAAAGTTAACCTGACAGTGATTACTAATGAAACACTTTTCGAGATGCTTGATAACAGCAAGTTGGAGAAATCTTTTTTTGGAAAATTTGCAATGAAATGACTGTTTTCAACGCACCAGGGTTTCTTCTGAGAGCGAGTAGAAAAAAAATAAGATAAAACTTGTATACAAAGCTAGAAAGTAAGCACAAGCCTGAAGCAGAGCATGACTGTTAGCAAGTGCAAGCCTGAAAAAGCGTATGATTGTATTAGACAGTGTTACTCAGATTAAGCTTCCTCAAACAAGCCACCAGCGAGGAAGGAACCATTAAAAAACACTCTTAATTAAGTTCAAGTGCTGGTGGTTTCAGCATACAGGGCAATATTCACACATTTTCACATTTCAATGACATATCCACTATCCATTTGCCTTTATGAAAAGGTCCTTCCAACGACCTTTGCCATGTCTTTCAATACAGGTAAGTCCCTTTTTCGTTGTCTGGTCTAAGCCAATATACAAATTGAATATCAACCGCAGGCAGGACATTATTATGATTAAGTATTTTAAAATTAACATTCTTTGTTTTTTAATATATTTATCTCAAACTGCCAACAGATATTTTACCAATTGAGTGGAATCTGAATATAAAAGGGGAAATAATTAAATGTTTTTTTTTTTTAAAGTGGATCCAGTGCCAATACAGCAGGGAAGGCTTTTCATTGTGGTAATTGTCCACAAAGCTAAGGGTGTGCAGTCTTTGGAAGGCTCTCAAATTGTATTCTCACCCTAAAGATAGTGTGACCCACATACTGTGTACCTTGTATAGCCATTTTTAATCAGCATGTAAATAGATTTTAAAAAGTGTTTTTATGCAATTTCAAATGATGGAACAACATTATTGATGAAATTATGCACAGATAATGAAATGCTTGATAAATATATCCCACTATCATCTATAATCAATGGTCAGGTGTGTGTGTGTGTGTGTGTGTGTGTGTGTGTGTGTGTGTGTGTGTGTGTGTGTGTGTGTGTGTGTGTGTGTGCGCGCGTGCGTGCGTGCGTGCGTGCGTGTATGCGTGTGTGTGTATGTGTATGGATATATCTATTTTTTATTACGTATATGTATGTGTGTGTATATATATATATATATATATATATATATATATATATATATATATATATATATATATATATATATATATATATATATATATATATATATATACATATAGAAATATATATATAGATATCTATTTATATATATATATATATATATATATATATATATATATATATATATATATATACACACATATATATCATTAACACCTCCCACACTCCAGCTGAAGCTGCTGCATAAAGCAACCCAAGAAGGTCTACAGAAGGTAAGCGCTTTGCTGTTTCAAACCCTTCCCAGAGTTCCTCCACACCTATAAAGATGTTCACACATTGCACACACATGATAATCACAAAGCTGAACACCCGCTCAGCTGCCGGACCAGTTTCATCACTTAGTGGCGAATTTTCAGCGATAGCGTAGACAGCAATGCATCCCAATGAGGCTCCCAAACATGTACCACGTGCAAATGTCAAAATCAGTCGATACTTAAATAATAAACATTCTTGGGTTGCTTTATGCAGCAGCTTTGGCTGGAGAAGTGTGGGAGGTATTGATTATTATTAATATAGTCCCAGCTACCTGGGTTTAGTCGATTAGGTGAGAGCTGATTGACTATTCCCTCCATTCACACGTGAGAGATGTGGTTGGGTCTTTCTTTATTTATATATTGACTGCTTTTAATGTTTGCACGTGGTACATGCTTGGGAGCCTCATTGGTATGCATTGCTGTCTACACTATCACTGAAGATTCACTAATAAGTGATGAAACTGGTCCAGCAGCTGAGGGGGTGTGTAGCTCTGTGATTCTCATGTGTATACTATGTGTGAACGTCCTTATAGCTGTGGAGGAACTCTGGGAAGGGTTTGAAACAGCAAATCGCTTACCTTGAGCAACCCTTCTTTAGTTGCTTTATGCAGCAGCTTTGGCTGTAAGAGTGTTGGAGGTGTTGATTATTTATATAATCCTCGACACTTGGGTTTAGTTGAGGTGACAGCTGATTGGCTATTCCCTCCATTCACAGGTGAGAGATGTGGTTGGGTGTTTTTTTATATATATATATATATATATATATATATATATATATATATATATATATATATATATATATATATATATATATATATGGTATATTTACCTTCTCGGAGTTAAGAATGCATAGCTTAGAAATAGTTATTTATATAGTGCTTGTTTAGCGTTAGAGTGAGCTAAATTTATTGCAATCGAATATGCATCAATATTTGTTGCGAAAGTTTGTCGTCTCTCCTAATTTTTGTGTCTAAACCCGCTTATTCCACAGAACCCTTTCAATGTTTTATCATTTGCAATCCTTCCTAAACGTGCTTTGTTTTGTATCAGCCTTGCAAAACTACCAAGGCACAGGTATTGGTGCGGTTTCATAATTTTTTAACCTTCAGGGTGAGCCATAGGCTTAGGGGAGGGGCCTCAGCTTGATTGATGGCGGGATTGCCAATGAGTGTGGAGCGGGTCATGCCAATTGACGCCATTGGGTGGGCCTAGGGGTTAAAAGGGGCAGCGGCTGGAAATATGTGTCCATCTGGTCTGGGGTTCAGTGGAGGAAAACATGTTATGCAGCTCTCAAAAGAAGTGTAGCCTGTATTCCTTACCATCACCCAAACCATTCCTCTACCGATAGCAACGGTGACTTCACCCTTGTGCCTCTTCTGTCCTGACTTGGGCCACCATCTCTGCCTTCCTCTCACCCACTCCAGGACAAGTTGCCAGGACAAACTGCTGAGACATGGCGGTACCCCAACGGACCATAAACAATTATTCCTTTATTGGCCATTTCTCTCTGGTCTTCTTCAGAGGCAAGAATGGGGCATTAAGACTTATGTTTCTGGGAACTCCCATTTGTACGATTCCCCAGGGGAATGTATCCCAATTTTATATAGATCTATAAAGTGAATGAATCCTTGTGTGCCTTCCCTGTCACCTTCCCCATTGCAATACATTTTCCAAACTCACTGGGACTCCTTGAGTTCTTCAGACTGTTACGCTCATTGGGGAAATAGCCACATTGGCTTTTATAATCCTTTCGAGAATAAAAGAGCTTGGGCAACTAACGCTTCATTGAAATTACTCTCCCTCTGGGCGTGCCGATCCGCTTGTGCCACTATTTTGGTTGCCCGGCATGGAGGGAAATCTGGCGTTCTGCCCGATCAGCCACAGACGATCCAAAATGAGCTCGGTATAGGTGCAAATAGGCCCTTTATCTGGCTTGGAGCATAATGGACCAATTGGCCGGTGTGACCATTGTAACAATTGATACAGTATTACTATCAATGTTGTTTAGGGGTAATTGGGCTTAGATTATACTAGTTATTTCAATAGTACATGTTCAGCATAAGCTTACATCTATATTAATATTTCGGCATGCCCCTTTTTTTGTTCCACCATCAGATTTTTGTTACTGCATGAAATGAAACAAGCTTTGACATATATAGTAATGATATTATTGTCTTCTTTAAGAGGCCCCTCAAAATTCGTTTTGATGATTATCTATATTAATATCTACATTAATATTTCGGCACGCCCCTTTTTTTGTTCCACCATCAGATTTTTGTTACTGCATGAAATGAAACAAGCTTTGACATATATAGTAATGATATTATTGTCTTTCTTTAGAGGCCCCTCAAAATTCGTTTTGATGATTATGGTAGTTAAACAGTTCATGTTCATCCGACTTTTTATTATTCCTACTGCACTTCATTAGAACATAGATTGTGGATGGATGTGCAGATCCTAGGAGAACAACTATAGCTGTACAGAACAATTCATATTATCGATGGATAAAAATTATATTTAATTGATATTATAATAAATTGTTTATTTAAAATATCTTCAAATTTTGTGAGTTTTTAGTTTGTTGTGAAATATTAGGTCCTTGGCTCTCCATGTAGTGACGTACAGGCTTAAGTCGTACTTCTGTTTACTACCGTAGAAAATCACAGAACCATCCGATCGACATGCTGTTAACAGTTTCAGAATCAGCTAAATTCTACAACATATGAATATGGAGACAAAACTGATCCGGCCAGCTAAAATCTACAAGATATGAATATGTAGACGAAACTGATCTGGCCTTTTGGATCACTTTAAAGTAGGGTGCCCTGTAATTTTAATGCGCTCTATGGATCCTCCGGAACTCACGAATGGTACACGTTGTGTAGTCACTAAACTACGTGGTAATGTCATCGAAGTGGAGCTACTGCGGGACAGTCGAAGGGGAAAACCTGAATGATAATCAATGGATTAAAATGATATAATATATTGTTTAAAATACATTCATGCTATCTGTCTTTTACCATATGTTGCCAGTGACGCCCGTCGAAGACGGGCACCTTTATGAGTAATAAGTATATGACAGTCAGGGTCGAGTTTGTTTTTGTGAAGTTCCCTTCATCTTCCATCCCAGCCTGTTCGTTTCTACACACTTATATCCCCACCTTTGTGTTTATTGTGGTTTTCCACATTGTAATCTGCCATTATGTGTTTTCCTTTAATAATAACAACACAAAGGCTCCAATTGGCTCAGATGAGAGAGCAGCATGCGTAGCCACATGGATCAGGCAACATGTGGGGTGGCAGAATCCACTCATCCCCATTAGGACTCCTGCATGGGAAACCACGAAACTGCGTGGGCCAATGAGCGTGTGACAGGCGGCTGAGTTCCACCCCATGGGGAATTGCATGAAAGGCTGCTACGAGTGGAAACTGTGTCTGGGCTGGTCTTCCCTCTTTTGTTCTCTCTGGATCTCTCGCTTTTTTTTCTCTCTCTCTCTCTCTCTCTCTCTCTCTCTCTCTCTCTCTCTCTCTCTCTCTCTCTCTCTCTCTCTCTCTCTCTCTCTCTCTCTCTCTCTCTCTCTCTCTCTCTCCCTGAACCCTTCACATGCTGGTCACCCTTGCTCATGAATGCAGTGACTGGTGGCTGAGCGACGTCTCCTTCGCCGGAGAAATCCTTGTTCCACTGTTCATGGTGTGCTGAGTTGTCTGGGTTGCGAGATCGTTGAGCAGGAGAGCCCTTAAGACCGTGCACCGGCACATCTTGGCACCAAAAAACAGGCATGAGCTAGGCCACTCATGCCTCGGGTTCTTCCCAACTCTCTCTCTCTCTCTCTCTCTCTCTCTCTCTCTCTCTCTCTCTCTCTCTCTCTCTCTCTCTCTCTCTCTCTCTCTCTCTCTCTCTCTCTCTCTCTCTCTCTCTCTCTCTCCCTCTCTCTCCCTCTCTCTCCCTCTATGTCTGTCCTCTCACTCGTATGAAGGAGCTAAGGACATAGATAAATCCATTGAGGGCATCGTAAGCATGAGGGTTTGAACTCAAACTCGGCGCATTGCACTTCCAAGCGGTGTTAGTCAAGCCAGATTTGGTTGGGAACTCGTTAAAAACTCAGATATTTTCCTGTCACATTAAATGAAGCAATTGTGGAGTATTTTGCGGTTATTGTATACGGTAAAAATGTGCATTAGTACATGAACTCGATGTGGTATGGAATGGTCATGTTGTTTTTGTTTGTGAGTTTCAAAGCTAAATGTGACGGTAATCAAGCTCTGTATCTGTTACCTGGCCAGCTCTGTGAGCCGTGAGCGTGGGTCTCACTCTCATGCCCCAGACAAGTATAGATGGTATTTCGATTTGATTTGTCCATGCGAGTTATTCTTCATTAGAATAAGAGTTGAACAACAATATCAAGAAGCAGGTCTGTGGATATGACAAATAAGTCTTATCTACACTTTCATGCATCAGAGTCCGACAGGAATCTCTTTTCATAATGAACTTCGTTGTGACAGCTAACAGCTTGTTGCACTTCACAAACATATTACATACATTTCTATCCGTGAGTATCACTGAAGACGTAAAATGAAGTAAAACACACAAAAAGGGATCTTTTATTTTCGTTGTTATTGTTCTCATGGCTGTTGTTTGTGTGCTCACTCAGTGTACTTTTACAGAATATATTTTTCTATTGCTTCGAGAAATATTACTATGTATATTTTGTGTGCTCCTTCCATGTCCTTCTAAAATATAAAGGGTTCCAACTTTGGTAGAATTACAAATGTTTTGTTGAACCGCTGCGTTGAGAAATCCATGAGAGCTTCCGCTTCTTACCCTTATTCTTCTTCTTTTCCTTCTTCTTGAAAACTTGAAAAATGCTTTAAGGATACTACTGGATAGGGACTGTTTCGCGTCTTCCACTGTGACGTTGCCCCATGATGATCATGATTATCCTTCAGAAAGAAAACTGCAACTGTTACTTCCATGTACTGAATTTAACATTCACTTTAGGTGCAGTTCATGGAAGCATGGAAGATGTCATCTGTTGGTACTTTGTCAGTGTCTTCTTCATCAGTGGACTCAAGGACTGTCCTTGGATTCTCACAATTTTATTGGGCCATATATGCACAAGCTTCTGTGCATGGCATGTTGTTGGTTCTTCAGGTGCAGTCAGCTCTGCGACATGGTGACTTCTTTCATTGACAGCTCTGGAAGACCCTCATGGTATTGGATATTTGGTCATGAGCACAGGCTGCAGGGCACCATCCTGAACTTTACAGCCATGTCCAGTGCTGGTGGAAGACTCTTTGTAGGTGCCAGTGCTTTTTTTCCATACATGGGCCTGGTAGTTTCCTCGCTTCATGTGTTGCAGTAAGCTGTCAGAGGTTGAGGGGAGATTTTTTTATTCCTTTGTCCCCTTTGATAGAACAGCCAGTATCTGACGTCATTCACTTTCCTCCCAGTCCCCTTCTCTGTTGAGTAGACTGCACTTATGAAGGCCTTACATTCTTCTCCAAGCTGTCCCAGACTTGTCTGATGCTCTTTGCTGCCAAGTAGGACATTGAGACCTTTTTTTCTTTCCGAGTCCTGAGAGTGTGCCATTTGAATCACACCCTGTGAGTACGTGAAAGCAGAGTAAAGCATTGCACAGCTCAGGCCCTTGTTCCTGTGCCAGGCTGTAGATAGGTATATACCTCACTGTGTCCTGGACTCTAGTCCGAAACCACAGCTTCCGACACTGGAGGTTGCTGTAGTATGTGGTACAGAGGACAGCCATATCTGTATCAGGTGACTAAATCACATTCCTGTTGTGCTCATGAGAGGTATGTTTTGCATGTAGCAATAGTCGCGTGCCTGCCTTTTCATGATCTGACTTGAGGGGAACCAGGTCTTCGCAGTGTCCTCGAAATAGCACTAATCCCTGAGCATTCTTGAAGCCACCACCGATGACAAGCTGTTGACTTTCAAACAGATTAACTACACTGATGCGGCATCATGTGTCTGCTAGGAGGGCACAAAAATGAACTTTGTTTTGTGTATTTCTGATGTATTTGAGCCACTACTTTGGAATAGAAGTGCCTGGCCCTTCGATTGTCACCTCTCAGGCTGCAGAGGTTCCTCATTTCTCTTGCTCCCCAGCTTTGATTGAGAGGCTGAAGTATTGGTCTTAGAAACATGAACTCGATGACAACCATTCTGACGTAGAGGTGCAGTAACCAGGCTGTTGTACTTGAGTGCCATTTCACCAAAGTTTGTTGGACCAGTGGACTTTGTCATCTGTACCAGCACCATCACAACAAAGATGTGGGCAGTAGACATCTCACTGGTTGTGACTTGTGGCAGTTTTGGCTGGACATCTACCTTCTTCTCTAGCTCAGCAATGAGTACGCTCTTGTTGGTGTTCTTCATCCTGCCATCGGGATTGACCAGGGAGAATGGCTCTGTTGATAACTCGTAGCTGAGAACTTTTTTCAGATTGATGTCCTGTGACTTTACTGCGATCACGAGACGGCAAATGAGTTCAGGGTCAGCACTATGAGTGATGACTTTCTCATCAGCCATTTTCACTGTTTTATTCTTGATTAGTGTGGCAATTGTTTTTATCTTCAGGTTTGGCAGGGAATCCCATCATGTCACTTCATTGGTATTTAGTCTCTGTTCCACAAATCTTGTCATCTGAGCAGTGCTGATCTTGAAAGAGTTGAGCAGGCATGCTACAGCATCTGGGGGCATACTTATTCCTGTGGCAATGTTCACCAGTGGAGAAATGCCATCATCACCATCATCCTCATACAGGAGAATGGATTGATCATCACCTTCATCTCTTTCCACCCTCTTTGCTGCCTCTTCTCTGTGGGTACCAACATGATCTGAGTCCTACATGGGACAAATCTCCTTCATTGCTGTTGTGATATCAGTAACCATTGCTGCAGAGCTCCTGGTCTCTGACCGATGCTTATGATGCCACCACTTGTCTTGCTGTCAAGGTTGATGGACTGCTCCAGGACCAGGTCAGTCCACAGTAGAGAAAAAGGCTGAGTCGACCGACTGATGGCATGGTTCCCAGTCATGAATTCCTCAGCAGGGTGGGTCTCAGACAGCTGGTGCATGTGAGCCAGTTAAACTGGAAGCCACCTGGAGTAGTTGGGTCGATTCATTGAGAAGAAGTGAGGGGTCATTTGCAGCAGTAGCAAAGAGATTCAGAAGCCAATCTCCAGTCTTCTCTGCCTTGATGAACTGGAGAAGCAGCTGTAGCATGGACACATAATCACGCTAGTCGGCAAACAGCTGGGACTTGGTCTGTGCCTTAGTTTGGAACCTTGTAAACTCTGACTGTATTGTGGTGATGGCATCACCACATCCTCAGCATGGTGTTTTGGACATCTTTTCCTTCTTCCAGAGCTTGTTGGGATGCAATAACTTGCTCTATCACAGCATTTTCATCCACATCACTGCCAACCTGCTTAGAGAGCTACTGCACGAAGGCACACCACTGCAGACAGAACATGGCTTCCTTGACTATTGTGTAGGCCCTCGCTCCACGATTGTAGGACTTCCTTTTCAGAAGGGTCAAGGTTGTCGAACTGCCATACATGCCAGATTCTGCCAGCAGATCCTCGATGCCTGATATCTGGTACTTCTTTCCCAGAACAGGCAGATATTTCATTGCAATGTGGAAGCCTCCAATGCATATCACCATGTCTTCAAACTCTTTTTTGAAGTCACAACTGGATCTCTTTGGCCTTCACTTAGATAGCAAGGTCAAATGTAATTACACTTTCATTCTAGTGAAGCATGCCATCATGGACTGCACATTATTCATGACTGTGTACATAGATATTGCTGAACTCTATTGGGGAGCCATTGATCATGGCTCTCCAACAAAGTTCAGTAGCCAATGTTTATGCAAACGTGAACACAGGAGTGAACCACAGCATTGAAGCCACTCCAACAAGGGACTTTTGTTTTTCGTGGCGAAGAGCCCCACCTCAAACAGCTTAATTGGTGTCATCTTTACCAATGCCCAAGCAAGATCAATCATATAGGCTGCCAAATGCAGGCTTTCAGTGCATTTGAACCACTCAGCTTGTATCCTCCCAGAGAAACTGGTAACAGCAAGCCGCTTTTCGTATTCACTGTACTCTCTGATGGATTTGCACATTCCAGTGGATTCAAGTAACTGTTTCCCCGTTGTTTGGTCTGCGTAGACCCTTGGCTTGGAAACTATACCAAACTGACCTCGCTGGTAGAGGACTAGTGTTGTGGCATGGGTTGTCCTCTTTGGGTCCATCAATAGTCTGTTCATTAATGTCATTATTGTCTCCTGCCACCTCAACAAAGATGCCTGAGGAGATGTTTGATGGCAACACCACCCCAAAGAGGTTGCTCTTGGTTAGGATATCCTTTGCAAGGCTTGTGTCCATTGCCTCAACATCACCATAGGGCTCACAGTGGTCTAGTCTATTGAGCATGGTAATGAGTTGCTTTGACCTCGTCTTGTGGTGAACTGCAATTTCCAGGGCCACATGCTTGGGCATGTTGGTTCAGGCATGAGTCGCACAGTGTACAACATCCTGAGCCAGCATGAGAACATGTCTTTCATCTGATGAGTTGCTGCACTCTGGCGATGAAAACTTATCTTCACCTTCCTTTTCTGCTTTGACAATAACCCAGTGTAGCAGCCAGTAAAGACTGCCTGGTATCACACACTTTGATTTTGTCAGGGTTGGATCCATGATACTAGGTGGCCAGACTGATATACCTTGGTAGTCATTGATCTCTGACTTCATGAGTTTGGTAGTGCGGTACAGCAGTGTTATTGTATCGCAGTCGCGAGCTGTTCTCTAGGTACCCCCACGGCTGTTGCGGTGTTACACTGATAGGCAGAGTTGATGACATCTTGAAGGGATGTAGAGCTTGAGTATATATGCTCAGACTTAGTGTGATCATATGGCTTATGGAAGACAATGTCATCTCCAAAGTGCTTCTTTCATCGAAGTTTAAGTCGCTGAGTAGTGTAGCTTTCGAATTTCACTCCCTGTTTATGCAGAAAATCATTGAATCTGTCCAGCAACATTGACATGTCAAAGGCCTTTCCACCATCCAGGTCAGCAGAGATATCCTCAACCAATTTTTTGAGTGCCGAATCATAAGAAGTTTCTTGTCTCTCTTCATGGAAACTGGCAGACTGTAGGTTAGCCTTACTCATGTACGAGGCATAACAAGCTCTGATATCTAGCTCCGGCTGTGAATAGATCATTACTGACAGTACCAGTGATATGCAGCATGTCCTTATCACCCTTTGCGGTTGCTGTTTGTACAATTGTTTCACAGGCTTGGAAAGTATTGACCGTCGTCATCTCCTTTACCCTTTTGTGTGTTTTTCTCTTGCTGAAAAGGCACATAGTCCAGACACTGGATGTTGACTGGGACCTGGACACCCTGGAGGTGTCTGTCAAACCTTTTCTGTAAGGGGTGATGAACGATTTCACTTTTCTCAGGACCTTGCTCCTGGACTAACAATCAACTAGTATCCATAGCTATTATTTCCTGTGTAGGACGTCATTGTATTGTAATGCAAGCAGTACTCTGGCCAGCCGAACCTGTCAACACAGCTTAGGTTGAAGCCATGCTTCCCCCATGCGATCTACTTTACATACACTTCCACGAGCCTCGATCATGTAAAAAAATATATAAATAAAAAAATGATTAATTGATTAAAAAATTACATACTTATCCGAGTTCCAAGTCGATTGCAATAGAATTTCAAAAACCAGAATGGTGGACAGCATATACTTTGTTCCTAAGCCTAAAATTATCTTCATATAATGCGTGGTCAGTTTACTCAATCTAATTTTTGGAATAAATCAATTCCTGATTGAACCTCCCATTTGTGAGCTCTTTAAACCAGTGCAAGAGTAAAAAGCTTCCTCTTTTATTATTACTATTATTATTATTATTATTATTATTATTATTATTATTTTCTTTCTATCGTGCTATTTTTGCCATGCGCTTCTGCTGGTCTGATATTATTAATCTTTCTACTCTCGACTGCAATGCTGCCAGTTCAGTTCTCGAGTGCTCCTCTCGTCATGCATTCAGCATACATGTTAAACAAAGTAGGAGACCTGATGCATGAACTATTTTTCTTAATTTATTAAGTTTTATCACTCTGACTGCATCTTCAAGATCTTACTTTCCAGTCTTGGGTACCTAAGCAGGGTGGATGTGTGGCTGGTATTTCCTGTTAGTCAGGAGCCTTGCAGCAACTCCTGGTGTGGCACAGGGGTTCATGCTCATGGTCACCATTCCAGTTAAGCGGTGATAGAGATATATACTACCTCATCAGTTTTTTTATTGAGTGACTCGACTCTCAGTGGTGGGGACTGATGAAGATATGATAAACCCATATATTCTGTCCCTGTGGGTTTGGATGTATGTGTTGGTATGATTATGCACTCTTGCTCTGTGAGTTTGTTTGACCATGTGCTTTGGACTTCAGGCCAAAGTGAATGTGTGTATTAGTTTGACAAGCTTTGTCGGGCTGTATACTTTGGCGTTAAGACCGAAGTTCACATCCTTAACCTCGTTATGTTGTTTTTCACCTCCTTTTTTCTTGCAATGAAGGTAGAGTTACAAGGTTGTGGGCTAGGCTGTGTATGATTGTATGACCATGCAGTAAGGTTGAAGATTGGCTGACTATGTAATTGCGCTAGGTAACGAGGTGTATTAGTTTGAATGAGTCGGATAATGATTGCTAAGACCTTAAGAGTTTCCACTCTTCCCCCTGACATAATCCATAATAGTGGAACCACCTTGTAATTGCTGCTCTTTGTTTAACGTCTGACAGTTGTTCATGTTTAAAGTGTTTTTTCACACGGTGGAATTAAATTCCTAAAGCATCGAATATACTTATAGAAGTGAATTTTGTAAATGGCTTTTCACTCATTTTATAATTATTTTTAGCCCATTCTGCAGTACTTTTCATCCTTCAATATCCTTGTTGGAATGAATGTTTCATTGTGAAATTTAATTTGATTCATTCTGCAATACTTTTAAGCTGAGAACATTGTTATAGGAGTTAATTTAATTTTTTTAATTGCTTTTGCTTCTTCTGCAATTATTATTACCCATTCTTCAATAACTTTGGCCAAGGACCTCTTCATAAGGAGTTAATATTGTTGTTGCTTTTAGTTCATCTTGCCGTGTGTGTGTGTGTGTGTGTGTGTGTGTGTGTGTGTGTGTGTGTGTGTGTGTGTGTGTGTGTGTGTGTGTGTGTGTGTGTGTGTGTGTGTGTGTGTCTTCTGAAGACCTAACAGACCATGTAAAAGCTCTGTAGCATAAAACAAAGGTTGCTTTCTTTTTAATCATCACATCTCTTTCCAGCATGGCTCAGCAGTGTGATTTCTTCGGGTACAGCATGTCATGTGCACAGCCTTTATGTTATGCTCACTTGATCGGTTAAATAGGCTACTTGACAGATGTACAGGCTGGTGGAATAAAAAGGCATTGTTTGTCAAAAATTTGTTGATGCCAAAGTTTCCAAGTGGCTGCTACAAGTTAGGATATCAGCTGACCATCACTGGTGAATGCTAGAACCCTGGAGTTTTTCAAGTGACTTTATGTAGTACAACTTACAAGTCCTCCAAGGAATTCCACAGCTTCGACATACACGGGTGTTTCTAAAATATAACTCCATTGACACCATCATGTCCCCATTGTGAATAGGATTACAAAATAGCTCAGTGGTATCTGATTTGCCTCCAAAGACCTTAACCTTGTCTGTGGTTCATTCCCACCATAACAGGAACCGACTCCAATTTCATCCTCATGCACTGCATTTACATTCTAGAGTGCGGTGTCCTTTGGAGTAGATGCGAAGCCGGCTGTCTCGTTTGAGCACTTTATTTGAGATGAACATATCATGTCACCATTCGTCAAAAGCAGGAATGCCGAAAATTTGACAAGATTCCAAATTCAACCATTAAATGTTGGGGGTCGATGCATCATCGTCACAGCAGCACCTGTAGAAAGAATGCAACAAACAAGCTGGTGTTGAACACACGAGGAGACCATTGTTGGCCTGAGTGGGATGTTCACTCATGGATGCTTGGTCTGCAGATTTGTGCACCACCATCATCTTCATTGTAAAAGACAATAGTGTGTCCGAAGAAGTATGTTCGTAGTTCCAGATCTTTCCCATTATGTTGTGGTAATTGGACCCCAACAGCTACATTACTTAATTTTAAAGTCCCGGCATTAACCTTTCTGGCCAAAGAACACGTAGTCTTGAACACAGTACTCCTGGCAAAGATTTCCGATATGTTTCACCCTTGTACCAACTCTTTTTTGACCGATGAATCCGTCTGATGAATGAGCCAATTTTGGGCCAATATTTATCTTGCTGCCTCAATATAACATTCACTTTCTCAGCACATGCCTTGATTAAACTACCAGCCTAAGGACTTTATTGTGGCTCCCATTATCTCCTTATAAGCCTTTGAAGATCACAGACATTGAGAAAATCGAGCACTTGAAGGAAATTGTTACTGTTATAATTATAATGTCATACGCTCGTGGTGCTTAATCCTGAAGCACAATTAATGTTTCTGAAGTCTAATTCTCTATCATTCTTCCCACATTTACTGGTGCTGACAGATTGCATCTTTGTACATTTAAGTATTCACTATTCATGTTCCGATGATATATAAACATAGAAAACACAATCTGGGCACTATACCAGAATAAGCAAGTGCTCAAAACCAGATTCCAAGAAGTAATAGACAAGTATACGCCAACAAAAATGAGCAGTACCAGCTATGATCTCCCTTTCATGATAAGGGAGATTAAAAGTAAAATCAAACAAAAACAATGTCTCGACAACCGAGCCCAGAAGAGCCAGAATAAGAAAGACTGGGACAACTTTGGAACAGTGCTATCAGAAGTCCAGAAATTACTCCAGTCTTCCAGATGGAGTTATCTGAGTGACATAGTTGTTCCAAGTCTGACAAAAAAGCTTTAGGCCTTTTACAACCATGGAAATAAATTAAAAAGAGACTCAATAAGTATTTAGCGACTCAGAGAGGGAAGCTAATTCAGATCTATGAGTCGAGACAAAGCCGACATCCTGGGGAGGCAAATTGAATCAGTCTTCACAAAGAAAGAGAATATCAACATGCCAATCCTTTCACGATCCTCACACCCAGATATGTCAGATATTGTATTACCAACATCTTCAAAGTGTTGTGAAACTCTTGAAGAAACTTTGTCCAAGTAAAGCCACCAGTCCAGATGTTCAAGCAGAATTACTAAAATAATTACTGCTTCAGAAGTGAGTGCAGTTCTTGCTCACATCTGCAACCAATCCCTTAGATCAGGTCATTTACCCCAACATTCGAAAGATGCAAATATCATCCATGCCTTTAAGGACAACAAAATCAAAGCACAGAACTACCGCACTCTCTCAAACCAACATTACCTGTAAGAATATTGGAACATGTTATTGTTTCCTGTCTTATGCAACACCTTAATGACAACACATGAGCAATCAAAGATGGCCGACTGGTCAAAACCTCAATGACGAAACATCATTTTGTTTCACGATGCAATCAAAGATGGCTGAATGGTGGACATTTCAGTTGTGAAGAAAGCCTGGTATCGAACATGTCCTCAACCATTTCTTGGACATGCGTTTACCAATCTTGGTCAAACTCGGCACACAGATAATGAAGGACGGCTTACATAAGCATTTCATTTTGTTTCGTGATCAGATCCAAGATGGCCAAATGGCAGCCATTTTAGTTGTAAAAACCTGATGTTGAACATGTCCTCAACCATTTCTCAGACAAGCATTTACCAATGTTGTTCAAACTTGGATTTACATCTCTCCAGTAGGCCTCACTAAGCAAACATTCAAGCATTCGGCTGCAGCACGGTACGAATGCTCTTCATCATTCAGTTTTATGTCCATTTGGGTTTTGATCTTGTTGAAAGCCTTTTCTTCTGAACATCTCCACAGACCACCATCTTTATTTGGTTTATTGTCAGCATTCGTCTTCAAATTATAGATGAGGCATTTCTGCTTCTTCTTTGCTGGCTCTCTTGAAAGATTGTATTGGTTACCCTCTGTTTCACAAGGTCCATCACTCGACTCGGGCACAGTTTCTGCACGAGAATGACGAATTTTTTTGGGGATCGAGTTCCTTTTGTTTGAAACGATTTCGAAATGTGATTTGACACCCTTTGTGAACAAACATCATTTTGGTGGGCCCATTGGTCCATTGGATCAAATTTTTATTGGTCTTTACGGCCTTGCAGCATACTGACCTGCTATGCTGCTGGAGCATTAACTTGCCTTTTCACCTCACCCAGATGTGCTTGGGCCAGGGAGGTATTATTAATTCGTTATTTTTGTTGCCAAATGACACTACTATTATTATTGTTGTCAATTTTATTAGTGTTAATTAATATATGCTTTGTTACAATGTTATCATTATTTTTTTATTTTCTAATTAACATGTCATGCCATGGAGGGACCCATTAAGCTGCTCTATAAACCTTAACACAGTGTGCGTTTAAAACTTGGGACTTCTTCTGGGTTCTTTGTGGTTAATTAGCTTAATCAACTCAGGAGATCATGGCGATCATTTTGGTGTTTCACATTCCACATCAGAAAGCTCCAGTAAAACTCCACAAAAACATGCCCAACACACACACACACACACACACACACACACACACACACACACACACACACACACACACACACACACACACACACACACACACACACACACACACACACACACACACACACACACACCTCATCCATTTATAGTACCTGGACAGTCATGGCCTTGCTAATTGGAATTCAGCATTTGGTGCCTCAGTACACAAACTATTAACAACAGTTTGCCCATCTGTCAGCAAGTTCCTGGAGAGATGTAAATCTCGGAAGAATTACTTCTGAGAGGTCTTCCTTGTCATTGATATGCTTATTGCAAAGGAGGCATCTTCTTCTGTCCTTTTTGGTGGCCATTTTGTATATTGGCAGCCATATTTGATTTGGGGCTAAATCCAGGATGGCCCCAGGGCAAGTTTTAATTGCCGGTCTTTGAAAACCACTGACAAAAGTTTTTCCTTGGCTGGGACCTGGCTATTACCTTTGGCCTACCCACGACTTACCCTTGGCCCGTGATCCAATGATGGACATATTTTTTTTGGACCACCATATGGCCTTAACCTTCAACATTTGGGGATAAAGTGTAAATAAAAAAATGTGTCCCCATCTACATTCTATCCATAGAACTCAACCACATGAAAATCGGAGGACAATTATTCAAGTTATGATCAAAAACGTAGTTTTTGTTAATTAGGTCACAATCTAAAAAAAAAGGAGATAAAGGACAAAAAAAAAATTCGGTGCACAACAACAGTGCAAGTACACTCGTATGATGCAAGAACATCTTGGAAGACCAAGCGGTCTTTGAGATTTGGAAAGATTGAGCGATTTTTCATTTGATCTTGACCTTTTAACCCAAAAGGGTTTGATGTAAATTAAGCATAAATGTGCCTTGTTCTACGCAATATATAGAGAGGGCAATTTCGTTCTGATCAGACAAACCTTAGTCGAGTTTTGGTGAAAAATGTCAAAATGTCGATAATTGAATCATGACCTTAAAATTCGGTCAAGGTCAAAAAAACGCCAACCCCACATTCTTTTTTATTCCCATTATTGATGTAAAATTTCATTCAAAAAGTCCCAGTCAGCTCCGAGATACAGCTTAGGAAGCAGAAAAAAGCAGAATTAGCAGAAAAAAGGAAGAAAAACATAAATGGTGGTTTAGTACTCACAGGGATGGAGGACCTTGACTTTTAACCCACAGCGATGAGGTAAATGAAGCTTAAATGTGCCTCGCTCTGGGCTATCTGTTGTTGTTCGTCTTTCGGCTGCTCCTGTTAGGGGTTGCCACAGCGGATCATCCGTTATGATCCGCATACTGATTTGGCACAGGTTTTATGCCGGATGCCCTTCCTGACGCAACCCTGGTCGCCTCTTACGACACAGGGATATGGTTGGGTTTCGCCATGACTCCGGGCTGCCCGACACCCTCTCATAGAGCGGCCCAATGCAGAGTTCCCGTCCTCAAGCGATCCTCCAACCCAAGCCTCTGAGTAGCCGGATTACAGGCGCATGCCACGACACTCGGTTCGCTATGGGCTATCTATAGAGGGAAATTTTGTTCTGATTGTGGACAAACCTTCGTCGAGTTATGGTGTAAAATGTTAAAATGTCCGACACCACCATCTCGGATCATCACCAATCCAAAACATAATCTTTTCTAACCACGTTAATCCCCCTACCCTCACCCCACCCCAAGCCCTCCTTACAAATTTCCAGTTTTCCTTCCTGAGAGTCTTCTTCTGTATCCATATTGTCCATCCCATGAGTCCTTTCTTGCCCCCCCATTCCTCCCCACACCTGTTGTTTGTTCACGTCTACCTCTATCTTATCATTCAACTCCGCTGTTGATGTCCCCCCACCTCCCCTCTCTACTGCTACTTTTGTCCTGTTACGTCCTGATCTGTTCAGTGTCCTAGCTCTTCCACAAGCCTTGACTATGTATACCGAAAAAATAAGTTGCCACCTTTTCATCTAAATGCTGAAAATTATGTTAAAATGACGACTTTAATGACAGATTTTGTGCAAGCAACAGCAGGTGAATTTGATTTTTCTCCCAATTAGGGTTTTCTGCTGCTTGTAGAAGTTCTTTTCTGCATGACTGGTCTTTCTCCAAAGTTTTTGACTTGTTTACTTTTTCACCTGAATACTGATCACCATGGTTGTGTCAATTTCGCATTTGGTATTGCAAGTCGGCCGACCATTCGGCCATTCTTGCGATTAATTTGCAGCAATCTGGTCATTCAGACCATGCAGACTGATGGGAAAGCACTCCACAACCATCCTCCCCACTCCCCTTACCCCAATCTCGTGATAATGGCCAAAAAAGAGACAATATATTAATTAAGAGAATCCAGGGATGAAAACGAAAGGAAAAGGATGGAAGGGGAATGTATGGAACATACAGGAATACGAGCAGTGGAGGCGGAGGGAGGAGGCAAAAGAGATTCATCCTTTTCCTTATGTAATTTGTAAATGTGATATTATTTGTCAAACAGATATCTCTTCTTTCAAAGTGATACTTTAACAGCAGGCAGCCAGTACCCAGCGATAGGTGCAGATGATAAAGACCCTGAACAATGACCGAACTGTTTGCTGTAACTCCATCGTTTGCCCAAAACCTTTGGAACAGAACCTTGTGCAGAGTAATCAGCATCATGAGGAGGAATAATCTTTATGTAAGTTTCCACAATTTGATAGTGTCCTTCAAAAAACAGAGCTTCATTTGTCTTTAAGGACCTCTCTGCTTCTTTACCAAGAATTATGATATTAGTGTTAAAAACATCAATGGAGCTCGACTCAAATTGTCCATCATTACAAAGCAGCACATACATGTCCAACTAATGGACACAATTACATGGGTACTCTGCATCATTAACTCTCCATTACATGGGAAAGGTTTGTAATCAGGTGTTGAAAAGATGGTCACTCGCATCTCATGCTTCTCCTTCTTTATATCCAACACCGAGGAAGCTTTCTATCGGTGCAGCTAAAAGCCTCAAGGTTTTGTTCTCAGCCCTTTCTTGTGCCACGGTATTCTATAATTTCTCATGAGATGTGATGAGAATTGAATTAGAGCTCAAAATAAATAATTTCTTTAAGGACAAAGTAAACTGCCAATTTTATGGACGACAAAGCAGGTTTATTATATCGAATCCCTAAACAGCATCTTGCTTCGAAGCATTATAATCGAGAAACGTCAGAGACTCAGTGGAGATGATCCATATTTTTTTGCCCAATAAATTGGCAGATTGGTAAGATGTTGTCCCAGGTGTGTGGTCGTCCTGTTGTCGTGAAATTATATTTTATTCATAAAAAGTTCTTAATATACGGTGGACTATTTTAAAGTCACATGAAAGCTCGGAAGCTGATAATCAGCAAATTTTGGTTCGGTGCATGACATTTGCAGTCCAGTTCATGGAAGTAGTCAGCACATTCTGACCGTGAAGGTGAGTTGTGAACATGCCTGATGAATGACGAGGAATTGAAAAAAAGAGGAGTCATCGTTATTTCAAAATGTCCAAGGATTACTTTCTGGCGATGCAACTTACAGAACACACCGCAGGTGTACTGGTAGAGCTCCAATAATTTTAGGTCTGTCGTATGTAAGTGATCCAGTAATACGTGACTTTCGGAATGGCATATTGATGCTAACGAAGCCTTTCGCGGATTCGCTGTGTGTGCATTTTCAGTGACTGTTCTGCTGACCGGGCACTCTTAACCTGTTGGCTTAAAGAAGTCGAGCATATACTGAATGTATGGAGGTGAATGTGAAAGCTGATGTCCATGAAGCTGAAATGTCTGCGGTTATTGAATAATTTCCACTCACAACTGAGATCGCCGAATAACCCAATGTATGGTGAGACGTACCAAGATGGATACTGTTACGTTTACAAATGGGGAAGTCGAAAAAGAGACAAAGACAATGATACAGGTAGATGAAAGGTCATGGTCAGTAACATCAAACCAGCATGACAAAACTGCCATCTCATAAACGGTGGACACTCGAGGAAACAGTGTGTACTCTTTCGGGGATGGAGGTCGGATAAAAAGGGGCAAGGAGGTTCATACCATTCACCATATTTGACCACGTAATCAGTGCATGGCCATAAATGTCCCCTCGCTTACCTCATTTACCTGGTGGATCAAAACTCTTGACCAAGCATTCTAGAAATTGCTGGAAACAATTTTGTATGTTGTTTGGAAAAGTGATCTCTTTTCGCCAAGAGACCGTTGACATCCTTGCCATGCTAACATGAAATCAAAGTATAAATGGAATTTTCATAAACTCCATTATATTCATTTAATTTTTTTTAACCTATGACACGTTGCAGGTCTACAATACCTCTGCATTGCTGTTATTGTTATTGTTCCTGTTGGGGGGTCAATTTTTGAAATGTACACCAATTGTTCGGACACCTGCCGGACCACACTCACACCTGTCGGTTTACTCTACCCACCACAGTACCCAAACAAAATGATATGGCTGCCATATTCTTTTCTCTGGTGGGCCTAACGCATTAGGCCTGTAGGCCTCTGCTGATTATACACTGTCTGGGTTTCATGTGGCAGATTTTCTTCGGCTTTTTTGGGGTTGAGTGTTACTCAGGATGAGGGACCCCAAAAAATCTAATCAGATATTGAATGAAAATTATTATTCAGGTTTAATCAAGTCTGTATGTGCCTCCTGAAAAAAATAGCATTACGTAATTTTGAATAGCCCCGTCACCGAGTGATGAATCAGCTCTTTCTGATATCACCATGGAGTAGGCTGACGTGGATGAGAGGTGTTGAGTTAATATTTTAATACAAGTGTATTTAATGTGTTTCCAAATCGTGCTGTTCATCTTTTAAGTACTTTGAATGGACGATTCCCAATCGTCCCGTTACCGGAGTTTTAAAGCCAATTCACTCGTGCTAAATGGTGACGTCCCGTACCTCGAATGACCAGCTACAGGATTTATGAACAAAAGGTTTATTACAACACAAAGAGAGCAGGAGGGCAGAAAAGACACACACACACACACACACACACACACACACACACACACACACACACACACACACACACACACACACACACACACACCAAAACTGAGGTAACAGATATGAAGTGAATCCCCTGCTCAGAATTATTATGAATCTTATCTATCTATTGCTATTCATTCACATGGGAACATTGGACAGACACAGCTTTATCTAATCTTATTTATTCACATGGGAACATGGGACAGACACAGCTCTATATAATCTTATTCATTGACATGGGAACATGGGACAGACACTGCTCTATATAATCTTATTCATTGACATGGGAACATGGGACAGACACTGCTCTATATAATCTTATTCATTGACATGGGAACATGGGACAGACACTGCTCTATCTAATCTTATTCATTGACATTGGAACATGGGACAGACACTGCTCTATCTAAACTTATTCATTCACATGGGAACATGGGACAGATACAGCTCCATATAATCTTATTCATTGACATGGTAACATGGAACAGACACTGCTCTATCTGTTGCTATTCATTGACATAGGAACATGGGACAGACACAGCTCTATCTAATCTTATTTATTCACATGGGAACATGGGACAGACACAGCTCTATATAATCTTATTCATTGACATGGGAACATGGGACAGACACTGCTCTATATAATCTTATTCATTGACATTGGAACATGGGACAGACACTGCTCTATCTAAACTTATTCATTCACATGGGAACATGGGACAGATACAGCTCTATATAATCTTATTCATTGACATGGTAACATGGGACAGACACTGCTCTATCTGTTGCTATTCATTGACATAGGAACATGGGACAGACACAGCTCGATATAATCTTATTCATTGACATGGGAACACGGGACAGACACTGCTCTATCTAATCTTATTCATTCACATGGGAACATGGGACAGACACTGCTCTATCTAATCTTATTCATTCACATGGGAACATGGGAGAGACACTGCTCTATATAATCTTATTCATTCACATGGGAACATGGGACAGACACTGCTCTGTATAATCTTATTCATTCACATGGGAACATGGGACAGACACTGCTCTATCTAAACTTATTCATTCACATGGGAACACGGGACAGACACTGCTCTATATAATCTTATTCATTCACATGGGAACATGGGACAGACACTGCTCTATCTAAACTTATTCATTCACATGGGAACACGGGACAGACACTGCTCTATCTAATCTTATTCATTCACATGGGAACACGGGACAGACACTGCTCTATATAATCTTATTCATTCACATGGGAACATGGTACAGACACTGCTCTGTATAATCTTATTCATTCACATGGGAACACGGGACAGACACTGCTCTATCTGTTGCTATTCATTCACATGGGAACACGGGACAGACACTGCTCTATATAATCTTATTCATTCACATGGGAAAATGGGACAGACACTGCTCTATATAATCTTATTCATTCACATGGGAACACGGGACAGACACTGCTCTATCTAATCTTATTCATTCACATGGGAACATGGGACAGACACTGCTCTATATAATCTTATTCATTCACATGGGAACATGGGACAGACACTGCTCTATCTAAACTTATTCATTCACATGGGAACACGGGACAGACACTGCTCTATATAATCTTATTCATTCACATGGAACACGGGACAGACACTGCTCTATATAATCTTATTCATTCACATGGGAACATGGGACAGACACTGCTCTATCTAAACTTATTCATTCACATGGGAACACGGGACAGACACTGCTCTATCTAATCTTATTCATTCACATGGGAACACGGGACAGACACTGCTCTATCTAATCTTATTCATTCACATGGGAACATGGGACAGACACTGCTCTGTATAATCTTATTCATTCACATGAGAACGCGGGACAGACACTGCTCTATCTGTTGCTATTCATTCACATGGGAACACGGGACAGACACTGCTCTATATAATCTTATTCATTCACATGGGAAAATGGGACAGACACTGCTCTATATAATCTTATTCATTCACATGGGAACATGGGACAGACACTGCTCTATCTAAACTTATTCATTCACATGGGAACACGGGACAGACACTGCTCTATATAATCTTATTCATTCACATGGGAACATGGGACAGACACTGCTCTGTATAATCTTATTCATTCACATGGGAACACGGGACAGACACTGCTCTATCTGTTGCTATTCATTCACATGGGAACACGGGACAGACACTGCTCTATATAATCTTATTCATTCACATGGGAAAATGGGACAGACACTGCTCTGTATAATCTTATTCATTCACATAGGAACATGCGACAGACACTGCTCTATCTGTTGCTATTCATTCACATGGGAGCATGGGACAGACACTGCTCTATCTAAACTTATTCATTCACATGGGAACACGGGACAGACACTGCTCTATATAATCTTATTCATTCACATGGGAACATGGGACAGACACGGCACATTGTTCATGAGACAGATTAGAGAATGTAGTCTGAGCTGTGATTAATGATTTTTTTTCTTCTTCTCATACACAGCCTTCACCACATAGTCACATGGGACAATTTCATTTCATAGTACGCAGCCTGTGGCTACTTGGATGCATCATTTTCTGGGGGGATGGCTGTGCCGCTGATGCAGTGCCTCCTGTTACCTGTAAGCTGGTACTCATTTTGCCGACCACGGAAGAATGACAGACTGAGTCAACTGGTGTTAATTCAACATAATAACAGGGGCTTGTACCCAATACCCAAGGATCTTAAGACAGCCACCTTTACGGTTAAGCCAAAACCAGGCTTACATTGGACAGTAGTATGGATGAGGTAGTTGAGTTGACAGAGGAGGTGAAAAAGATATATTTTGTGCCGCAGTTTGTGACCACAGTGCGGTCATTCTTGTTTTATTAATAACATCATCAGTCTGTACTCGATGTTAAGAAAATATATCCCTGGGCTGAGGGAAAGAAAAAGGCCGATTGCATGAACAAGATAATTATGTGGTTGTTGCTCTTTGAGAATTTCTTTGAGCGCTTGAGCCGACATGCCAGTCCTGCTGGCGACAATTGCTGGTACTTTCATCGCTGCCAGAGATGCTATCGGCTGTGCGCAGCCGGTCTCCTTTCGGGGTTGCTGAAACAGACACCGGCGTCACAAACAAGGCAGCCTTGTCCACGTCGTGTTGCGCAGGCAACAGCGTGTGACACCAGGCAATGCCGCGCAGCTTCCCGTTACCGAAACAATCCGAGCATTTCTTGCACACAATGGTCGCACCAAATCGAGCTGTACTTTAAATCGTACACGCTGATGCCATGAGAAGGGAAGAGACTCATGGAGGTGTTCCCATGCAGGTCTCTATAGCAATTTAGCCTTGAATAGGTACATTTTGAGAAACTTTTACACAATTTTAAATGAGATAAGATGAATTTTTTTTTTTTTTTTTTTTTTTACTTTTAATTAACTTTTCAGTTAGTGTCATCGGCTATAATTAATCAAGGTAAAATACACTGTACGTACCTGTTCTAAATCAACCTGATTGTCTGTTCTACCTGGTTGAACTTGCCTGTTAAGTATTTCATCTGAAACCATACAGTAGCTCTTGATGCTGGGAATACACCTTCAAATCCCATATACTATCTCTCTTTTGTAATTCCTGTTAAAGTACATTGATATCCCCTCATGTCTTTGTCATACATGGGATTTATTCTGCATTGCATGTGATTCATTCTCTACAGCTGTCACCACAAAATTGTAATGAAGGATGATTTTTCATTTTAACACATTTTATAAACTCTATTATTCTGGTAAATGGATGAAAACTTAGTTTTCAAATGTAAACTAAATTGGGGAAATGGAAAATTGTTGCAAGTATTGGTGTTCAGCCATGACCTCTCCTGGGTCGAGCATCGAGCGAAGCTGGCTTCCACCACCATGCACAGACTGTTCCAAGTCATCATTTGGAGAATCAGAACTACTCGCTGAGTACAAAGGAGTGCGATCCACCTGCACTCTGTGGAATTTAAAAATAGCAACATTAAAAAAAATCTCCATACAATGAAGGCCAAGAGAGCACAATGAACTAAACCACAAGAAAGGCCAAAACACAAGGCCTGTTCCTCTCACATCACAGAAACATCAGTACCTCCTCTGTTGTGACCTTCCCCAGCTCCTCCAGGACACACACACACACACACACACACACACACACACACACACACACACACACACACACACACACACACACACACACACACACACACACACTTCCAGTAAACCATTCCTGAAAACATTCCCAAAATCCTTGCAGGACTTCCAGAAGGCCAAGCACCACCATCTCTTGTAATTTCCCATCCTATCCACGATCTACCCCCATTAACCAACCTAATTTAACCCTCTTACTGGCACGTTATTGTTTATCCTCTCCTCATCACTCTCCTCTTCTTGATAATTCTTTCCCATGCTTGTTGTCTCCAACTGTGGCCCCACTGTCAGTATGTTACAATTTTACCCTGTCTTCTTGCTCTTCCATGAGTCAATATTGGGTGTACACAAAAGATATGGAGACATTCTCAATACAAACCATGCTCCTCTGAAACACTGAATGGTTGGCCGTTACTTTAGCTGTCAAAGCTTGAGAGTAATTTTTTTTCTCTCTCGCTCATAAAATCGACCCAAAATATTGGAATAATGCAGACAATTTTACTGATACAGCCAACATTTTCACTTAGACAAAGTTGTTACAAGCACAATGTTTTTTTTTTTGTTTTTTTTTACCAGCACAGCTAGAGTTCTGATTGGAGCAGTCAAAGATATTACTAGCCCAGTCAAGGTTTTTTTTTAATTAGAGCAGCCTAAGTTGTTACGAAAACCAACTAAGCTTGTTACTAGCCGAGCCAAAGTGTCTATTACAGCGGCCAAGCTTTTTTTACTTGGTAAGACATGTTTATGACATGCCCAGCCTAAGTGTCTATTACAGCGGCCAAGCTTTTTTTCTTGTCAAAGCTTGAGAGTAATACTTGATGACAACCTTCATTACCATCTATCTGGTAACCATGGTTATTACAATGACTTACCAAGTTAAAATCTTGCATGCTGTTACAGCAACCAAAGTTTTTACTCAGGAAGCTCTGTTTTTTACGAACCCAGCCAAAGTTGATATGAGAGCAGCCAAGGATTTTACTTGGTAAAGGCCCAGTCACACCTTGACGTTTTAGCCAGCAATGGCAACATATCAAAATGTATGTAAAATGCTGGCTTACGCTGAACTTTTGATGTTTTTTTTTTAAGATTCGGACGTATTCATAACGAGTTGGTCGTATGCGTAACATATTATTAACGGACACAGAACGTTTCGTTGTCTTATAGATAACTTATACCAACGAATGCCTAGCCTGTTGTCAGCGTTCACAACCTATGGCCAACGATAGTCTAACTTATGCATAGCGCGCTGCACGTATCGCCGACGATCACGTAGCGTAGCCTATTAAAAGGCTGCCGCTCAACGATTTAAATCATAACCGCCCTAGAAATCGAAGTGTCAACATGACCGTCATACCGAAGAAACCCGCCCCCCCCCAAAAAAAAACAGGGAGTCTGGAACACTGACACTAACCATTACCTTGATGTGTTTCGACTTATGAGTACCTTACAAGTAACATGTGTCGACGTGTGTCAACAATCGCGTAACGTGCCTACAACACGTTACTCATAGGTTAGAAATAAGTTTCGGGTACGCTAAACATTACCTCGACGTGTTTCGACTTATGAGTAACTTACAAGTAACGTGTATCGATGTGTGTCAACGATCGCATATCGTGCCTACAACTTATGGCCAGCGTAGCGGAACTTGTGAGTCATACGCTGGCATAAGTCGTAAAATTTCAAGCATGCTAAAATTTGAGGACAACCGCAAAGTACAACGATGAAAGCCAGCGTACTACGATGTATGGCAGTGTTTTTCAGCGTGCTCTCAATGTTTCCAAAACTTACCCATAACGTATTTGACGTGTGCCAACGTTTTGGACAAATTTTTCAAAAATCGGCATAAGCTGGCTCAAACGTCAAGGTGTGACTGGGCCTAAAGCCATGTTTTTTTAACTATACCCACGAAAATGGCTATAACAGCGGCCAAGCTTTTATAGTTGGTAAGACATGGTTATTTCTCACCCAGCCAAAGTGTCTATTACAGCAGCCAATAATTTTATACTCAGTAAGTCATGTTTTTTACTGGACTCGCTAAAGTTGGTTTGCGAACAGCCAAGTATTTTACTCGGTAAGCCATAGTTATTACTAGCCTGGCCAAAGCTTCAATTGCAACAGACAAGGTTGTTGTTGTTTTTTTTACTAGGTAAGCCATGGATATTACTAACTCGGCGAAAGATTATATTGTTGCGAATCTGGAAGCCATGAACACTCAACATTCAGGTCCCTATAGAACAGTTATATCGGTAAGTGTGTGTTTCTAGTTAGGGTCCCGTCCCTAGTCTCGTGGGCATTGGATGTTCATGCTCTGTGGAGTTATTTTGATAGTTAGGATTTTTACATTACTCACAACAAACCTTTGATGCTGTGCTTCTCCATGCCTCTGTCGCTCCGCGATTGCGCCCCGCACCTCCTGCGCACGTTATAATCTCTGACGATCAACATGTCCACCTCCTAAGGAAAACCGCTCGGCTATCCGGGCTGGCGGATTTAACCGCCCGTCACCACAATTTGGGTTGGGGGGGTTTAACCTAACTGCCAGGCCCGTGACAATATGTAATGGAGAAGAAAGTAAATACCGATGTATGTTTTTTAATGGCATGAACAAACCTTGGTACATCATGGGTGATGAAGGTTGGAATCAAGTTTCATCGCAATTGTGTGTGTAGTTTCAGAGAAGAAAGCAAATACTTATTGTTGTTTGTCAACCTCCTTACAGTCACTTAGACTGCAATTTTTTATGTCGTGAACAAACTTTGGTGCATCATGGGTAATGAAGGTTGTGGTCAAGTTTCATACTCTTTATGAGTTTATACTTTATGAGTTCAAGGTTTATACTCAAACCCCAAGACAAATACATGGACACATCAGCGTTAAATAAACACGGGATTTAATGAAAATGGACAAACATTTACAAGGGACAATAATTCAGATATAATAATAATCGTGAGATAAATTAACCTTCAAGTGGAAGCGCCACTACACACAAACTTAAATACAGACAAGGGGAAAGAAAAGAAAAGCAAATCCTCCCTTTATTCCAGCACTTAGCTTGTCCAGAGATGGTCTTTATGGAACTTGGAATCGAGGCCTTTTGTCCTGCACATTTGGACTTGCACAAAATGGCGCTGACCCACACTCTCACAGCGGGAACGTTTGTCAGGCAATTCGTGAGCGGTATCCAACACCAAGGCTCAGAGACCCCGTGGAGCTGTTTCGTGCATCGATCGTCCTCACTGACCCGCTGTTTAACATACATGAGGTTTGTGGTCCGTCTCTCGTGACCCAACCAAGAGTCATTGGCCAGCGTCTTGCTCAGCACACGAGTCAATTCACCTCAACACAAATATGAGAATCGTGCAATCTTCTTCATGTATCGAAGGAAAGCCAGCCATAAAGCCATGTTCGGAATCCTAGCGACGTTCTCTCTCGACCGCATGCGTCCCTCACTCCTCACACATGCGTTCCTCCTCCAAACTCGTCCAATCGAGCCAACAACCTCCTCGCTTCTGATATGTCCTGATGTCACACCGAACAACCTTTCCACTTCTGGGGCGTGGCTTGCTTGCACAAAATCCAGGAAAGCGGGGCTTCTGCTGTCTTGGCACGCCTGGCTCGCTTGTTATCATTGTGGTTATGATTAAACGCACTTCTTCTTGGTTGGCTTGTAAATGAAAAAACATAGGAATATGTCATAGGGGGCAATCACATACTGGGGAAATTGTCCTTAATTCCTGTCTAATTGACACTGCACTACCCCCCGTGTGGTGACACGTAACACTTAAGCTGAAAGTTTACCATCTTAATCACATCAAGATTTCTCCTACACATCCATGGACCAAACAACTCTATTTAATCCTAACTTTCCCATGAAATTCCTCCATCTAGCCGCCTCAACCGGAACAATATTTTGTGGTTCATCCATGCTTACCATTGGTTCCCTGGTTATCTTATCCAGCCACTACCAGGTGAGCTCCCAGGGGTATTGCCTCTATATTTAATATACCAGTCAAGGTTTATATTAGAACACCCAAGGTTTTAACTACACCAGTCAAGGTTTTTAATATACTAGTCAAGGCTTTTAAGAAACCAGCTAAAGTTTATATTAGAACACGTAATGGAGCAGCAATAAAGAAGAGGCAATGTTGAGGTCACACATACATAGTGATGTTGGTGCTTGTATATGAAGTAAGCTCCCAGTCTGCCTGTAGTTATGTTTTCCAGTGTGGTCGTTATATTTTCTCGCTTTGTCGTTGTTGTTTTTCATGCATTGGTAAGTTTTCCATCTCAATCCCAAAGTTTTTTTTTTAAGTTTTGTTTTCAAAGTTTCTTGCCAGGTGGCAATATCTCATTCGCAATCCCGTGCAGTTTGACAATAAAATTCCCTGCTCAATAGCAAAGTTAACCTTCTCACCGCACGTTCACATTGATGGCAGGAATATTGGTTCCGTTTGCCGACTTTACCCCTATGTACAGAAACAATCGGACTTTTCCCTGATTGATGATATCATGTCAAAGTAGCCAGCACCTTGTTTTCCTGGAGATAGTTTTTTTTTCTGTACATGAGGGCTGACTGTTTACGTACACATCAAAGGAGTCTCTCCTGGCATGATGGTTAAAGATTGCACAGACATAGCATGGAATGCACGGATTGACATGAAAGGATGAAATTACAAGCATTATAGTTATCAAAGGAGGGTCCTGTCAGATAAACAAAACACTGATCACTTTATTTAATTCATAAAGAATCATACTATTTGTATAATTTGAGAAGTGTCTGTTTTATTTGTGTTTCTTTATGCTTTTTGTGCTTGTTTAACTTGTATGCACTCCTGAACCACTGGACAGAATGACTTTAAAACTGGTGGTGCATTCAGAGTGTGCCTCGGTAGGTTTTAGTGAATTATAAAATTAATAGTCTTTGGGAATCGGAGTGGGGGGAGGAGCCCAATTCTCTCTATGTAAATGTGTATCGTATATCGCCATCTGCTGGGTACAAGAATTTTAAATCATAACGAGAGAAAACTTTGATTGATGCGTTGTAGTCTGTGTTGCAGAGTGTTGGTTCTGCCGAAGCAGTTTCATGGCCTGGGGTCATACTGGGTGGTTTCTGATCCCTCTCCCATTAGTAGTTAGAGCAGTAATTTGGAATATGTTCAGGATGCCAGTGATAGTTCACCTACTCTTCATGAAGGAGCAATGCCGGATTTAGGGCAGGGCAGACTGGGCAGCTGCCCTGGTCCTCCTCAATAAGGGGGCCTCCAAAAACGTGTTTTTTTTTTGTTATAATAATCTCTCTATCGAGTGCAGCTTGTGGCTGCTGGTTGCATCATTGGTTGGGACGCGGCTATGCCGCTGATGCAGTGTCCCCCTTACCAGTACACCGGTGCTCATTTTGCCGACCGCGGAAGGATGACAGGCTGAGTCAACCTCCTGGTGTATTTTAATTCAGCGGCCAACGGGACTTGAACTCAGGACCCTAGGGTTATAATAATAAAATATGTAATTTGGTGTCTATCTGTCTGTCTGTGTGTACTTTTGACCATGATACATTTGGTCGTTACTTATCCAATCTCAACCAGACTAGACAGGAAGACTAAGAGTCACACGATCAAGGTTGTAGCGACTTCATTTGCCCCCCTCCTGAAGGGGGTTTTCAGCCTTGGGCAAAATCCATGTTAAGGTGTATATCCACGTTAAGATAGCTAATCGTGGAAATTTTCCAAGGCCGCTTATCAAAACCAAAGTAATAACAACACTCATGATAGTAGCATAATATTAATGCTATTACAAAACAACATTAACACTAATAATAACTCCCTCCCCAAGGGGTTTTCCTCCTTGGACAAACGCCTTATTAACATGTATAAATTGCTTATCGCGGTGTTTTGTGGGACATCTATACCAGAAGTAAAAAAAATATTGGAAACCACAAACACATATGATTAACTTTTTAAACAGTCACTACTGCTATTTAACACTAAACTGAAAGTGAAGAAACCCGACGTTCTTGAGGCATTATGTACTTTTCGGACCCGAGCCTATATCTATTGTAATCTATATACCGCAGAGAGGATAATAACATGACCCTTCCTGCCACACTCCCATAGGTGTACGAGTAGTATTAAAGGGACAATTCTGCTCTAGCACCTGGCTTAATGGGAAATGAAGGTGACACTAAATCATAAAATCTGAATGTCTGTGAACAACACCGAATCGACGTCAGCATTCACTCCTTGATTGTATCATACATTTATCTCCACATAATCTTCAGCACCACAAACAGAGCTTCCAGCACACAGCACCTCACTGCGCACCACTCGGCACACCTGATGTTTTTTCTCACCTCACTAGACGTCCAGAACATTTTGAGGGCTGTCTGTGATTTTATTCTCACAACTGCTTATTATTTGCTTTCATGGAAGCATTCGAGATGGTTGCTTTTCTTTTTTCAGTTATCGATTGTTTACTAACCACTGGGAATGCTCAGTTTAAGTCTGGGTTACATTTCTGGAAAACACAACTTCAGCAGATACGATGTCTGTTTACTGATCAGCTATTTCCCACAAGAATTAACTAAAATACAGGAGCCGTGTCCAGGCAGCGACTTACAACCACCAACTAGAGTGCGCACTCCCTATTCAGCATGGACAAATCAGATGGTCACATGATAAAGCTTGTCCACCATCACCCTTCCGGGCAACTGAGCTCAGAGAACCTGGATGTGCCCATGTGTTTTCATGTGAAATCTCTGTCGAAAGGCTTTTCTCTAATCTACTAGTTCTACATTATTAACTCGGTCTCCCTGCCTTTCTCACTATTACATGTATTTAAATTCGCTGTTAATGGTCCACCATAGTACGCAGTAGTGGGAATGAAGGAAAATGTTGAAGGAAAGTTTGTAAATTACTAATTAAATGATGGGTTTCATCAAATTCGAGAACCCAGTGATTCCCTGTGAAATGGTCAATGCATAATCATATCCGGCATTCTGTAATGTCGCACTCAAATTGAGTTGGCATATATGAGATAATTAATTGATAGTTCCCTCTTTCATGAAGTCAGATTATATAGTTGGTTGAACAGTATTTCTATACCACTTTCATGTGGGCCCGTGTTTTATTGTGTTTATTGTATATCAGCAGATTTACCCGGCATTGCGTGGGAAGAGAATCGTGAATAAGTAACACTTTGGAGCCAATCACAAATAGTGATTAATTGATTGGTTGATTGGAGTTCTGTTTATATTTCCGTGATTCTCCCCAACAATCTGAGGTTTTTCTTCTTATCTCATCATCTTGTGAGCTGTTGTTCTACAATAAAGAAGTCTTCATTGTAGCCACTACATGCGACAATTTTTTAATGCTACTTCAACGCTGGGCTTTCCATTTTGCATTTTCATTTTGATCTTCCTTTTAGGGTGTTGATGTATATCATCAGCGTCATCATTATCAGTATATGGGAAATAAGGAATATTGCTGTAATCATCTCAGGTCTTCACTACAATGTCTGGCAATACTTTACATATCATATGTGCATGCGTTAAGGACTGTCGGTCAGGAACTTTTGATTCCATCAATGAATGTCCAGTTTGGCCTTTAAGGATTGAATCGATTTTCCTTCAACCACACATTCAGGGAGATTGTTACAATCTGTTATAATCCTCTGACTAAAGAACTTGCTTCTGATATCCAGTGTCAACCTGTCTGTGCAGCTTGATTGTGTGTCCTCGGCTACTTTGGTGGATTGCCCTTGCAAAGAACATCTCTGCTGGTATTCTTACTTCACCTACAATGATCTTGTAAACTGTGATCATGTCACCTCTTCTACATCGATAGTGCAGAGAGTGGAGAATTAAGGCTTGTCGTCGATGTTCATATGTCATACCACATAGCTCCGGTACCACTCTTGTTGCTCTTCACTACACCCTCTCGATCTTGTCCCCATTTTATATCACATATACTCGATCCATTTTATATCACATATACTAAAGGATATTTCCATAGTCAAGGTGTGCTCGAATCATAGTTGAGTATACGACAGGGAGAATCTCTTTTGTCAAATTTGTGAATGTCCTTTTGATAATTCCAATTTTCTGCTTTGCTTTTAGTGCAGCTGCTCAAATATGCTTGTGGAATTTGAGCTCTGAATCTATCACCACCCCCAAGTCCTTCTCTTCTTGTACTTCCTGCAGTCTATTCCACTCATCTGATAAGCAGTCAATGTGTTTGATCTTCTGACATGTCGTGCTTTGCATTTGTTTGAGTTGAAAGGGAGTTGCCATTTGTCTGACCAATTTTTTGCTTCGTTCAAATTATTTTGCATCGAGTCCTTTTGACTTTGGCTTTTTACTGGACCAATGAATTTTGTGTGATCAGAAAAAAATATATACAACAGAGTTTAAGAGCCCATCTGGTATATCATTGATAAACATCAAGAACAGCGAAGGCCCCAGTACACTCCATTGGGGGACTCCACCTCCTACTGATTTCCATTCGGATTTCACTGCATTAATGACTGCTCATTGTGTTCTGCTGGATAGGAATGCCTCAATCCATCTGTGCAGATTTTCTTCAATTCCATGTGCTGCCACTTTTTCAAGGAGCCTTTTGTGTGGGACAGCATCGAATGCTTTACGAAAATCCAAGTACATGATATCTACAGGATCTCCACAGTCAATCAATTGAGTCAGTTCCTCCAAGGCACAAAGTAGTCGAGACATACATGACATGTTGGGAGTAAATCCATGCTGACTGCCCACAAACAGATCATGCATCATCAAGTGCTTTTATACACCATTCTTTACAACACTATACATAATTTTTGCTGCCACCAAAGTCAGACTTACAGGAATTTGAGCTCTGAATGGTAGTTTTTAGCAAGTTTTTTTCCTCCCTTTCTTATGGATTGGGGTGACATTTTCCATCCTCCAATCTTCAGATGAAACACCCTTATCGAAAGATTTCTGGAATATCAATCTCAAGGGACCTACGCTGGTGCAAGCCATTTCCTTCACGACCTTGAAGCATACCTGCTTGCTATACTGTTTGAGCATTAATTAGCTTGACTTTCACCAAGTCCAGATGTGTTTTGGCCAGGGTGGGGATGGTAGAGGCATTACACGTTCGTTATTATTATTTCCAAATGTATTATTTGCCCCCGATGGACTTAGTCCAAAATAGGGGCTTAGGGATTCAGTCTCGATTTTTGTGTCCATGCGTGTGTGCGTTCGTAACCATAACTTGGACATTTAAGGACCGATTTTATTTGTACTTGGCAAAAAGACAACAAGTGGTGGTATACATATGCACGCCATTTTGTTTCGCGATGCGATCAAAGATGGCTGACTGGTGGGCATTTTAGTTGTAAAAAAAATTATAATGCAAAAATGTTTGGAACAAGAAACGGGGTCAGAAGAACACACAAGACAAGCAGTCATAGACTGGTACTTACGAAATCGTCAACTTGACCTCTGACCTTGTCGAATAAAAGCTGCCTCTAGAGAAGGTAGCGACGCAAACCAGAAGTTTCTACAATGATTCTGTACCAAACCATCAAAAATCGAATATTTGACCTCACTGTGACCTTGACCTTAGACCGATTTTGACCAAAATCTAATCAGCGCTCGCCATCACCCTCCTGAATCAAGGGGTGTAATTTGACATTGGTAGCTTCTTCTGTTCTCGAGTTATCATGTTTTGGATGTTTGACCTCACTGTGACCTTGACCTTTGACCGATTTTGACCAAAATCAAATCAGCGCTAGCCATCAGGCTCCTGAATCACGTGGTGTGATTTGACATTGGTAGCTTCTTCCTTTCTCGAGTTATCATGTTTTGGATGTTTGACCTCACTGTGACCTTGACGTTTGACCGAATTTGACCAAAATCTAATCAGCACTAGCCATCACTCTCCTTAATCACGTGGTGTAATTTGTCATTGGTAGCTTCTTCCGTTCTCGAGTTATCATGCCAACAAACAAACACACACACAAACAAACACACACACACACACACACACAAACACACAAACACACAAACAAGCAGTCATAGACTGGTACTTACGAAATCATCAACTTGACCTCTGACCTTGTCTAATAAAAGCTGTCTCTAGAGAAGGTAGTGAAGCAAACCAGAAGTTTATTCGATGATTCTGTACCATACCATCAAAAATCGAATGTTTTGGATGTTTGACCTCACTGTGACCTTGACCTTTGACCGATTTTGACCAAAATCTAATCAGCGCTAGCCACCACGCTCCTGAATCACGTGGTGTAATTTGACATTGGAAGCTAATTCCGTTCTCGAGTTATCATTTTTTGGATGTTTGACCTCACTGTGACCTTGACCTTTGACCGATTTTGACCAAAATCTAATCAGCACTAGCCATCAGCCTCCTGAATCATGCGGTGTAATTTGACATTGGTAGCTTCTTCCGTTCTCGAGTTATCTGTACCAAACCATCAAAAATCGAATATTTGACCTCACCGTGACCTTGACCTTTGACCGATTTTGACCAAAATCTAATCAGCACTAGCCATCACCCTCCTGAATCGCGGCGTGTAATTTTACATTGGTAGCTTCTTCCGTTCTCGAGTTATCGTGCCTACAAACAAACAAACAAACAAACAAACAGAAACGGAAGGCATCAATATACTTACGAAATCTTTAGATTTCGTAAGTAACAAGCAGTCATAGACTGGTACTTACGAAATCGTCAACTTGACCTCTGACCTTGTATAATAAAAACTGTCTCTAGAGAAGGTACTGACGCAAACCAGAAGTTTCTATGATGATTCTGTACCAAACCATCAAAAATCGTGACGTCGACCGAAGCAAAAAATCTCCATTTCTCGACGCAATTATTTAATATTATTTCATCAAAGTCACAAAACCGTAATATTCGGCCATCCATCAACAATATTTACATAATCCGATGGCTTAGCGAGTCAGGCATGCGACAATAACCTATATTGGGATAAAAAATGACTTTTGAACACCACCTTTATCAAAAACACCATCAGCACGCACACGCAAAACCTTTACGTGATCAACGACGCCTCTGCTCGAGCGCGCTGCACCACATGACGAGCCATGACGTGCCTCGTGAAATATTTTTTATACAATCTTAAAACGTCTACAAAACATCCGATTTTTACCAGAATTTCGACACCCGAGTTTTAAGCGTCCTAAGCGATCGCAAAAACCGAGGACAAAATTAAAATCGAAGTTAAAACGAACTCGTAATGTCGATCGAAGCAAAAATACTCCATTTCTCCACATGAATTTACGGAATTATGTTTGACCTCACTGTGACCTTGACCTTTGACTGATTTTGACCAAAATCTAATCAGCGCTAGCCATCACCCTCCTGAATCACATGGTGTAATTTGACATTGGTAGCTTCTTCCGTTCTCGAGTTATCGTGCCTACAAACAAACACACAAACACACACACACAAACAAACAAACAGAGGACGGAAGTCATCAATATACTTATGAAATCTTTAGATTTCGTAAGTAAAAACACACACAAGAAAACACACACACACACACACACACACACACACACACACAATAGATACAGGTGGAGGCCATTCAGTCCATCATTCCTGCACCACATCAACACCACACCATTTTATTAACACCAGAGCAAAATAAGAAAATGCAAAATGTTTTTTTTTTAATCAAGTGTTTTTTTTGTTTTATTTGTAGTTTTGTACTTTTTGCATTTATTACTTCCGAAATCTAAAGATTTCGTAAGTATATTGATATGATGACTTCCGTCATCTGTTTGTATGTTTGTTTGTGTGTGTTTGTTTGTTCGTAGGCACGATAACTCGAGAACGGAAGAAGCTACCAATGTCAAATTACACCACGTGATTCAGCAGGGTGATGGCTCGTGCTGATTAGATTTTGGTCAAAATCGGTCAAAGGTCAAGGTCACAGTGAGGTTAAACATTCGATTTTTGATGGTTTATTGCAGAATCTTCGTAGAAACTTCTGGTTTGTGTCGCTACCTTCTCGAGAGACAGCTTTTATTAGACAAGGTCAGCGGTCACGTTGACGATTTCATAACTACCAGTCTATGACTGATTGTTTATTAATTATTTATTTATTTGGTCAAACCCTACCCCCCACAGTAAGGGCCATGGGCTTGGTTAAAAACATACAACATCAACCACACAACACACTTGGGAGTAAATTGTCACTCAAGATCAAGCCTCATGTGAAAAGGTAACGTCTTAAGCCTGCTAAAAAGCTAAACACTCAACAGCTTAAATGCAGCGATGTGCAATCACAGCTGCTTCAGCACCATCTCAATCTCACCTTGGAACAATTGGATATACCTACTATCAATGCTGAAGTGGGATGGGCCACTTTACAGCACATCACCTTCTGTGCAGCTGCTGACGTTCTCGGTTTCATTAAGCATAGTCACAAAGACTGGTTTGACGAAAACGTCTCTCAGACCAAAAGTTTACTTAACTCCCTGCATGCAGCTCATCTTCACTGGACTGATGACAGAGGCTCAGCAAGCAAACACTCCTCTTACCTGCAATTTAAGAGGCTCTCACAGTCAAGACAGCGTTCCATGTAAGACAGCTGCTGGGCAGCAAGAGCGGAAGAAATCCAGGAGACAGCCAATACAAATAATTTCAAGCAGATCTCTGCTGGTCTAAAGGCAGTCTATGGACCATCTTCTCGCGGTATCACCGCACTCCATAGCTCAGATGGCCAGCATCTAATTACAGATCCAAATGAGATCTTGGAGAATTATGCTGAACTCTTTAATGGTGTCCTTAATTGCCCCTCCTCCATCTCGGATGCAGCCATTGTCTCCCCCAGCGGCCTATATTAGAAGACCCTGCCCAGCTTCCGACTAAAATAGAGGCCACCAGAGCTATCAAAGACAGGCCCCTGGCCTTCTGGTCTTCTGGACAGGCCCCTGGCGATGATGGTATCCCTTCTGAGATTTTCAAGGTTGGTGGTGCCAACCTCCTCACTTGACTGACCCAACTCTACAATACCATGTGGAGTGAGGAGTCAGTACCCCAGATCTTCAAAGATGCCACAATTGTTCCCCTGTACAAGTGCAAAGGTGATAGGTTGTGTCGACAACTACCATGGTGTGGCCCCACTATCTATTGCTGGGAAAATAGTTGCTGGCATTATTTTTTATCGTATGTCACCAACAATTGCCAACAGCGTCACCCCAGAAAGCCAACGTGGCTTTCGCGCTGGATGTGGTTCAACCATTATGATGTTCTCCACTCATCAACTCCAAGAAAAGAGTAGAGAACAACACTGTGACTTGTACATGATCTTTCTTGACCTTACGAAAGCATTTGATCTGGACAGTAGAGAAGGACTATGGAAGCTACTCCACAAAGTCTGCTGTCCCGCTAAGTTGGTTTACATTATCAGATCCTTCCATGATGGCATGGTTGCTTATGTGAGGGACAGTGGATGCACTTCTGAGCTATTTCCTGGTACCGACGACACAAAGCAAGGCTTTTTTCTCACTCCCCTTTTATTTAGCATTGTGTTTTCCTCTGTGCTTCATGATGCCTTTGAAGATTGCACCCGTGGAGTGATGATCCAGTTTCGCACTGATGGTGGTGTCTTTAGATTGCAGCGTCTGAAGTCCAAGTCGAGAATCATGGAAATGTTGCTCCATGATCTACTTTTTGTTGATGACTGTGCACTCTTCAGTCATAATCTCATAGAGCAATTAATTGTCAACTCCTTTGCGCAATCTGCTCATCGCTATGGCCTTACGATTATCCTCCAAAAGACCGAGGCTATGCTTCAGCCGAGACCACAATGGGTATACTGTCCCATACATTACCATCGATGACATGCCCCTCAAAGTTGTCAATAAGTTCTGCTACCTCGGAGGTGTCCTCTCTCAAAATGCAGTGATTGATGATGAAGTAACACCAAGAAATGGTGAAGCATGTGTGTCCTTTGGAAGACTGATGCATCGTCTTTGGCATGAACATGGCATTCGTCTGGACACCAAGATCAGTGTCTATCGTGCTGTTGTCCCATCACCACTTCTGTACGGATGCGAATTTTGGACACCCTATTGTTGCAATATCAAATGCCTTGATCAATTCCATATTCCGATGCTTTCATAAGATTCTTGGCATCACCTGGCGAGACAGAATACCTAACACCTCAATCCTAGACTGCTGTCTCATCCAAGGAATTGAGTATTTCCTGATGCAATCCCAGCTTTGCTGGTCAGGACACCTCACATGCATGGAAAACCACAGAATCCCGAAAGCGCTTTTCTATGGCCAACTTAAATTTGGTAAACGGTCACATGGTGGACAAAGGAAGTGATTATAAGGATGCCCTTAAGTCTACACTCAAGTCTTGTGCCATTCCAGTCTCCACCTGGGAACATCAGGATACAAACAAGTCAGCTTGGTGTAACATTTGCCGCATCTGCCTGGACCACTTTGAAGTTTTGGTGGACTTGCTATCGAGACAGTGGAGGCAAGAAAGAAAAACCTGCCAACGTCCACCTCCACAAGGAACAGCCTATACCTGCGATGTTTGAGGTCGATGCTGTGGATCCTGCATTGGACTACACAGCCACCGCACAATGCACAATGCTTCATGAGCACACCAACGAAGGGGAGAGATTCGTCTAAAGCAACGACTCACACCATCATCATCACCATCATTTGCAAATTAGAGCCTCTTTGCATGAAGGTTTCTTGTGTAAAATGTGTTGTGTTGCTTAGTGCAAGCTAAAATACACACCATTTGATGAAAAACACACGTTTCTGCATTAGGTTTGTGATTCAAAATAAAATCAGTGTCAGAATAAGCTAATGTTTTGAAATCACTTGTGTTGTGCAGAAAAGACCTACCCTTTTTGGATGAATAGGATTCTTGTGTAAAATGTGTTTTGCTTGGTGCAAGCGAAAATACACACTATTTGATGAAAAACACACATTTCTGCATTAGAACAGGGATTCAGAACATAAGTGGGTACAGAACAACCTAATGTGTAGTTAAAAACGCTTGTATTGGCAAATTACACCGTTTTGCATGAATAAGATTTATTGTGTAAAATGTATTGTTTTGCTTAGAACAAGCTAAAATACACACTTTGATTAAAAACACGTGTTTCTGCATTAGATTCCTGATTTAAAACAAAATTGCGGTCAGGTCCATCTAATGTGTTGTTAAAAATGCTTGTATTAGTCAGGTTACTTGTGTAAAATGTATTTTTTTTGCTTACAACAAGCTAAAATACACACTTTGATTAAAAACACGTGTTTCTGCATTAGTCGTGATTTAAAACAAATTGGGGTCAGGTCCATCTAATGTGTTGTTAAAAATGCTTGTATTAGTCAGGTTCCTTGTGTAAAATGTATTGTTTTGCTTACAACAAGCTAAAATGCACACTCTTTGATTAAAAACACGTGTTTCTGCATTAGTCGTGATTTAAAACAAATTGGGGTCAGATCCAGCTAATGTGTTGTTAAAAATGCTTGTATTGGCAAAGGGTGCAGTTTTGACATGCATAAGATTTCTTACGTAAAATGTATCGTTTTGCATAGAACAAGATAAAATACACGCTATTTGATGAGAAACACGCGTTTCTGTATTAGAATAGTGATTTAGAACAAAAAACGAGGTCAAACTTCTGCATGAGTTGTTAAAAACGCTTGTATTTGCAAACTATACCATTTTTGCATGAATGTTTATCATGTAAAAAGTGTTGTTTTGCATTGCACAGGCTAAAATACACACCATTTGATGAAAATACATGTTTCGACATTACAATAATAATTTAAACCAAAACAGCATCAGAACAAGCAAATGTTTAAAAAACGCTTTTGTTATGCAATTAGGACCGTTTTTGCATGAAGACGGTTTCTTGTGTAAAATGTATTGTTTTGCACAGTACAACCTAAAATACACGCTATTTGATGAAAAGCACGCGTTTCTGCATTAGAATAGTGATATAGAGCAAAAAAAGGTCAGAACAATAGAATGTGTTGTTAAAAATGATTGTATCGGCAAATAAAACCATTATTGCATGAATAAGGTTTCTTGGGTAAATGTATTGTTTTATTTATAACAAGTTAATATACACATTATTTGATGGAAAACCATGCGTTTCGGCATTAGAATCGTGATTTTGAACCAAAAAATCGGTGTTAGAACAACCCCATTCACATCACCATTCCAAAGCAGAAACGTGTGTTTTTCATGAAATATTGTGTATTTTAGCTTGGTCGAAGGAAAACAAAATATTTTATGCAAGAAACCATATTTATGCAAAAACGGTCTGATTTGTCTTAAAACACGAGTTTTTAACAACACGTTGGGTTGTTTTGACCCCGGTTTTTGTTCCAAATCACAATTCTAATGCAGAAATCGTGCAATCACTGGTGGAGCTAACAATCGGAAATTTTTAGTCGAGAAGATATTTGGTGACAGGAACTGTTTATTTTTAAGTCCAGCTTTTTATTATAGGGTGATGAGAACACTCGTTTCGAAGTTGGACGGGTCTGTTAATTACGTATGCAATTTTTACTGTAACACTCTCCATGTTCATGCTCCCCCACCTCTAACACTCCCCATCTTGTGTGACTGTTTCAACTAAGGTAAGAATCTCTTTTCATTCGATCTTCATACCTGCCATACTTTTAACCATGCTCAAAAGAAAAATGGAGCCTACTCAGATCAACACCAGCTGTGCAACGTGTGGCTGCTTCTCGCCAGGAAGAGACATTTGAGCAAAGTGAAATGCGACTTCAAGGCAATCGGGAGTGCAGTGCTGTTGCCCCATCTCAGGAAGCATCACAGTAGTGTAAAACTCACCAAAACAGAGATCATGGTGCTAAAATATCGTGTACAATAAAGCTTCATAGTCTCAAAAAATTGTCAAATTTAATTACCTAATGATTTGTAAAATGCACAGAACCTGCTGCAACAGTTGGTTGTTTTGCATCAGGGTCTGCAAGCATTACATTTTCTGAAACGTGATGAATACTGCCTATGGCCTTCTATGCTTTAAATAGAGCAATCTATTTGAGACATCTAGCTCTTTGTGACAGGCCTCAAGCACAACAAATTGAGATCTTAACGGTGGCAGCAGAACTGTTGCATGTAAACAGAATTCTCAATTAAAATAAGCCACAGGTTTTCAAGAGTTATGAATATTGTGGTGTGGTGCAGTTTTGCAACAAAAGTTGGCATTGATACTGACTAATTCTTTCCGTTCCGAGAACGGGTATCGGTATCCCAGCTAGTTTGCAATAAGGTAAGAAAAGTAAACAGGGAGAAATGGTATGAAGAAAGAATTAATGAAAAGGATTGAACATTTTGGTGTTTATATATTTAATTTATTGCACCTTTGAGGATTGGTTGATCACGTGATCTTTTCATTTGTATTATTTTGATGTGAATATTTGATTTTGAGATTTGACAGAATTATTGCATTTTGCAAAGGATTTTTGAGGTTTTGTAAACTACAAGGACCGTTTGTATTCGTGTGTTACCTGCTTTGCTCACGTGGGATATTGTTTCAGGAAATGTGTTTAAGTAATCGAGAAAAACTGTAAGCCACCTGGTGGGCGCTCTACGAGCTGATTGGTAACACAATACACACTGCAGGGTCACCTCTTATTGTGCAATCAGCTTGTGTGTATAACGTGCCATGTTGTATACCAAACGGATCAGTAATATAAACTCCATGCTAGTTTACATTACAGTACTGTAAATAACTCGCTGTAAGTTGACACTGAGGCTTGTCCATTTCATACATTGTTGTACTTACACCTGATATACATTGTGTAATTTGATGGGATGGAGCAACATTATACGTCCAGTTAAGGGCATGCCTGACAGCCCCGTTTTGACGAACTTGTTATCCCTTGACAATCGGTATCAAGTGTTCGTAGCAATCCTGCGATCGGTAATAAAGCAGTCTTTCAGTCATTGACAAAATCACCACCTGGTCAAACACTTGGAATACGTCTTTAATTCTGACAAATCTCACACTCTCACTGTCTCTCTCTGAAAGGACCACCTGGAAAACCTTCCCGCCATCTATATTAATAATCCTCTTGAGAAAGTTCAATCATTATAACTCTTGGGTCTCACTGTCAGCCATGATCTTTCTTGGGCAAACCACATTTCAAAGTTGACCTCCAAAGCCAGCCACCAACTGGACATCCGCTTGTAAAAAGTCCTTCCTTGCCACATCTGAACTCTTCTAGCCATCTCCAAGGAGATTAAAATTTTGGACTTATTTGCGTACGTAATAAATATATGACCCATGAGCATATCTGCTTTCACAATGTCGGCTCCGTAAGTCCAGTGGAACAAAGTACGAACGGAAAAGGGAACCAACTCTGCCATTAGGGGAATAAGTTAAAGGTACCACTTTATTAGGTACCAGTTATTAGGTACCAGTTAAAGGTACCAGTTAAAGGTACCTGACCACTTCTGTCAGGTCAGGTTCGATCTGTGACCTGCTACAGGTACCATGTAAACCTGTACTAACCTGTTCCATGGTCGGGTTGTCGGCGACTAAACCGTCTCCCCCACCAGGTTTTCTGGTGAGGAGGGTGTTTGGATATGGACACCCAGCAGGATTAAAAACAAAACCTGTCAAAGGGCGGAGGAGCTCCTTGTGAGCCAACGGCCATCCATATCCAGTGCCCAACTGTGTCTGCGGACGTCCTCCTGCAGTTGGGTCACTTCTTATTAGGAGGTTGGTGGCAGGATTTGCACTCCGGCCACCGTAAAATCCTTCATTCCGCAAAACGCAAAAACGCAAAAAAATCTGAAAACCCACTCCGTGGGAGTACCTCCTGTGCAGCTTCCCTTCGCAGGGCAGCTCACCGGATGACGGGATTGGGGCAAAGCCTTCGGGACCCCCAATCTTTGATAGGAGGGAAACCACGGGGTAACATCCCTGGGTCAGATTGCAGGAGAGTGTGTCGGAGTGGTGCTGAGGTGTCGTCCACCAGACGGCGGTCTCCTTGGGTTAACCTGAGGCGGTCCCTTCGGGTGGGTGCCTGGAATGTCCTATCCCTAAGAGAGGATGATCACCTGTCTCTGTTATCATCTGAGCTCAAGTGTTTGGACATCGGGATTGCAGCTCTCTCTGAGGTTCGGAGACCGGATTGCGGCGAGATAATGGTGGGTGGTTACACCTACTATTGGTCTGGTCGCTCTGATGGTTACCATACCCAAGGAGTTGCTGTAGCTGTGTCCAATAAGCTGACCCCAATGATAATTGAGGTAACACCGGTCAACGAGCGTATTAGATTAAGGATTCATCACTCCTTAGGTGTCATTTCCCTGGTCTCTGTTTATGCTCCGACTGAGGCGAGTGATCTCACCGTGAAGGATGCATTCTATGCCACACTCGAGTCTGTGGTTGATCAGTGCCCCAGACGAGATACACTTCTAGTCTTTGGGGATTTCAATGCATCGACTGGAACTGATAGGGACGGTTATGAGGTGTGTGTTGGTCCCCATGGGTCAGGAACTATGAACCAGAATGGCACTAAGTTCCTTGACTTTGCAAGAAGTCATGGACTTATGGTGGCTGGTTCATGGTTTCAGCACCCAGAAGCTCATCGCTGGACTTGGTATTCCAACGCTGGCGGTGTGGCAAAGGAAATTGACCATGTCCTCATTGACGGTCGTTGGAGGATAATCCAGAACTGCAGGGTCTACCGGAGTGCTCAGTTCCTCAATACTGACCACAGGCTTGTTGTAGCAACTCTAAAGCTGCAGCTTAAATCCTGGAGAACGGTACCATCCCAGCCGAGGCTGGATGTTGCCAAGCTCAGGGATGAGAGAGTAGCTGAGGAGTTTGCGAACAGGCTGAGTGGACACTTGGGGGGTCTGGGTACTTTGGGGTGTCCTGAAGAGTTGTGGAGCGCCTTCAAGACCACCGTCCTTGATGTTGCCGGTGGATGCCTTGGAGCTCACCGCAGGGCAAATAAGAATTTTGTCTCTCAAGGGACACTGGATACCATTGACCAGAGTCGCAGGGCCAGGCTGAATGGCAGAGCTGAGCTGTTCAGGGAGCTGAGGCGTAAAACTGTACGTGCACTGAGGGTGGACAAGGAGGCCTATGTGCGAGGAATCTGTGAGGGGGTAGAGCATCACCTGTGGACAGGTGATTCTCGTCCCGCTTACAGGGGAATTCGCGCATTACGTTCATCCAAGCCCATCCCTCGGAGCACTACAGTTCGAGCAGAGAGTGGTAGACTCTTGACAGAGGAGTCTGAAGTGAAGGCCCGCTGGGCCGGTTATTTTGAGCGGTTGTACCAGGCTGATCCCCCAACTGTCGAGTTGGACGTCAAGGGTGTTACAATCCCTGTTGCTGACCCTCGAATCAACTGTGGTCCACCTACGCTTGTGGAAACACGGGCTGCGGTGAACCAGTTGAAACGGGGCAAAGCTGCAGGGATCTGTGGCATCCATGCCGAACTTCTCAAGGCTGGTGGAAATGCTGCACTCGTGTCGTTGCATGCAGTTTTGTGCTCTGCCTGGAACACAGGCATCATCTCAACTGACTGGAAGAGGGGCCTTGTTGTCCCTCTCTGGAAAGGGAAGGGTGATCGCCAAGACTGCAAAAACTACCGAGGGGTGACGCTGCTCTCAGTGCGGGGCAAGGTCTTTGCTCGGATAATTCTCGATAGGGTTCGCCACCATCTGATTGAGCACCAGCGTCCAGAGCAGTCAGGCTTTACACCAAAGAGGTCAACGATTGACCGTATCCTTGCACTTCGTGTCCTCACCGAACGCAGACGAGAGTTTCGGCAGGGGCTGCTTGCAGCCTATGTTGATCTCTGTAAAGCGTTCGATTCAGCGAATCGGGATGTCCTCTGGTGGATTCTTGGTCTTCGTGGGGTGCCACCAAAACTGATCGATCTGATGTCTGAACTCAATCTGTTACTGAGAGTGCTGTGAAGTGTGGTGGTACCATCTCTGACTTATTTCCAGTTGTTACTGGAGTTCGTCAGGGATGTGTACTTGCCCCCACACTTTTCAGCACTTGTATGGACTGGATTCTAGGGAGGTTGTCTGAGAGATCAAGTTGCAGTGCGTCATTTGGGAATGTCAAGATCTCGGACCTTGACTTTGCAGATGATGCAGTCATCTTTGCGGAGACTTTAGACATCCTCTTGGGGGCCCTCGAGGTGCTGAATGAGGAGTCTGAGCCGTTGGGATTACGGGTTTCTTGGGTCAAAACTAAGATCCAGGCTTTCGGTGACATCTTGGATGCTGCTGTCCTGTCTGTGTCTGTTTGTGGTGAGGATGTTGAGGTCGTGGAGAGATTCACTTACCTTGGCAGTGATATTCATGTCTCTGCTGGCTGCGAGTCAGAGGTCAATAGACGTCTGGGTCGGGCCTGGGGAGTCATGGATTCACTGGATCATGGGGTGTGGCGCTGCCGGTACCTGTGCGGGAGGTCGAAAGTCCGAGTCTTCAGGTCCTTGGTACTTCCAGTCTTGCTCTATGGGTGCGAGACTTGGACTCTGACCAAGGATCTGAGACGGAGACTTAATTCCTTTGGTACCAGGTCTCTTCGGAGAATCCTTGGCTATCGCTGGTCGGATTTTGTGTCCAACGAGCGGTTGCTGAGAGAGACTCGGATGAGATTTGTTACCTGCATAGTCCGTGAGCGTCAGTTGCGGCTGTATGGACATGTGGCTCGTTTTCCTGACTCTGATCCTGCTCACCAGATTCTCTCAGCGAGGGAGTCTCATGAGTGGAGGAGGCCAGTGGGTCGACCACGTGCCTCATGGTTGCAACAGGTTGACCATCATCTCAAGGAGATGGGGATGGGCCTGGCATCTGCCTGGGGGATGGCCAGACGGAGGCCCCTGGAGTACCGGCGGAAAGTGGACGCAGCGACGTGCTGTTCTGGCACATGCTCCCATACCTGACCTGACCTGACCACTTTATTGTACCAAGACACCTCACCTTTTAAGTTAACATAAAATTAAAGTAGCAGCAATTTTGTCTGTCTGTTTGTCTGACCATGACACTACGTCGTTACATCTGGGACGTCATTACAGCAAAGGACAGGTGACTGCAATGTCCGCCATTTATATTTTCATGCAGTTCAGTCCAAACGCATAATCGAATCTGTCATATTCATAATCGCCATGAATATGGCGAACCTTTGCATTTTCCATTCAGTGGGAAACACAAATTGATTGTTAAAATGATCATTAAATATCAAAAGGATAAGCATCATGGGCCTTCTAGTGACAGTACGTTTAGGCCTAAGGCTTCATTTATTAGGCCTCTCCTTCAGGCCGCTTCAGGTTGTATTTTTTTTTCCCTCCCTCTGGTAGAGTTTAAGGCTTTTACTGCAGGAGTAACAAATTAGCCGAGGTTTCTTAATACAGTAATATCGTTTTCGTAGTTGTAAGATCAATAATATATTCCACAACATTGGAAATGTTGCGACTTTATATGCTATGGAAAAGGCAAGTTAAATGAAATAAGAATTTCGGGAATTTGGGGATTCGGAGGTTCGGGAAAGGACACTCGCACAGCCAGCTGCATGCACAGGTTGCACTCAATAGTGCTGCAATATCAGTATTACTTTGACGAAAGCTTTGCATAAGCTAAACTGTCTACTTGGTTAGATGAATCACTTTGTACAATGCAGTGTTTGGATTAGTGTGTTCAAACTATACTCCGACATGAAAGAGAAACAGACTGGGAGAAGGACTTATTGTGGAGAGAGACTTTGAAGACATGCTGATCCGGGTCACGGACAAGTACAAGGCACCTTGGTGCCAGGCTTTGAAGTGACCTTCTGCAAGAAACAATCAAAGGTGATCACAAAACCATATGAAGGCGAGGGAAACATGATGTGAACCAGAGACAAAGAGGAGGGAGAATGCGATGTAGACTGTTCGAGATGGAACATAAGCAGCATGGGGCGAAGTACATTTTATGAAACCAGGCTCAAACCAGCAATGAGGGTGCTGTGAGGGTTGCATGCTCACCACCACGACTGAGTGTTGCCTGTTGACCACCACCCAGATTTGATCCAGCTACATCTTTACAGATGCTGGTTGATCATACCTGCTGACCAGTTTGGTTCTTGATGAACCGATATTATCCTGCTGGGGTCACAGAGATGACATCCAAGCAGACATACTCTCTCTGAGCACATCGACAAAACCAAGGTCCAAAAAAACGTTATTCATTGGCACTGCTGGACGCAGCACGGTTCTTAACGGTGAGCAGTAGATACGGATTCATCTGCTTGCTTCGGTGGTATGAAGATAACTCAGGTCAGGTATGGGAGCATGTGCCAGAACAGCACGTCGCTGCGTCCACTTTCCGCCGGTACTCCAGGGGCCTCCGTCTGGCCATCCCCCAGGCAGATGCCAGGCCCATCCCCATCTCCTTGAGATGATGGTCAACCTGTTGCAACCATGAGGCACGTGGTCGACCCACTGGCCTCCTCCACTCATGAGACTCCCTCGCTGAGAGAATCTGGTGAGCAGGATCAGAGTCAGGAAAACGAGCCACATGTCCATACAGCCGCAACTGACGCTCACGGACTATGCAGGTAACAAATCTCATCCGAGTCTCTCTCAGCAACCGCTCGTTGGACACAAAATCCGACCAGCGATAGCCAAGGATTCTGCGAAGAGACCTGGTACCAAAGGAATTAAGTCTCCGTCTCAGATCCTTGGTCAGAGTCCAAGTCTCGCACGCATAGAGCAAGACTGGAAGTACCAAGGACCTGAAGACTCGGACTTTAGTCCTCCCGCACAGGTACCGGCAGCGCCACACCCCATGATCCAGTGAATCCATGACTCCCCAGGCCCGACCCAGACGTCTATTGACCTCTGACTCGAAGCCAGCAGAGACATGAATATCACTGCCAAGGTAAGTGAATCTCTCCACGACCTCAACATCCTCACCACAAACAGACACAGACAGGACAGCAGCATCCAAGATGTCACCGAAAGCCTGGATCTTAGTTTTGACCCAAGAAACCCGTAATCCCAACGGCTCCGACTCCTCATTCAGCACCTCGAGGGCCCCCAAGAGGATGTCTAAAGTCTCCGCAAAGATGACTGCATCATCTGCAAAGTCAAGGTCCGAGATCTTGACATTCCCAAATGACGCACCGCAACTTTATCTCTCCGCCATCCTCCCTAGAATCCAGTCCATACAAGTGCTGAAAAGTGTGGGGGCAAGTACACATCCCTGACGAACTCCAGTAACAACTGGAAATAAGTCAGAGATGGTACCACCACACTTCACAGCACTCTCAGTACCAGAGTAGAGTTCAGACATCAGATCGATCAGTTTTGGTGGCACCCCACGAAGACCAAGAATCCTCCAGAGGACATCCCGATTCACTGAATCGAACGCTTTACAGAGATCAACATAGGCTGCAAGCAGCCCCTGCCGAAACTCTCGTCTGCATTCGGTGAGGACATGAAGTGCAAGGATACGGTCAATCGTTGACCTCTTTGGTGTAAAGCCTGACTGCTCTGGACGCTGGTGCTCAAGCAGATGGTGGCGAACCCTATCGAGAATTATCCGAGCAAAGACCTTGCCCGGCACTGAGAGCAGCGTCACCCCTCGGTAGTTGTTGCAGTTTTGGCGATCACCCTTCCCTTTCCAGAGAGGGACAACAAGGCCCCTCTTCCAGTCAGTTGGGATGATGCCTGTGTTCCAGGCAGAGCACAAACCTGCATGCAACGACACGAGTGCAGCATTTCCACCAGCCTTGAGAAGTTCGGCATGGATGCCACAGATCCCTGGAGCTTTGCCCCGTTTCAACTGGTTCACCGCAGCCCGTGTTTCCACAAGCGTAGGTGGACCACAGTTTATTCGAGGGTCAGCAACAGGGATTGTAACACCCTTGACATCCAACTCGACAGTTGGGGGATCAGCCTGGTACAACCGCTCAAAGTAACCGGCCCAGCGGGCCTTCACTTCAGACTCCTCTGTCAAGAGCCTACCACTCTCTGCTCGAACTGTAGTGCTCCGAGGGATGGGCTTGGATGAACGTAATGCGCGAATTCCCCTGTAAGCGGGACGAGAATCACCTGTCCACAGGTGATGCTCTACCCCCTCACAGATTCCTCGCACATAGGCCTCCTTGTCCACCCTCAGTGCACGTACAGTTTTACGCCTCAGCTCCCTGAACAGCTCAGCTCTGCCATTCAGCCTGGCCCTGCGACTCTGGTCTATGGTATCCAGTGTCCCTTGAGAGACAAAATTCTTCTTTGCCCTGCGGTGAGCTCCAAGGCATCCACCGGTAACATCAAGGACGGTGGTCTTGAAGGCGCTCCACAACTCTTCAGGACCCCCCAAAGCACCCAGACCCCCCAAGTGTCCACTCAGCCTGTTCGCAAACTCCTCAGCTACTCTCTCATCCCTGAGCTTGGCAACATCCAGCCTCGGCTGGGATGGTACCATTCTCCAGGATTTAAGGTGCAGCTTTAGAGTTGCTTCAACAAGCCTGTGGTCAGTATTGAGGAACTGAGCACTCCGGTAGACCCTGCAGTTCTGGATCATCCTCCAACGACCGTCAATGAGGACATGGTCAATCTCCTTTGCCACACCGCCAGCGTTGGAATACCAAGTCCAGCGATGAGCTTGTGGGCGCTGAAACCATGAACCAGCCACCCTAAGTCCATGACTTCTTGCAAAGTCAAGGAACTTAGTGCTATTCTGGTTCATAGTTCCTGACCCATGGGGACCAACACACACCTCATAACCGTCCCTATCAGTTCCAGTCGATGCATTGAAATCCCCCAAGACTAGAAGTGTATCTCGTCTGGGGCACTGATCAACCACAGACTCGAGTGTGGCGTAGAATGCATCCTTCACGGTGAGATCACTCGCCTCAGTCGGAGCATAAACAGAGACCAGGGAAATGACACCTAAGGAGTGACGAATCCTTAATCTCATAATACGCTCGTTGACCGGTGTTACCTCAATTATCATTGGGGTCAGCTTATTGGACACAGCTACAGCAACTCCTTGGGTATGGTAACCATCAGAGCGACCAGACCAATAGTAGGTGTAACCACCCACCATTATCTCGCCGCAATCCGGTCTCCGAACCTCAGAGAGAGCTGCAATCCCGATGTCCAAACGCTTGAGCTCAGATTATAACAGAGACAGGTGATCATCCTCTCTTAGGGATAGGACATTCCAGGCACCCACCCGAAGGGACCGCCTCAGGTTAACCCAAGGAGACCGCCGTCTGGTGGACGACATCTCCAAGGATTGGAGCTTCAGAGCCAAAAGCAAGAAAGGGAACATAAGGGAAAAGAATTGGAGATTCGGGAAAGAGAAGGACAAAGAGAATTGGAGCTTCGGGTGAGAGAAAAGATTAAAGAAGATAACTATCTGGATCGCAACATGGCTGGCTAGTCGGACATCACTTTGTGCGCACTTGTTCACTCATCAGGGCAACAGAACCTGCTTCGAATGTGAACACGACCAATTTTGACAACAAGTCATATCCGAATTGGGGACTCGGCTGGAAATTAAACCACAAGACAAAGTGAGTGCTGATCGGAGTGATCCCATTAAAAAGCGGATTCTCATCCGTGATTTGAAATCATAACAGACATTGGATTATTGTTTGACATAATAACCCATAACAGTAAGTGACATTGGGACTCAAATCGATAATAAATCGAATTGCTAATGATAATTTGAAAGTGAGTCAAAGATGAACAGGTGACACCACAAACGATCACGATGGCATTTGATGCTAAATAGTTTATGGAAGCACCGAGTGTTGACCAACTTTGTGGGTTAAAGAAATCTGGCCTTTTAGAGTTGGCTATGTATTGTGATATTGAGGTTAGACCAAGTCTAAAGAAAGCAGAAATTCTCGCATTGGTGGTAAACAATTAAATTGAGGAGAAACATTTTCCAGAATCAGCATTTCAATTGTTAAGGGGATAAAAGAGTGAGAATGTGGAGTTGTGAAAGTTGGATTTGCAGTTCAAAGAAAATTAATGTGAACTAAAAGAATTGGAGATGCGGAAAAAAGAAATTGCGGAAGAAAGGGAAAAATGGAGCTTCGGAACCAAGAGCAGGAAAGGGAATACAAGATAAAGGTATTGGAGCTTCAGAGCCAAAAGCAAGAAAGGGAACATAAGGGAAAATAATTGGAGATTCGGGAAAGAGAAGGACAAAGAGAATTGGAGCTTCGGGAGAGAGAAAAGATTAAAGAAATGGAGATTAGGGAACTGGAGATTCAGGGACAGATTGAGTTAAGATAATTGGAAATAGAGAAGGAAATTAAAAATACATCTAATCCAAACTCTCTGTTGACTTGTCAAAAGTCTTGGGACATTAGCAGACATGTGAGACTTGTTCCACCCTTTAATGAGAGATGTAGATATGTACTTCCTTCATTTTGAAAAAGTGGCACAATCCTTGCAATGGACTAAGGAGTCTTGGACTATGTTATTGCAAGGTGTTTTGTGGGGAAGGCTCAATATTTTACTCTGCTTTACCTATTGACCTGTGTGCACAGTTTGTCGAGGTAAAAACTGCTATTCTTAAAGCCTATGAACTGGTCCCAGAGGCTTACAAGCAGAAGTTTAGGCAGTGTAGGAAGAAAGAGAGTGACACTCATGTGGAATTTGCTCAGGAAAAATAAACTTTGTTTGATAGGTGGTGTGGTTCCAAGGAAATTGTGGACGACTTTGACAAAATAAGGCAGTTAGTGTTACTGGAGTTTAAGCGATGTGTGCAGTCTGACATTCGGATGCATTTGGACGAATGAAAGATAGAGGAATTGCACACCGCAGCAACAATAGCTGAGGATTACGCTTCAACTCACAAAATCCATTTGAACAAACCGGGTTTTACAAATAAAAGTAACCTGGAGAGTTATAGTAAACCTAGTCAGGAAGTAAGACCCGAAATTAAAGGTTATCAGGAAAACTCGCATGCAAAGTATGGTTATTCAGAGCCTACCGACCAGAAAGGAAATTTTCTTGGTATTCAGCTGTGGTAGAAAAGAACTCGATTTACACACGATGGATCAGCATACCAAAGAAAACTTTTAATTTCCTATATACGGAGGAAGAACATTCAATGATTCACTGAAACATTCAAATGAACTTCACTAACTAGAAACCCAAAGCAATCCCTCTTATACTCATTTGACATCCCAAAAATGGGTGGGTGAGTCATTTAGCAATTCAACTATGGGATGAGCTGATCGGCACAAAGCGAAACTCAGAACTGCAATACGTGGCCACTTTGGGTGGGAGGGAGAGAATGACACAATCATGGCAAAGGTAACAGTGTTATCAACCAGGTAACCCTATTTCTATGCAGCAAGCAAGACCTTTTTCATAGTAAGTTATTCATTTAACAATATGTAGGTCAAAAGACTCAGGAAAAGGGAAACTTTACTGACAGCTAATTTGACTACAGTACAAAAATTAAATTTATAAACTACCAGCAGGTCAGGTCAGGTTGGGGAGCATGTGCCGGAACAGCGCGTCGCTGTGTCCACTTTCCACTGGTACTCCAGGGGCCTCCGTCTGGCCATCCCCCAGGCAGATGCCAGGCCCATCCCCATCTCCTCGAGATGCTGGTCAACCTGCTGCAATCACGAGGCACGTGGTCGGCCCATTGGCCTCCTCCACTCACGAGACTCCCTCGCTGAGAGAATCTGGTGAGCAGGATCAGCGTCAGGAAAATGAGCCACATCAGCTGCAGCTGATGCTTACGGACTATGCAGGTAACAAATCTCATCCGAGTCTCTCTCAGAAACCACTCGTTGGACACAAAATCCAACCAGCGATAGCCAAGGATTCTCCGAAGTGACCTGATACCAAAGGAATTAAGTCTCCATCTCAGATCCTCGGTCAGAGTCCAAGTCTCGCTTCCATAGAGCAAGACTGGAAGCACCAAGGACCTGAAGACTCAGACTTTCGTCCTCCCGCACAGGTACCGGCAGCGCCACACCCCATGATCCAGTGAATCCATGACTCCCCAGGCCCAACCCAGACGTCTATTGACCTCTGACTCACAGCCAGCAGAGAGATGAATATCACTGCCAAGGTAAGTGAATCTCTCCACGACCTCAACATCTTTACCACAAACAGACACAGACAGGACAGCAGCATCCAAGATGTCATTGTAAGCCTGGATCTTAGTTTTGACCCAAGAAAACCGTAATCCCAGCGGCTCCGACTCCTCATTCAGCACCTCGAGGGCCCCCAAAAGGATATCTAAAGTCTCCGCAAAGATGACCATCATCTGCGAAATCAAGTTCCGAGATATTGACATTCCCAAACGATGCACCGCAGCTTGATCTCTCTGACATCCCCCCTATAATCCAGTCCCTACAAGTGCTGAAATGTGTGGGGGCCAGTATACACCCTGACGAATTCCAGTAACAACTGGAAATAAGTCAGAGATGGTACCACCACATTTCACAGCACTCTCAGTACCAGAGAAGAGTTAAGACATCAGATCGATCAGTTTTGGTGGCACCCCACGAAGACCAAGAATCCTCCAGAGGGCATCCAGATTCACTGAATCGAATGCTTTACAGAGATCAACATAGGCTGCAAGCAGCCCCTGCCGAAACTCTCTTCTGTGTTCAGGGAGGACCCGAAGAGCAATGATACGGTCAATCGTTGACCTCTTTGGTGTAAAGCCTGACTGCTCTGGACGCTGGTGCTCAAGCAGATGGTGGTGAACCCTATCAAGAATTATCCGAGCAAAGACCTTGCCCAGCACTGAGAGCAGCGTCACCCCTCGGTAGTTGTTGCAGTCTTGGCGATCACCCTTCCCTTTCAAGAGAGGGACAACAAGGCCCCTCTTCCAATCAGTTGGGATGATGGCTGTGTTCCAGGTAGAGCACAAAACTGCATGCAACGACATGAGTGCAGCATTTCCACCAGCCTTGAGAAGTTCGGCATGGATGCCACAGATCCCTGGAGCTTCACCCCGTTTCAACCGGTTCACCGCAGTCCGTGTTTCCACAATCGAAGGTGGACCACAGTTGATTGGAGGGTCAGCAACAGGGATTGTAACACCATTGACGTCCAACTTGACAGCTGGTGGATCAGATTGGTACAACTGCTCAAAGTAACCGTCCAAGCGGGCCTTCACTTCGGACCCCTCTGTCAAGAGTCTACCACCCCCTGCTCTAACTGCAGTACACCGAGGGATGGGCTTGGATGAACGCAATGCGCGAATTCCCCTGTAAGTGGGGCGAGAATCACCTGTCCACAGGTGATGCTCTACCCCCTCACAGATTCCTCGCACATGGGCCTCCTTGTCCACCCTTAGTGCACAAAGGACCAGCAACAATTCCATAAGTGAATATAATTGAGAATACATGAATATAATTATTTTTCTTCCACACAGCGAACACCTACAAATTATTCATCTGTGTCGATTTGTTCTCATTGCAAGACGAAAGGACACCAAACGTCTCAGTGTCATATGGTGGACTGAAATAAAGTAGACATCAGCAAGGTGCTTCAACTGCTCTTGTTAATGTTAGAAACCACCCGCTGCAGATAGTGACTGTTGAAGGGTCATACAAGAAGGAGGTGGTGCCAGATTCAGACGTTATTAATGAGGGATATATGCTTCTTATTACAGAGAGTTACGTGATGATGCAAATCAGCGACCTGTTAAAATATTGAGAGACACGGAGGCATCTCAGCCTTTTTTGCGTGAGAGCATTTTGCCACTATCTGAGAGAATGGCAACTGGTACCGGTGTGTTGCTACAAGGAGTTGGTGGTTTGTTAATGCACCTCTTCAGATGGTTGGTCTAGAGTCCAAGTTGGTATCCAGACCTGCAGCTGTAGGCTTCCAGTCTATTCTTCCAGTGAAAGGCATTTCTTTTATCATCGGATATGATTTAACCAGTGGTAGTCTCGATTAATCAACAAATGGTGGATGAACCGAATGCAGAGATTTCCATGGAAAAGCTGGAGAAGGAGATTCCTAATCTGCTTCCGTCACGTGTAGTGACTCTTTCTAAGTCGAGGAAGCACTGAAGAGAGTGGAGTGAAAAAGTATGTAGACTTAGAACACGTGTATACTTTAGAAGGAACTTTTATTGAGCAGGTCAGTGATGATGTCAATGCTCGTAAAGCCAGTGATGGGCATGTTCATGGACCAGAAGATAAATCTGGTAGCCAATCAGAAATGTTGAGTCTCACAAGAGAGAGACATATATCACATGATTGGAAATGCTGAAAAGGTATATGCTGTGGAAAAGGCAAATTATATTAAATAAAAATTGCGATTACTTTATGAAAGGACACTCGTGCGGACAGTGGCATGCAGAGGTGGTGCTGAATGGCATGATGTGATGTCAGTATTACTTTGAAGAAAGCCTTGTAATAAGCTAAACCTTCCACTTGGTTGGATAAATCACTTTATCCGATGCAGTGTTTGGATTGGTGTGTTCAAACTCTACTCCTACATGAACGAGAAACAGATTGGGAGATAGAGTTATTATGGAGAGTCTTTCAAGGCATGCTGATCCAGGCCACGGACAGGTACAAGGCATGCAGACACCTTGGCACCACGCCTCGGAGTGACCTGAAAGAAACAATGGAAGGCGAGCACAGAGGTATAGGAAGGAGAGGGAGATGCGATGTGAACCAGACACAAAGAGGAGAGAAACACAAATGCGATGCGGACTGAGAGAGATGGAATAGCCGCAGCATTGGGCTGAGTACATTTTATGAAACTGGGCTCAAACCAGCAAATGAGGGTGTTGCAAGGGTTGCATGCTCACCACGACTGAGAGTGTTGCATGCTGACCACCACCCCTGATTCGATCCAGCTTCATCTTTGCTGGATATCGACAGACGCTGGTCGATCCTATCTGCTCACTGGTTGGGTTCCCGACGAACCTATATTATCCTACAGGGTCACAGAGCTGACAACCTAGCAGACATACCCTCTCTGAGCACATCGACAAAACCAAGGCCAAGTTCTTCCTCATCCCTCGGCACTGCTGGATACAGTGTGGTCCTTAACAGCGAGTTGTGGACATGGATTCATCTGCATGCTTTGGTGGTACAAAGATCACCCTCTGGGAACTCGCAACGCGGCTGGTCCTTCGGACATCACTTTGTACACTCATGCACTCATCTCGGCTACAGAGCTGGCTTCGAACATGAACACGACCGACTTTGACACCAAGTTGTATCCTCATGGTTTATTTTGTTAAGATGCATGAGATAAGTTGCTGACTTGAAAGTCATGAGTTTATTCAAAACTGCTTTGAGAGTTTGTAACTCTGGGGGTTTTCAAAGAATTATACATGCCAGCATTATACATGTTCAACTGTGGGGAGTCTCAAAATAATTGAGTGTTGGTTCACGAAAAAAATTTTCACGAAAATTTTTTTTTCACGAATAAATAAGTGACCACTATATTCATTATTGGTGTGTGTTTGTTGGGTCGTCGATCTAGTCTACCCTTATTATCAGTATTTCCGTCGACATGTTTGTCTGTTGGCTGCTCTTAGAGCACCCTTATTCTGGACATTTCCATCTGTCTGTCTGTCCGCGAAACTTTGGTCAAGCCTTGGGGCTAAACCACTCAACCGATTCCAACGAAATTTGGTAGGTAGGACCAATATTTCTGGGAATCGTGTGCTTTCGAATATGGGACCACGGGCCCTAGCAACGGCATAGCAACGGCCCTTTAAAATGGTCAAAAAAATCGAAAAAAATTTTAAAAAATCGAAAAATCGAAGATTAGAGTTCTGTGCGCAATCTATCTAGCTCCTTTCATGCCAATTTGCAGCCCCAACAAAAAATATTTGTCGGAGGAGATAGGTTTTGGGCGAGTACATGTCGAACATTTCAGAAACGGTTAATTGCGAATATCTCTAAGGGAAAGAGTCTGATTTTGATGAAACTTGGGTGAAATGTGTACAATGTGGCTAGCATGTACACAAAAATGAATGGTTGCTATGCACACCTCCGTTGCTTAGCAACAGCTAAAATACTTAATCATACATCATACACTTATTGTGGACTGCACAAAAAAAAATCAATACTTCCGAAACTGGACCTCCGAGGGACCTGTTTTTTTGTGCCTAAGGAGAAAGTCTTACAGCTTCATATGAAAAAATAAAATCTTTAGCGAATAGAAAAATGGAATTACCAGAGCTGCCATTTGTTAGTCTCTTTGGAAACATGCGTGAAATTTCACAAGGAGGGTTTCTGGGCGCAAACTAAAAGGGCTGTGATAATCATATTTATTGTGCTCAATTGATTGATAGCATGTACATGAATATCGGCTAGTCGCGTCGGCCAGCTTTCCATCGAGAGCGAGCAGCCATGTCGCCTACCAGCTTCTCTGTTGGGTTGTCGATCGAATCGAAAAAAAAAATTTTTTTTTGAACGACCATCAGTATTTCCGTCAATAAGTTTGTTGGGGAGTCGATCTCGTCGAAAAAAAATTTTTTCTAAAAAATTTTTTTTTTGAAATTTGTACTACCCTTATTATCAGTATTTCCGTCGATATGTTGGGTAGTCGATCGAGTCGAATTTTTTTTTTTTGACATTTGTTCTACCCTTATTAGCAGTATTTAAAATGGCGATTTCAGTTGATACAATGGCTATTTCGATGAAACTTGGTTGATAGGTTCATACCATGATCGAGTTGTGTGCAAATGAGAACCGTTGCTATGTACACCACCGTTGCTATGTACACCACCGTTGCCTGGCAACGGGACTTTGAAACATTTGAAAAATCATAAAAAATTTATTTTTTCGAAAATCAAAAATTTGGCAACGAGCGACTGTAGGCAGTACATTCAGCCATATTGTCAAAATTTCCAGCCGGATCGTATGAAAACTGTCGGAAAAGATAGACTTTGAATGAACCCTGGTTGAAAACAATAAAAAAAGGAAGTTCGTTATATCTCAGAGACCATGAGTCAGATATACATGAAACTGGTATGGTAGGTTCATGGTATGTCCTAGTTATGTGTGAGAAAGAACTGTTGCTATGGACCCCTCTGTTGCCTAGCAACGGCCGAAAAACCTCTAAATGTGGGGGTATTTTAACGAAAAAACAATCTGCAGCATTCACCCTTGAAGCGAGAATCATGAATTTTCTTGTGCTTAATCCTCAGGTCATTCCCCATCCAACGGGCCCATCGCGTCAGGTTCTATTGGGTAGGCGACTACGCATGTCCGCCTACTGGCTTGTCTGTTGGGTCGTCGTTATAGTGGAAAAAAAAGGCCCAAAATTTTTGTTTTGACATTTGTTCTACCCTTATTATCAGTATTTAAAATGGCGATTTTAGTTAATACAATGGCGATTTCGATGAAACTTGGTTGGTAGGTTCATACCATGACCAAGTTGTGTGCAAATGAGAACCGTTGCTATGGACACCACCATTGCCCAGCAACGGGACTTTGAAATATTTGAAAATCAAAAAAATTATTTTTCCGAAAATCAAAAATTGGGCCACGAGCGACTGTGGGTAGTACATTCAGCCATATTGTGAAAAATTTCTAGCCGGATCCTATGAAAACTGTCGGAGAAGATAGACTTTGAATGAATGCTGGTCGAAAACAATAAAAAAACGAAGTACGTTATATCTCAGAGACTATGAGTCAGATATACATGATACTGGTTTGGTAGGTTCATCGTATGTCCATGGTATGTCCTAGTTATGTGTGAGAAAGAACCGTTGCTATGGACCCCTCCGTTGCCTAGCAACAGCCGAAAAACCTCCAAACATGGGGGTATTTTAACGAAAAAACAATCTGCAGCATTAACCCTTGAAGCAAAAATCATGAATTTTCTTGTGCTTAATCCTCAGGTCATTCCCCATCGAAAGGGCCCATCACGTCAGGTTTTATTGGGTAGTCGACTACCCATGTCCGCCTACCGGCTTGTCTGTCTGTCTGCCTGTTGGGTTGTCAATCCAGTCGAAAAAAAATTCTTTATAAATTTTTTTTTGAAATTTGTTCTACCCATATCAGTTTTCCCGTCCATATGTTTGTTGGGTCGTGGATGTCGTTGAAAAAAAAAAATTTTTCAAAAAAAAATTTTGAAATATGTTCTACCCTTTTTATCAGTTTTTTTCCGTCGATATGTTGGGGAGTCGAAAAAAAAAAAATTTTGAGATTTGTTCTACCCTTATTATCTATTTAAAATGGCGATTTCAGTTAATACGATGGCGATTTCGATGAAACTTGGTTGGTCGGTTCAGACCATGACCTAGTTGTGTGCAAATGAGAACCGTTGCTATGGACACCACCGTTGCCCAGCAACGGGACTTTGAAATTTTTGAAAAATCATAAAAAATTTATTTTTTCGAAAATCAAAAATCGGGCCATGATCGACTGTGGGCAGTACATTCAGCCATATTGTCAAAAATTTCCAGCCGGATCCTATGAAAACTGTCGGAGAAGGTAGACTTTGAATGAACCCTGGTCGAAAACAATAAAAAAACGAAGTTCATTATATCTCAGAGACAATGAGTCAGATATACATGAAACTGGAATAGTAGGTTCATGGTATGTCCTAGTTATGTGTGAGAAAGAACTGTTGCTATGGACCCCTCCATTGCCTCGCAACGGCCGAAAAACCTCTAAATGTGGGGGTATTTTCACGAAAAAACAATCTGCAGCATTAACCCTTGAAGCGAGAATCATGAATTTTCTTGTGCTGAATCCTCAGGTCGTTCCACATCGAACGGGCCTATCGCGTCAGGTTCTATTGGGTAGGCGACTACGCATGTCTGCCTACCGGCTTGTCTGTTGGGTAGTTGATCTTGTCGAAAAAAAAAAAAGGGCCCCAAATTTTTTTTTTTGAGATTTGTTCTACCCTTATTATCAGTTTTTAAAATGGCGATTTTAGTTAATACAATGGCGATTTCGATGAAACTTGGTTGGTAGGTTCATACCATGACCTAGTTGTGTGCAAATGAGAACCGTTGCTATGGACACCACCGTTGCCTAACAATGGGACTTTGAAGTTTTTGAAAAATCCGAAAAAATTTATTTTTTGGAAAATCAAAAATCGTGCCATGAGCGACTGTGAGCACTACATTCAGCCATATTGTCAAAAATTTCCAGCCAGATCCTATGGAAACTGTCGGAGAAGATAGAGTTTCAATGAACCCTGGTTGAAAACAATAAAAAAACGAATTTCGTTATATCTCAGAGACTGAGTCAGATATACATGAAACTTGTATGGTAGGTTCATGGTATTGTCTAGTAATTATCGAGAAAGAACTGTTGCTGTTGTCCACTCCGTTGCCTTGCAACGGCCGAAAAACCTCTAAATGTGGGGGTATTTTAATGAAAAAACAATCTGCAGCATTCACCCTTGAAGCTGGAATCATAAATTTTCCCTTAATCCTCAGGTCATTCCCCATCGAAGGGGCCCATCGCGTCAGGTTCTATAGGATAGTCGACTTCCCATGTCTGCTTACCGGCTTGTCTGTCTGTCTGTGTGTTGGATAGTCGATCCAGTCGAAAAAAAAAAATTTTTGAAAAACATTTTGAAATCTGCTCTTCCCATATTATCAGTTTTTCCGTCGATATGTTTGTGGGGTGGTCGATCTCGTCGAAAAAAAACATTTTTTCAATTTTTTTTTTTGAAATTTGTTCCACCCTTATCAGTTTTTCCATCGATATGTTTGTCTGTCTATCTGTTTCCCCCTGTTCGGTCCAGTGCTCCGTTAATACAATGGCGATTTCGATGAAACTTGCTTGGTAGGTTCATACCATGACCCAGTTGTGTGTCAATGAGAACCGTTGCTATGGACACCACCATTTCAGAGCAACGGGACTTTGAAATTTTTGAGAAATCATAAAAAAAATATTTTTTCGAAAATCAAAAATCGGGCCACACGCAACTGTGGGCAGTACATTCAGCCATATTGTCAAAAATTTCCAGCCGGATCCTATGGAAACTGTTGGAGAAGATAGACTTTGACTGAACCCTGGTCGAAAACAATAAAAAAACGAAGTTCGTTATATGTCAGACTATGAGTCAGATATACATGAAACTTGTATGGGAGGTTCATGGTATGTCCTAGTTATGTGTGAGAAAGAACTGTTGCTCTGGTCCCCTCCGTTGCCTAGCAACGGCCGAAAAACCTCTAAATGTGGGGGTATTTTAATGAAAAATGAATCTGCAGCATTAACCCTTGAAGCAAGAATCATGAATTTTCTTGTGCTTAATCCTCAGGGCATTCCCCATCGAAGGGGCCCATTGCATCAGGTTCTATAGGATAGTCGACTACCCATGTCCGCCTACCGGCTTGTCTTTCTGTCTGTTGGGTAGTCGATCCAATGGAAAAATTTTTATTAATTTTGAAATTTGTTCTACCCATATGATCAGTTTTTCCGTCGATATGTTTGTTGGGTAGTCGCTCTCGTCGAAAAAAAAAAAAATTTTTCAAAAAAATTTCTACCCTTATCAGTTTTTCCATCGAATGTTGAGCAGTCGATCTCGTCGAAAAAAAAATTGACATTTCTTCTACCATTATCAGTATTTGAAATGGCGATTTCAGTTAATACAATGGCGATTTCGATGAAACTTGGTTGGTAGGTTCATACCATGACCTAGTTGTGTGCAAATGAGAACCGTTGCTATGGACACCACCGTTGCCGAGCAACGGGACTTTGAAATTTTTGAAAAATCAATGAAAATTTTTTTTTTTTCGAAAATCAAAATTTGGACCACGAGCGACTGTCGGCAGTACATTCAGCCATATTGTCAAAAAATTCCAGCCGGATCCTATGGAAACTATAGGAGAAGATAGACTTTGAATGAACCTTGGTCGAAAACAATAAAAAAACGAAGTTCATTATATCTCAGAGACTCTTCTTCTTCTTCTTTCGGCTGCTCCCGTTAGGGGTCGCCACAGCAGATCATCCGTATGTTCCGCATCGTGATTTTGCACATGCTTTCCGCCAGATGCCCTTCCTGACGCAACCCTGGTCGCCTCTTACAACACAGCCATATGGTACACCTATTTTAACCGGGGTATACACCGGCCCAGTACACTGGTACTCACTTCACCGACCTCGGAAGGATGACAGGCTGAGTCAACCACCTGGTGTATTACTTCAGTGGCCCACCGGGGCTTGAACTTTGAACTCAGGACCACTCAGGACCTTTTGGATCCCAAGCCGCTGCCCTCACCACTGCGCCAACACCAGGCTTTATTATATCTCAGAGACTATGAGTCAGATATACATGAAACTGGTATGGTAGGTTCATGGTATGTCCAAGTTATTTGTGAGAAAGAACCGTTGCCATGGACCCCTTCGTTGCCGAGCAACGGCCGAAATACCTCTAAATGTGGGGATATTTTAACGAAAAAACAATCAGCAGCATTAACCGTTGAAGCTTGAATCATGAATTTTCTTGTGCTTCATCCTCAGGTCATTCCCAATCAAACAGGCCCATCGCGTCAGGTTCTATTGGATACTCGACTACCCATGTCCACCTTCCGGCTTCTCTGTCTGTCTATCTGTTGGGTAGTCGATCCAGTTGAAAAAAAAAAATTTTTTTTTAAAACATTTTGAAATTTCTTCTCCCCATATTTTCAATTTTCCGTCGATATGTTTGTTGGGTAGTCGATCTCGTCAAAAAAAAAAAAATTTTCAAAAATTTTTTTTTGAAATTTGTCCTCCCCTTATCAGCTTTTCCGATGATATGTTTGTCTGTCTGTCTGTCTGTCCCCCTATTTGGTCCAGTGCTCCATTAATACAATGGCGATTTCGATGAAACTTGGTTGGTAGGTTCATACCATGACCTAGTTGTGTGCAAATGAGAACCGTTGCTATGGACACCACCGTTGCCGGGCAACGGGACTTTGAATTTTTTGAAAAATCATTAAAAATTATTTTGTTTCGAAAATCAAAAATCGGGCCACCCGGGACTGTGGGCAGTACATTCGCCCATATTGTCAAAAAATTCCAGCCGGATCCTATGAAAACTGTCAGAGAAGATATACTTTGAATGAACCCAGGTCGAACACAATAAAAAAAACGAAGTTCGTTTTTCTCAGAGACTATGAGTCAGATATACATGAAACTGGTAAGGTCGGTTCATGGTATGTCCATGGTATGTCCAAGTTATGTGTGAGAAAGAACCGTTGGCATGGACCCCTCCGTTGCCTAGCAACGGCCGAAAAAACCTTTAAATGTGCGGGTATTTTAATGAAAAAACAATCTGCAGCATTAACCGTTGAAGCTGGAATCATGAATTTTCTTGTGCTTAATCCTCAGGTCATTCCCCATCAAAGGGGCCCATCGCGTCAGGCTCTACAGGATAGTCGACTTCCCATGTCCGCCTACCAGCTTGTCTGTCTGTCTGTTGGGTCATCGATCCAGTCGAAATTTTTTTTTTTTAATTTTGAAATTTGTTCGACCCATATGATCAGTTTTTTCGGAGATATGTTTGATGGGCAGTCGATCTCGTCGAAAAAAAATTGTTTTTCAAAAAAATTTCTACCCTTATCAGTTTTTCTGTCGAATGTTGGGTCGTCGATCTCGTCAAAAAAAAATATTTTTGACATTTGTTCTCCCCTTATTTTCTTTATTGAAAATGGCGATTTCAGTTAATACAATGGCGATTTCGATGAAACTTGGTTGGTGGGTTCATACCATGACCTACGTGTGTGCAAATGAGAACCGTTGCTATGGACACCACCGTTGCTGCGCAACGTGACTTTGAAATTTTTGAAAAATCACGAAAATAATTTTTTTTCGAAAATCAAAAATCGGGCCACCCGCGACTGTGGGCAGTACATTCAGCCATATTGTCAAAAAATTCCAGCCGGATCCTATGAAAACTGTCAGAGAAGATCGACTTTGAATGAACCCTGGTCGAAAACAATAAAAAAACGAAGTTCGTTATATCTCAGAGACTATGAGTCAGATATACATGAAACTGGTATGGTAGGTTCATGGTATGTCCAAGTTATGTGTGAGAAAAAACCGTTGCCATGGACCCCTCCGTTGCCTAGCAATGGCCGAAAACCCTCTAAATGTGGAGGTATTTTAACAAAAAACAATCTGCAGCATTACCCTTGAAGCTCGAATCATGAATTTTCTTGTGCTTAATGCTCAGGTCATTCCCCATCGAACGGGCCCATCGCGTCAGGTTCTATTGGGTAGGCGACTACCCATGTCCGCCTACCTGCTTGTCTGTTGGGTAGTCGATCTCGTCAAAAAAAAAAAGGCCCCCCAATTTTTTTTTTGACCTTTGTTCTACCCTTATTATCAGTATTTAAAATGTCGATTTTCGTTAATACAATGGCGATTTCGATGACACTTGGTTGGTAGGTTCATACCATGATCGAGTTGTGTGCAAATGAGAACCGTTGCTATGGATACCACCGTTGCCTAGCAACGGGACTTTGAAATTTTTGAAAAATCATAAAAAATTAATTATTTCGAAAATCAAAAATTGGGCCACAAGCGACTGCAGGCTGTACATTCAGCCATATTGTCAAAAAATTTCACCCGGTTCCTATGGAAACTATCGGAGAAGAAAGAATTTGAATGAACCCTGGTCGAAAACAATAAAAAAACGAAGTTCATTATATCTCAGAGACTATCAGTCAGATATACATGAAACTGGTATGGTAGGTTCATGTATGTCTATGGTATGTCCAAGTTATGTGTCAGAAAGAACCGTTGTCATGGACCCTTCCGTTGCCTAGCAACGGCCAAAAAACCTCGAAATATGGGGGTATTTTAACAAAAAACAATCTGCAGCATCAACCCTTGATGTAAGAATCATGAATTTTCTTGTTCTTCATCCTGAGGTCATTCGCCATCGAACGGGCCCATCGCGTCAGGTTATATTGGGTAGTCGACTCCCCATTTCCGCCTACCGGCTTGTCTGTCTGTCTGTTGGATAGTCGATCCAGTCGAAAAAATTTTTTTTTAACATTTTGAAATTTGTTCTTCCCATATTATCAGTTTTTCCGTCGATATGTTTGTTGGGTAGTCGATGTCGTCGAAAAACAAAAATTTTCCAAATTTTTTTTTTGAAATTTGTTCTACCCTTATCAGTTTTTCCATCGATATGTTTGTCTGTCTGTCTGTCTGTCTGTCTGTCCCTCTGTTCGGTCGTGCTCCGTTAATACAATGGCGAATTTGATGAAACTTGGTTGGTAGGTTCATACCATGACCTTGCTGGTGCAAATGAGAACCGTTGCTATGGATACCACCGTTGCCGGGCAACGAGACTTTGAAATTTTTTAAAAATCATAAAAAATTAATTATTTCGAAAATCAAAAATCGGGCCACGAGCGACTGTGGGGAGTACATTCAGCCATATTGTGGAAAAATTCCAGCCGGATCCTATGAAAACTGTCAGAGGAGATAGACTTTGAATGAACCCTGGTCGAAAACAATAAAAAACGAAGTTCGTTATATCTCAGAGACTATGAGTCAGATATACATGAAACTGGTATGGTCGGTTCATGGTATGTCCATGGTATGTCCAAGTTATGTGTGAGAAAGAACCGTTGCCATGGACCCCTCCGTTGCCTAACAATGGCCGAAAAACCTCTAAATGTGGGGGTGTTTTAACGAAAAAACAATCTGCAGCATAAACCCTTGACGCTGGAATCATGAATTTTCTTTTGCTTCATCCTCAGGTCATTCCCCATCGAATGGGCCCATCGCATCAGGTTCTTTTGGGTATTCGACTACCCATGTTCGCCTCCCAGCTTGTCTCTCTGTTTGTCTGTTTGTTGGATAGTCGATCCAGTCTAAAAAAATTGTTTTTAAAAAAAAAACATTTTGAAATTTGTTCTACCCATATTATCAGTTTTTCCGTCGATATGTTTGTTGGGGAGTCGATCTCGTCGAAAAAAAAAATATTTTTTTCAAAAATTTTTTTTTTTTAATTTGTTCTCCCCTTATCAGTTTTTCTGTCGATATGTTTGTCTGTCCCACTGTTCGTTCCAGTGCTCCGTTAATACAATGGCGATTTCGATGAAACTTGCTTGGTAGGTTCATACCATGACCCAGTTGTGTGCAAATGAGAACCGTCGCTATGGACGCCACCATTGCCGAGCAACTGGACTTTGAAATTTTTGAGAAATCATAAAAAAATTATTTTTTCGAAAATCAAAAATCGGGCCATGAGCGACTGTGGGCAGTACATTCAGCCATATTGTTTAAAATATCCAGCCGGATCATATAGAAACTGTCGGAGAAGATAGACTTTGAATGAACCCTGGTCGAAAACAATAAAAAAACGAAGTTCGTTATATCTCAGAGAAGATGAGTCAGATATACATGAAACTGGTATGGTAGGTTCATGGTATGTCCTAGTTATGTGTGAGAAAGAATCGTCACTATGGACCCCTCCGTTGCCTAGCAACGGCAGAAAAACCTCGAAAAGTGGGGGTATTTTAACGAAAATACAATCTGCAGCATTAACCCTTGAAGTCAGAATCATTAATTTTCTTGTGCTTAATCCTGAGGTCATTCCCCATCGAACGGGCCCATCGCATCAGGTTATTTTGGGTTGTTGACTTCCCATGTCCACCGACCAGCTTGTTGGGCAGTTGATCGAGTCGAAAAAAATTTTTTTTTGAGATTTGTTCTACCCTTATTATCAGTATTTAAAATGGCGATTTCAGTTAATACAATGGCGATTTCGATGAAACTTGGTTGGTAGGTTCATACCATGACCTTGTTGTGTGCAAATGAGAACCGTTGCGATGGACACCACCGTTGCCAGGCAACGGGACTTTGAAATTTTTGTAAAATCATAAAAAAATAATTTTTTCGAAAATTAAAAATCGGGCCACGAGCGACTGTGGGGAGTACATTCAGCCATATTGTCAAAAAATTCCAGCCGGATCCTATGAAAACTGTCAGAGAAGATAGACTTTGAATGAACCCTGGTCGAAAACAATAACAAAACGAAGTTCGTTATATCTCAGAGACTATGAGTTAGATATACATGAAACTGGTATTGCTGGTTCCTGGTATGTCCATGGTATGTGAAAGTTATGTGTGAGAAAGAACCGTTTCCATGGACCCCTCCGTTGCCTAGCAACGGCCGAAAAACCTCTAAATGTGGGGGGTATTTTAATGAAAAAACAATCTGCAGCATTAACCCTTGACGCGAGAATCAAGAATTTTCTTGTGCTTTATCCTCAGGTCATTCACCATCGAACGGGCCCATCGCATCAGGTTTTATTGGATACTCGACTAACTATGTCCGCCTACCGGCTTGTCTGTCTGTCTGTATGTCTGTCTGTCTGTTGGAGAGTCGATCCAGTCGAATTTTTTTTTTAAACATTTTCAAATTTGTTCCACCCATATTATCAATTTTTCCGTCGATACGTTTGTTGGGTATTCAATCTCGTCGAAAAAAAAAATTTCAAATTTTTTTTTTTTGAAATTTGTTCTTCCCTTATCAGTTTTTCCGTCGATATGTTTGTGTGTTTGTCTGTCTGTCTGTCCCTCTGTTCGATCCAGTGCTCCGTTAATACACTGGTGATTTTGATGAAACTTGCTTGTTCGGTTCATACCATGACCCAGTTGTGTGCAAATGAGAACCGATGCTGTGGACACCAACATTGCCGAGCAACGGGAATTTGAAATTTTTGAGATATCAGAAAAAAATATTTTTTCGAAAATCAAAAATCGGCCCACGAGCGACTGTGGGCAGTACATTCAGCCATATTGTTAAAAATTTCCAGCCGGATCCATTGGAAACTGTCGGAGAAGATAGACTTTGAATCAACCCTGGTCGAAAACAATAAAAAAACGAAGTTCATTATGTCTCAGAGACTATGAGTCAGATATAAATGAAACTGGTATGGTAGGTTCATGGTATGTCCTACTTATGTGTGAGAAAGAACTCTTGCTATGGACCCCTCCGTTGCCTAGCAACGGCCGAAAAACCTCTAAATGTGGGGGTATTTTAACGAAAAAACAATCTGCAGCCTTAACCCTTGAAGCCAGAATCATGAATTTTCTTGTGCTTTATCCTCAGGTTATTCCCCATCGAAGGGGCCCATCGCGTCAGGTTCTATAGGATAGTCGACTACCCATGTCAGCCTACCAGCTTGTCTGTCTATCTATCTGTTGGGTAGTCGATCCAGTCGAAAAAAAAAATTAAATTTTGAAATGTGTTCTCCGCATATTATCAGTTTTTCCGTCGATATGTTTGTTTGGTAGTTGATCGAGTCGAATTTTTTTTTTTTTGACATTTGTTCTACCCTTATTATCAGTATTTAAAATGGCGATTTCAGTTAATACAATGGCGATTTCGATGAAACTTGGTTGGTCGGTTCATACCATGAGTGAGTTGTGTGCAAATGAGAATCGTTGCTATGGACACCACCGTTGCCTAGCAACGGCCGAAAAACTTCGAAAGGTGGGGGTATTTTCATGAAAAAAACAATCTGCAGCATTAACCCTTGAAGCTGGAATCATGAATTTTCTTGTGCTTCATCCTCAGGTCATTCCCAATCGAACGGGTCCATCACGTCAGGTTCTATTGGGTAGGCGACTACCCATGTCCGCCTACTGGCTTGTCTGTCTGTCTGTCTGTCTGTCCCTCTGTTCGGTCCAGTGCTCTGTTAATACAATGGCGATTTCGATGAAACTTCGTTGATAGGTTCATACCATGACCCTGTTGTGTGCAAATGAGAACCGTTGCTATGGACACCACCGTTGCCTAGCAACGGGACTTTGAAATATTTGAAAAATCATAAAAAAATTATTTTTTCCAAAATCAAAAATTGGGCCACGACCGACTGTGGGCAGTACATAAAGCCATATTGTCAAACATTTCCAGCCGGATCCTATGAAAACTATCGGAGAAGATAGACTTTGAATGAACCCTGGTCGAAAACAATAAAAAAACGAAGTTCGTTATATCTCAGAGACGATGAGTCAGATACACATGAAACTGGTATGGTAGGTTCATGGTATATCCATGGTATGTCCAAGTTATGTGTGAGAAAGAAGCGTTGCCATGGACCCCTCCGTTGACTAGCAACGGCCGAAAAACCTCTAAATGTGGGGGTATTTTAACGAAAAAACAATCTGCAGCATTAACCCTTGACGCTAGAATCATGAATTTTCTTGTGCTTAATCCTCAGGTCATTCCCCATCGAACAGGCGCAATGCTTCAGGTTCTATTGGGTAGTCGACTACCCATGTCCGCCTACCGGCTTGTCTGTCTGTCTGTCTGTCCCGATCATAGCTTCGTAGGTTTTGATCCGATCCTGATAAAATTTTGGTGGGAGGTTTATATCATGATCTCGTTGTGTTTTCCTGAGAATGGGGGTGGTGCGCCCATTATGGGCAAAGCCACGTCCAAAAAACGTGTTCTTAGGGGGTAGCCAATTTCAATTTGCATCTTCTCCTCGGGGGTTTGTCGAATCTGACAGGGGTTTCGGTATTCGGTTAGCCCAATGGCGCCTGCATAGCCCCACGGATCTCTATTTTTCATTTTCAACCCAAGGTCAAGGTCACGAGGTCAGGAACTTCGAAAATTGCGAATTTTTACTTAAAAATCCATCTTCTCCGAGGGGTTTGTCGAATCTGGCAGGGGTTTCGGTATTTGGTTAGCCCAATGGCACCTGCACAGCCACACCAAGCTCGATTTTTCATTTTCGTCCCAAGGTCAAGGTCACAAGGTCACGAACTTCGAAAATTGCGAATTTTGACATAAAAATCCATCTTCTCCGAAGGGTTTGTCGAATCTGGCAGGGGTTTTGGTATTTGGTTAGCCCAATGGCACGTGCATAGTCCCACGGAGCTCGATTTTTCATTTTCGTCCCAAGGTCAAGGTAACTAGGTCATGAACTTAGAAAATTGCGAAAATTTACATAAAAATCATCCGATCGCCCAAACTTTAAGAGCTCGGATGACAATCTTTTTATGCATAATTTTGAGGTCATTCTCCACCTAAAGTCTTGAAACCATTTTGCTCTATCTCGAACACCTTGCCCGTGGCGCCCCCTTCAAGTTTGTTTTTACGCTGATTTCATCAAAGTATGGATAATAATCCGAGGAGTGCGAAATGCCATATAGCCTATATGACGTTATATTGTTCCTGGAATGTTCCAGAGGAAGTTTTGCACCAAAGGTCATAATCCTTGACCTTTGACCTTTAAAGGCCACAAAGGTCAAATTTTCGAAGTTGTGGGAATCGAACCGGGTTTTTGACCTTCTTCGACGAACTAACTCCAATAAGCTATAGCACGTATCCTGTTTCCTTATTTTAATGTACACAACATTGTTTTGTGACCTTTAAAGGTTATGCAAAGGTCAAATTTTGAAAGTTGTTGAACGAAACCAGGTTTTCAACATTTTGCAGCTAATAACCTGTCACCCGTCCCACATTATGTTGATTATTTTTTATAACTTGGTCAAACATTATCACATTGTCTCATCCTTGATTTCTGAAACAATCTACATCGTCAAATACCGCTCGTGAACCATCGTCACTTCAATGCTTTTTTTTTTTTTTTACTGATTATCACTCTTGTTCACCATCACAAAGCCAAAATGATCCATCCGTCCATTGGGACCATACTCTGCGCAGAGCGTTGCTGCTGCCTAAGCAGTCTCCTTGGCTATTGGGTACAATCCTGGACAGGTCACCACTCTGACACAGTGTACCAGCATGCTGGCACTCATTTTGCCGACCTCGGAAGGATAGCAGGCAGAGTCAACCCCACCTGGTATTAATTCATCAGTTAGTTGGATTTGAACTCAGGATCCTAGGATCCCAAGCCCGCCACCCAAACCATTAAGCCAACACCAGGCATTCTCCGAAATGATGCCAATGGAAAAAAGGCGATGCCCCGGGAACACTCATTCAGAACGTTTGTTTGAGTGAGATGTTTAAAACAATACGTGTTTTCCTGATTAATTGGCACTTTCATTCACCGTCAGACACTATCATTTTGCAATTTCTATCATTTTTTTTCGCTTCAACGTCTGATCTCCGGCAACATAAAGCAAATTCAGAACATTATTTTTGGATATAAGTATGTGGATGGCAAAAATTAATGCTGGGGAGTGAGAGGTAAACATAAACGAGCATGCAAGGCAGCACTTTGTTTCCAATACACCGCCCAAATAAAGGGAGGTTTTCCACGGATCTCTGTTCCACAGCTCTCTCTGCTCGTTCCTGGAACATAAAACAAGACTTCATTATCTCCACCACCGAAAGTGGAAGGTGGTTATGTTTTCACCCGTCTGTTTGTTTGTGTGCAGGATATCTCAAAATGTTGTGGACAGATTTGGATGAAACTTGGTAGACAGGTTAGGTGTGTGAGAAGGACGAATTGGTTCGATTTTGGTGAAGATCCGGATCCAGACATTGACAAAAAGGTCAACATAGGCAACATGGACCAAAAAGTCAACATCGGCCAAAGGTCAACAACTAAAGTGGTATTTCTAAAATCCTCAATTTTCATCCGATTGATTTGAAATTTGAAGAGAAGTTATATTTCAGGTCACCGAATTCAACCACCAATTATTTTAGAGGTCCACAAAGGTCAAAAGGTCAACATAGACCAAAATGTCAACGTAGGTCAAATTTATAAAATCATCAATTTTAATCCAATTAACTTGAAATTTGAAGAGCATTTGCATATCAGGTCGCTGAATTCAACCTCCTCTTCATTTTGAGGTAAACATAGGCCAAAAGGCCAACATAGGCCATAAGGTCAACACAACATTGGCAATTATTTTCTTTGTTTGTGAAATTGTCAATTTTCATCCGATTGACTTGAAATTTGAAAACCATTTGCACATCAGATTCCTGAATTCAACTACCGATTAAGTTTGAGATTAACATCGGCCAAAAGGCCAATTTGGGCCAAATTTTCTAAAATCCTCATTTTTCATCCGATTGACTTGAAGTTTGAAGAGCATTTGCATATCAGTCCAAATAATACAACCACCTTAAAAAAAATTGAGGTCAACATTGGCCAAAAGGTCAACATAGACCAAAAGGTGAACATCAGCCAAAGTTCTAACATCCTCAATTTTAATCTGAGAAACTTGAAATTTGAAGAGCATTTGATATCAGGTCATTGAATTCATCATCCTATTTTTTTTTGAGGTCAACATAGACCAAAAGATTAACATAGGCAACATTTCTAAAATTGTCAACTTTCATGCAATTGACTTGAAATTTGCAGAGCAGTTGTATGTCAGCTCATTGAGTTCAACCACAACTTCATTCAGTTTTGCCAAGCGTCACTATTTGAGTGATTTTTTCATTGTAACATTGATGTTTGTCAAAAATCAAAGTATGGAATTGAGTTGAAAATGAAAAATACAGCGTTTGGTTCAAAGAATGCATGAAGTGAAAATGGTGATCATAAACAATGACAAGTGAGTTCGGTCAATAGTCACACCTGAGGGATCTTGAGCAACACAAACCTGGAAGACAATTTGCTCAAAATGAACAAAGTAAACCATTGAATTTGCTCAGATATTTTATTGTAGAATGATCCAAATAACTTTTCCAAAGTACAAGTTACCTTAAGGTCTGAGTGAATCAAGTACAGGTACTATAAAGGTAAGATAGCTACTACATTGTGTTAGCATGACTTCTGTAAACAAGGTATTAGAGGTTCTCATGGCAGGGAGTTTTCCACCTCGAGTTGAGCTTTTGCTGTTCAGGGTTATGGATTCACGATGCAGGACGAGAGACCCAGACTTTGTTCAGTGCAGTCGACAAGCTCGGGGTCACAAGCGAGGCATTTGCATGTAACTGCTGAAGGAAACGTGAAGAATGGGTCTTCATCCAGAGTACAACCGCTTATTAAGCTTTCCAGGTAATTGAACTTTTCATACTGACAGGACACCTGCAAATTCCTCTTCAGCACGTTTTTCATATTGGGGTCCTGGCAACAGGACGCAAACACAAATAAATGACTAAATACCCGTGCAAGACCCATAGATACACATAAGACTCACAGATAAGGTGTGTGGACATTGAATCGGTAACAACCCCATCGTAAGTAAAAATTTTGGAGAACATGTCCGACTGAAACTGCTTCCAGCTTTTAGTGGTGTTGGTGTTGCTTACCTACCCATGTTCTGCAATATCCACTGCAGATGCTCACATTGACAGCCAAGCACTCACTACACTGGGTCTTCTCCACAAACATGGTCACGTTCTCGAGGTCACAGGCTTGGCTTGCTTGCGAGATGAGTCCCATGATGAGCAGAACTATGGTTCGTGTAACCATTGCGTCTGAAGGATCGTCCAGGAGTGGAAGGTGGGATGAACAACCAGACAGATGCTGAGTAACATTATGTTGTTTCCTCCAGACATGGGATTATATATCGAGGTAAATGATATGGGTAACCCAGGCTAAGCGGATATACTCCTCCCCCTTTGTAATTCTGGTAACGATCTCTTCTGATAACGTTGGTAGAAGTGAATTTCATCATATTACTCTTGTGGAACATTTCAAGGTATAGTTTTACGTGTACAGTGATGAATGAAGTAAACTCTGGGATGTAATTTAACTGCATCATTTTCAGTCAGACAATGCTTGTACTGTACAGATGGAACTATGGAAGAAGGAAAGGTGATGAAGCTCATGTTGTTGTAAGACATTTGGTCAGAAAATTGCTGAGTTGCGTAAGTGAGACAATCAATACATCACATGGGTCATGTGATTGAGGAAGGGAGATACAATCATAACACAGCAAACCGAGTAAGATAGTAATGAGGAAAAACTGAAATGGAAAATAATGGATCAATATTTGACAAAATAGCAGAACCGTGCATGGCCATTTGGAGTTGGAAATAGATGGATGTCAATGGTGTTGGCCTACAAAAGATTAGCAAAAAATATATCTTTAATTACTACAGTTGGGGGGGTAGTCTGAGACTCGGTGATGATCCTGAAAAGAATCCTTGGAACAAAACTCGAAGAACCACAAAGCTTCTCAACTTGGTAAATGAATCGAGATCCTTCACCAAAAGGAAGGTGGATATTTCAAGTCCTGGGAGGACTCGATTCCACCTTTTGAAACCCGAATTATGGAGAAAACAATCAATGACACACACATACACACATTTATATATATAAGATGATGATAACGGTCGAAGTACCGATCCCTG